>NC_092340.1:133921750-134245000 GCF_046630445.1 Rutidosis leptorrhynchoides | reverse complement strand
AATTTAGTAATTAAGATTAGGTTTGTACACAATTTAGTATCCAAGACTAGTGGCCAGGTACACCTTGTGTGGAGAGGCAGGATCTTTTGGTCCCAATAAATTGGCGACTGTTCGAAAAATCCAATAACCAAGTCCAACCGGTTTATTCTAAACACCACTTTATCTGGAATATCAAATTGTGTAAGATCAATAGTTGGGTTGATTTGATTTATATTTGTATTTAATATATTAAAGCAATATAATTAAAATAAGCTAGCTAGCATGCAACAGTTAAGGACAGAGAAGACGTGGTTCACCATGATTTAAGATAACGTAGTGTCGGGATGATTGCGAGACACTCATTGGATAGATATACCTTGGTGTAAATACTAGATTCCCTACTAATTGATTTTTTTATTAGCATGTCACAAGGAACTAGGCTATCGTGATTCTGATCGGATGGACTGTGCTCAACTCCCGACGCTTTATCCGGTTTAAGGATATAAGCTGCCCATCTTGGATGCAATGCATAGCTCGGGCAGCATAGCCATATATATAGAATATCTAACCTTTCTTAACACCTTAGTGTATCACCCAAGTGAGTGGTTATGATTGTGTTTCGAATTCCTTTCTGTCAATGATTTGGTAAAATCTAAGGGTTTGTAGACAAATTAGAACCTCTGTGTGATGACCCGTCCAAATCCATTTGGACGAATACATCATTCATTGATTTCATAGTGAGGTTTTGACCTCTATATGATACGTTTTGTAAACATTGCATTCTTTTGAAAAAGGCACACCATAAATGAATATATAAATCCAAGGTTTTTGACATCTGATGATTTCTACGTATAGACAGTCACCGTATGTAATAGTTTTTAACAATACATCCGTTGACAATACAGTCAAATAAGATACATGGTGATGATTTTGTGAATGTAAAGTTTTCTCGAATAAAGCATGTATGACTCTATGCACATAGCTTGTATAACGTATAAGCAAACAGCGGAAGACTACTAGGAACTTGAGAATAAACATGCTAAAAAGTGTCAACACAAAGGTTGGTGAGTTCATAGTTTTAATGTTGCGTATAATCTGTATATAAAGGTGGATCACAAGATTTCAGTTGTTTCATCCAGAAACGTTTATCAAAATATTCTACAAGATTGAGCACCCTGGTAACTAAGCTTTAACATTATAATAAGTACCCCTGTTTTAACATACATGCAACCAACATGTACAATACACATAATCCAACGTGTACTAACCTCAAATAGCATACGTCTGTTTTATAGTTCAGGCTATGGTTTCTATACCTGGAACAGACGGGGATGTCAAGCCCTTTGGATCCATATATAACTACTCGCGCCTACCAGTTCTTATAACCGGCAGTTACTAGTTACCAAAGCTAAGGGATTTTCGGTTCAAACTTGGTGTAGAATTTAGTATGTACTTGTATCCATTGCGTTTAAAATAAAGTGCATGTATTCTCAGCCCAAAAATATAGATTGCAAAAGCAATTAAAAGGGATCTATAAACTCACCTTAGCTACACATAAGGTCATTCACCGAAATGTGACCAAAACTCGGAATGCAAAATAACCGTAGATCTCAACCTAGAGAACATATGTTGGTCAATACATGTCTAATAAGCTAGGTCAGGTCATAGTGTATTGATAGTTAAAGCTAAGGGGTATAAAATACTATTAAATTTTAGCAGGAAATGCTATTAAATACGATACAATTTTACACAAGATATTTATTTATTTATAGAATGGATATACTTAAACCTTGCTACAACACTTATAGGCAGTGTACCTAATCGTACAGTAGTGTAGTTTTTAGTAAGTCCTGTTCGTTCCACAGGGAAAACTCTTTAAACAAAGCTTAACGCTATATTAGTTTAATTTATAAAAATAAAAATATATATATATATATAAGTAATATTATTATTTTAAAGGTGGGTTTTTACCGTTTAATGACCGGTTTGTCGATTTTTAAAACTTTAGTCGCAGTTAAAACCTAATGTAAAATATTAAAAATAAATAAAAGACTAAATTTAAAGCGTAAAGTAAATAAAGATAATGAAATTGCGATAAATAAAAGTGCGATAAAATAAAATTGCGATAATTAAAAAGTACGATAATTAAAAGTGCAATTAAATATAAAAATAAAGGAATTATGCTTATTTAAACTTCCGTAATCATGATGTTTGACGTGTTGATTTTAGTTTATTCCCATGGGTTAATTGTTCTTTGTCCTGGATTATTTAATATGTCCATACGGACTTGTCCATAATAGTCCATTAGTCATAAATATAAAGAGCGAAAGCCTTCGTCAAATTATTCTTATTCCCGAAGTCAAATATTCCAACTAATTGGGGATTCGAATTGTAACAAGGTTTTAATACTTTGTTTAATGAATACACCAGGTTATCGACTGCGTGTAAACCAAGGTTTTACTACTTTGTTAACAATTACACCAATTACCCTTGAATGTAATTCACCCCTGTTTCAACAAGTCTATTAACTATTAATCCAGTTCCGTGTCCGGTAAAATGAATAATTATTGGTATTTATAGATATCCCACCCACTGTACCCAGTCAAGCGTATGTGGTTATATATAAATACGTCAAATTATAAGTTTGTATATTAAATTAACAAGGTATTGTTTTGTTAATATAAAACCCATTAATAGCCCATAGTCTAATTTCCACAAGTGTCGTTCTTTTATCCAAACCCCAATTATGGTACAAAGCCCAATTACCCAATTTTAATATTTTTAGCCCAACATCATGATTACTTCGGTATTAAATAAGCATAATAATAACTTAGCTATGAGACATTAAATTAAAAAGGTTGAACATAACTTACAATGATTAAAAATAGCGTAGCGTTACACGGACAGAATTTCGACTTACACCCTTACAACATTCGCTAACATACCCTTATTATTAGAAATTAAAATTAAAATTAAAATTAAAATATAAATTATATATATATATATATATATATATATATATATATATATATATATATATATATATATATATATATATATATATTTACGTATATAGATAGAGAGGATGGATATATGGATATTGTTTACGATCAAAATGCGTTAGCTTTTATAGGCATTTTTGTCCAGGGTCTCTCCGCAACTCGCGGCACTTTTCTTCTTCAAACTCCGCGAGTCGCGGAGTTTGCTTTTACAGCTCACTCCAATTTGGATCTTAGCTTTGCCGATGGATTTTAATAATATAAATATAATATAAATATATAATTTATATAATTAATTATATATTATATTATATTTATATACATAGTTAACTTGTAATTTTTAGTCCGTTGCGTCGAGCGTTGAGAGTTGACTCTGGTCCCGGTTCCGGATTTTCGAACGTCCTTGCGTACAATTTAATATCTTGTACTTTGCGTTTTGAATCTTGTACTCTTTTAATTTCGAGATGTTTCTTATCAATAATTGGAACCTCTTTGATTGTATTTTGTACTTTTAAGCTTTTTGGTCATTTGCGTCTTCAATTCGTCGAATCTGTCTTTTGTCTTCACCTTTTATTATTTAAACGAATACCACTTGTAAATAGGACAATTTCAACTAAAAGCTTGTCTTTCTTGAGGAATAATGCTATGAAATATATGTTCGTTTTTAGCATTATCAAATATTCCCACACTTGAGCGTTGCTTATCCTCAAGCAATATAGTCTTGAAATACTAGAATCACTTCTTTATTATTCACACTTTGTACATCAGTGATTTCTATATGGAGGTATAAACATTGGTAGTAACGATGTGTTTTACAGTCCCACATGACTATAGAAATTTAGATCCATTAAGGAAATTGGATCTTTATGAAAATATTTGATCTTTTTGAAAATTAAATCTAGCTTTTACCCTAGATAAGTTTTTCAGAATAACCCTTCACTGGTATTTGCAAATTGTTTTTGTGGGTTTAGTGGGTTTCAGATTTGAAATTTGTAGCTCAAAACTTGTGGTTTTGTGTCACCCACTTGCTAACCTTGTATTGGGAAAGCAACACGTCCAGTATACTTGCTCCGTATATTACCTTTCGATAAACTGCCATCCGATTGTAAAGGAAAGCGTTGAACAAGCAACTGTTAAGGCAATGTCCCCTGACATGCTTTTAATTATGGTCTATAACGTGTCGGATGCAATTACTATCCTTGGTAGGAGCAATAGTAAAGCTTACCCTTATAATTTTCCGGTCTGGCACAAGGTCCTGTCTTTGACCATGCTATGCAACGACCGTTCTTACGGTTGACACCCGAATTGGTTCAGGTGACCTAATGAATTCCAGGTGAATTCCTAGGATTTTACGTTCAATGGTAATGAACGCATTGAAAATGGGTTTTTAGAAAACAAATCGGTTTGTAATTTTGATCAAAATATTTTCTCGTTCAAGCTCGAGTTTAGATATCATTGAATTCCATGAGTTTGTAATTCTCAATCTTTTAAGGTCAATCTCTAGGATTGAGTAATATCAGTCTTAAAAGCTGATTTTTAATCTTTAAGGAGATTATCCTTTCTGGAGATCTGATTCATTAGTCTTATCCAGCTAATTTGCACGGCGTCCTCCCCATTTTATAAGACAGATCCTTTCATGGTTAGGATAAGTCTGACCACTTGGCGACCCTGTTTGATGCTGAGGTCCGTGGATTTCCTGCTGATTTTAGTGATGACTTTTCTAGAATTTTTGTCAACCTACAGCTGGTCTGGACGACAACTTCATGACCTAAATCAAGAAGCGCGTTTCTTTTTCGGAAGACTTTACTTCCTTTTAATGATGGAATTGATTCATCGTGTAGATCCATCTTTCTTACAGTAAATCGGGTAAAACTGATTAGATTAGTCCAAAACAAAAGTATCTTCAATTATTTGTTACAAAAATATGTGATATATGTTTAAAATTACTTGGTGAATTTTCCCACACTTGGCTTTTATTTTTCCTTTTTGTTCTCCTCTATTCCATTTTAAATGAATTCTAACATTTTGGTTTGTTTCTCAATTTATGTCCTTTCCGAGGTAACAATAATTTCGGTGTTAACACCTAGTTTTATCGTTCATAAATATGTATAAACATGATTTTGAGTTCATTTAATTGAAAATTTTGAAATTTTTTTTACTAGAATTGGGTAGTCAGTATATAAGACTAGGGCTGTTCTTTATTATCAGAGAGTACTAGATTCTAATACAACTACTGCTTTACTAGTATTTCTAATGGTAACCAAGTGTATAAAGCAAAAATTTTAAAATCCGAAAGAATTTAACCCCTTCCCACACTTAAGATCTTGCAATGCCCTCATTTGCAAGAAATCAGTAACAATTTAAATTATTGAGGATGATTAGCGTAGAAAAATGATTAAATTTTACCAAAGTTTCCAAACATATTGGCGTTTGTTTGCTGAATGATAAATGGTGCATATCATTTGTTCATTCCGTCTTGTTGTTATTTCACATATATTTTGCATCTTGTCGTCAAAATTAGTTGCTTTTGCTGAACTTAATGCCAGTCTTTGAAAATGCGTTTGTTTTACCCTGTTGTGTATATAAGATAAACTGCAAACATATATACATATTTTTGAAGTTTGGTATATTACCCCACATTCAAAAATTATTAAAATCTAATAATAAAAGTTAGAAAATTATAAAAACTATTACAATATCAACATAAGTGTTAAATGTAGTAACATTACAAAAATAAAATAAATAAAACTAAATAAACTAGGGTTGATACTGATACCAGTAGGGGTTCCATGCATAACCGTATGTGTTATAAAATGCTTCAGCTGGGTTATAAAATTTTGTTTCCCTTGTTATTTAGGACGAGGTCGTTTCGGAACGATGTCCTAGTCCGTCCCTCGACAAAATTTTAAAATTTGTCTATTTAAAGCGCGGTTTTAAAAGCAAAGATTTTTGGGTTTTTTAATGTTTTTGGCATACTTTAATTCAATAAGATTAAAAATAATGATAATAAAAGTTCTCGTGCCTCCCTCGGGTAAAGCAATTTCGGTTCAACGACCTAGTCTTCAACTCACGACGAATTTTAAAAATCATATTTTTAACTTAGTGGAATAAAGTAAATTTTTGTTTTTAAATTCACACCAAACTTAAATTTACAATGCATAAAATTAAAAATTCACACCAAACTTAAATTATATTTTTTTTTATACATACAAAGTTATATTAAAAATATTAATTTTTCAAATATTTACAATTTTAAATATATTGATTTAATTTTAACAAGTTTACAATATTATTTTAATATTAATTTTAAAAACAAAGTAAAAATAAAATTAAAAATCTTTTTGGCTTTTATTCCACTTTAATCAATCAAATATTATCAAAAATATGCGCCCCTCTTTTTGGTAAAGTAATTTCGGTTCCATGATCTAATTTAACTCATGACGAATTTTTGAAATATTTTGGGTTGATTGATTAAAGATATTTATACCTTAAGAATAAACGTTAAATTTCGCAGTGATGTAATAAATTTTTGTATGATATCAATAATTTCGGTCGCAAGACCTAATTTCATCGAATACCAATTTATTATTTTATAGCGAACAAATTAGCGTTTATTATCAAAAGGTTAAAAATAAAAATAAAAATAAAAACTGTACAAACTTACCTGTGAAAGAGATTTCTTAGTGATATGCTCTATCCCACTCATAAGATAGTCGGACTAATTGGTTTTCCATGGCTACATAGGCGTAATCTCGAGCATTTAATGTTTTTCTTCTAAACATATGAACGGTCCGTCTCTGCATAAAGTAACAAATTCGGTATTTGAATAGGTTTGATTATTTGAACATTTACCTTCGTGTGACCATTTTCCGCATTTGTGACATTTTTCAAGGTGTCGTGCTCTTCTTTTCGCTGCGGATTTTGATTTTCCTTTACCAAATTGTAACTTATTATCTTCGCATCCAGATTCTTTTCTTACTCCGTCCAATTTACCTCTGATTAATGATACTATTTCACTCGGAAGTGTGTCATTATTACGTTTAGTGATCAAAGCGTGTAGCATTAGACCATGGTTTAGTTCACAGGAAGTCTTCATTTCGTAAAACCTAAAAAAATAAAAATTCAGAATGGGGGGAGAAGACTAGTTCTTTAGGGTCTGCTAGGGAAAGACCATTCGGGTTCCATTTTCGAGAACTACACGAAAACAGAATATCTAACTCTAACAGAAATACATATTATCCTTACACTTAGTTGAAATTGTGATTAACATTATTTTCAATTGAATCATCAACAACTTGTATATCTTTGACTTTTACTTCAATCCATTTGTTGATTTCCTCCGTAACTTTTACAAATTCAACTAACATCGCCTTTTCTTTTGGCGATAAATTGGATACTAATCGGTTACATAACTTAAAGTTTCCTTTAATCTTAGCATCGTGAATCCGTTTATAAAGTTTCTTCGTTGAACTGTTAAAAATGGGTTCATCTAATTTCGTATCATCAACGGCATTCTTTGTGATTGGATCATCATTAAGTGTTTCTTCATCTTCCCCTCACTTATGCGTTTTTATTGGTCTAATAGTTTTGGTTGGTGGAGATCTAAACTTTTGGTTCACAAAGGTGATCGATGTATCACCATCCCTAAGTGTCATTCTACCTTCTCTTACATCAATGAATGCCTCGGTGGTTGCTAAAAATGGGCGACCTAGAATTAGAGGAATATCAAGGTTTTCCTCCATATTAATCACTATGAAGTTTGCAATAAAGGTCAAACTTCCCATGTTAACAAGTAAATTATTTGCTATTCCAACCGGGTGTTTAATGGTTTGGTCAAATGATTGAACACCTATTTTGGTTGGTTTTAATTTACCCATGCCTAATCTTTTGTATAAGGAAAGAGGCATAATATTTGCACTTGCTCCTAAATCTGCGAGTCCATTATATACAGCACCATCATTAAGCAAGCAAGAAATGATAAATTCACCCGGGTCTCCTGCTTTAGTAAGTCGAGTTGGTTTGTAAACCTTTTTCGGGTGTTCTTTTCTTGGTTCTTTCACTTCTATTTGAACTTCTTGTTCACATTTTTCTTCGTTTCTTGGAATGGGAGGTTTGTATAAGAATTCTTCTTTATCACTCAAATTTGACTCCTCCCTATATTCCAATTTTGATTTTTCATATGTTGTTGATAACATATTTATGTTTTCATTTTGAAGGTTTTCTTGGGTGGTGAAATTATGATTAACTTCATTGTCAACTTCCATCGGACCATGTATGTAATGTTTAACTCTGTGACCATTAACTTTAAATTCAATCCCATTTGAATTTATTAATTCTACTATTCGGTATGGGAAAACTCTTTTGACTATGAATAGTCCAGACCATCTTGATTTCAGTTTTCCAGAAAATAGCTTGAATCGTGAATTGAAAAGAAGAACTCTGTCTCCTTCTTTGAATTCTTTTGAACTTATGATTCTTTTATCATGCCATTTCTTCGTTCTTTCCTTATAGATTAAGGAATTTTCATATGCTTCATGTCTTAATTCTTCTAATTCGTTTAATTGACTTAACCGTAGACGTCCAGCTTCATGTAAATCAAGATTACATATCTTCAAAGCCCAAAATGCTTTGTGTTCAATTTCTACTGGAAGATGATATGCTTTTCCGTAAACGAGTCTGAAAGGTGTGGTTCCAATTGGAGTTTTGTAGGCTGTTCTAAAAGCCCAGAGTGCATCCTCCAATTTAATGGACCATTCCTTCGGATTTGAACCTACGGTTTTCTCTAGAATACGTTTTAAAGCTCGGTTGGTATTTTCAACTTGTCCACTTGTTTGTGGATGATATGCGGTGGAGATTTTATGAGTTACTCCATATCTTTTAAGAACTTTCTCAAGTTGATTATTACAGAAATGAGTACCCCGATCACTTATTAAAGCTTTCGGTGTTCCAAACCTTGCAAAAAGACGTTTTAAAAAGTTGACTACAACTCGTGCATCGTTAGTTGGGAGAGCTTGTGCTTCCGCCCATTTAGATACATAATCAATGGCTACGAGAATATATAGATTATTATGAGATTTTAGAAATGGACCCATAAAGTCAATACCCCAAATGTCAAATACTTCACATACTTGAATGACATTTTGTGGCATTTCATCACGTTGACTTATTTTTCCGGCCCTTTGACAAGCATAACAGGATTTGCAAAGAAGGTGCGCGTCTTTGTAAATTGTAGGCCAATAGAATCCAGCATCGTAAACTTTTCTTGTTGTGAGTTGAGGCCTATAATGCCCTCCTGCTGGTCCTGTATGACAATGGTTTAAGATTTTACTAGCTTCATCTCCGAATACACATCGGCGTATTATTCCATCGGGACAACTTTTAAACAAATGTGGATCTTCCCAGAAATAGTGTTTTATATCACTGAAGAATTTCTTTCGTTTTTGGAACGACAATCCTTTCTCACGGAATTCACATACTAAGTAGTTTGCATAGTCTGCAAACCATGGAATTTCATTATAATCTATCTTCAATAGATATTCATCAGGAAAGTTGTCTTGTATGGCCGATTCATTTAGAACTTCTAATTCAGGATTTTCAAGACGAGAAAGATGATCAGCGGCGAGATTTTCTGCTCCCTTTTTATCTCGGATTTCAATATCAAACTCTTGTAAGAGTAAGATCCAACGGATTAATCTTGGTTTAGTATCTTGTTTCAAAAATAGGTATCTAAGAGCAGAATGGTCGGTATAGACCACCATTTTTGCTAGAAAGAGATATGAACGAAATTTGTCAAAAGCAAAGACAATAGCAAGGAGTTCTTTTTCAGTAGTTGTGTAATTCGTTTGTGCTCCTTGTAACGTCTTACTAGCATAATATATAGGTTGAAATCGTTTTTCAATCCTTTGTCCTAAAACGGCTCCCATTGCAAAATCACTTGCATCGCACATTAGTTCAAACGGTAGATTCCAATTTGGTGTTATCATGATCGGCGCATTAGTGAGTTTCTCTTTAAGAATATTAAAATATTTGATACATTCATCTGAAAAGATGAATGGAGCATCCTTTTCTAGGAGTTTATTCATAGGAGTGGCAATTTTAGAAAAATATTTTATGAAACGTCGGTAAAAACCGGCATGCCCTAGAAAACTCCTAACTCCTCTAACATTGGTGAGATGTGGAAGTTTAGCAATTACATCTACTTTAGCTCTATCCACTTCAATTCCTTCTTTTGAGATTTTATGACTAAGAACGATGCCTTCTTTAACCATGAAATGGCATTTCTCCCAATTAAGTACTAGATTTGATTGTTCGCATCTAATAAGCATTCGTTCAAGATTCACTAGACATGATTCAAAAGTATCACCGAAGACTGAAAAGTCATCCATGAAAACTTCCATGCATTCTTCTATCATGTCGTGAAAAATCGCCATCATGCACCTTTGAAAGGTTGCAGGGGCGTTGCAAAGTCCAAATGGCATGCGTTTGTAAGCAAAAGTACCATAAGGGCACGTGAACATGGTTTTCTCTTGATCTTCGGGTGCTATTGGTATTTGAAAGTATCTGGAAAATCCATCAAGAAAACAATAGTAACTATTTCCGGCTAATCTTTCCAACATTTGATCAATAAAAGGTAAGGGAAAGTGATCTTTTCTGGTTGCGTCATTTAATTTTCTATAATCAATACACACACGCCATCTTGTTACAGTCCTAGTAGGAATAAGCTCATTTTTCTCATTTGTAATGACAGTCATGCCACCCTTCTTAGGCACGCATTGAACTGGGCTTACCCATAGACTATCAGAGATTGGATAAATTAAACCTGCATCAAGCAGTTTAATAATTTCTTTCTTAACAACATCTTGCATATTAGGATTTAGTCTTCGTTGGCATTGCACATACGTTTTATGACCTTCTTCCATAAGGATTTTATGTGTGCAATACGAAGGACTTATTCCTTTAATATCATGAATCTTCCATGCAATGGCTGGTTTATGAGCTTTCAACACAGAAATGAATTGAGATTTTTCATTTTCAGTAAGAGAAGACGATATTATTACAGGTAATTCAGATTCACCATGTAAATAAGCGTATTCTAAATGGTTTGGAAGTGGCTTTAACTCTAATATCGGTGGTTCTTCTATCGATGATTTGTATCGATATCCGTCTTCTTCTTTTAGCATTTGAATTTCTTCTGTTGTTGGTTCATATCCATTAGCTATTAGTGTAGCTAACATTTCAGTTTCATCAATTGGTTCAGTACCTTCTCCTAAAGAACATTCTCCAGTTCCTTGTAATTCTGGAAATTCTTCTAACAATTCTGCATGTGAATCTATAGTTTGAATATAATAAAATGTATCATCTGCAGATTGTGGTTGTTGCATTGCTCTATCAACTGAAAAGGTAACACTCTCGTCCTCTATACTTAGGGTCAGTTTCTTACCAAACACGTCTATCATTGCTTTAGCAGTGTTTAAGAATGGTCTTCCTAATATGAGAGGAACTTGAGAATCTTCTTCCATGTCCAGAACAACAAAATCTACTGGAAATACTAAAGTACCAACTTTAACTAGCATGTTCTCCATTATCCCTCTAGGATATTTTATTGATCTATCGGCTAGTTGTATGCTTATTCTTGTTGGTTTCAATTCTCCAAGGTCTAGTTTAGTGTATAGTGAATACGGCATTAAATTTATACTAGCACCTAAGTCTGCCAATGCTTCTATTGAACTAAGACTACCCAGAAAACATGGAATTGTGAAACTTCCTGGATCAGATAATTTTTCTGGTATCTTATTCAACAGCACTGCTGAACAATTAGCATTCATAGTAACGGCCAAGAGTTCTTCCATTTTTTTTCTATTTGTGATTAAATCTTTCAGAAATTTAGCATATCTAGGCATTCCTAAAATTACATCAATGAAAGGAAGATTTACATTTATCTGTTTAAACATATCCAAGAATTTGGATTGCTCGGCTTCAAGTTTCTATTTTTTCATTTTACTCGGGTAAGGAAGTGGTGGTTGGTATGGTTTAACATAAGGTTTAGCCTTAACTGTGTTATCTTCATTAACCTTTTCAACTACCGGTTCTTTTTCCTTATCTTGTTCAGGTTGTGGTTCTTGTGGAGTAGGAATATCTTCATTAAGATTTACAGGTATTTCAGGTGGTTTAAGTGTTGTGCCACTTCTTGTGGTAATGGCTTTAGCTGTTTCATTCCGGGGGTTAGCATTTGTATCACTAGGTAAACTTCCCGGTTTTCTTTCACCTATTAACCTTGCTAGGTTACTTACTTCTTGTTCCAAATTTTGAATAGAAGCTTGTTGATTTCTAAATGCTTGAGCATTTTGTTCATTGGTTTGTTTCTGAGATGTGAAAAACTGCGTTTGAGTTTCAACTAGCTTCGTCATCATATCTTCTAAATTTGGCTTTTTATCATCGGTTTGTGGTGGTTTGTTTTGAAAATTAGGTCTTTGTTGGTTGTAAGTATTATTGGATACTTGTTGATTGCTAGGACCTTGTTGGTTGTTGTATGGAACATTTTGGTTATAATTCTGGTTTTGATTGTAAATCGGTCTTGGCGGTTGATAATTATTCTGATAATTATTTCCAGGCCTTTGGTTTATATATGAAATATTCTCTCTTTGTTCCATTGTTAGTTCAATACTGAGACAATCTTTTGTCAAATGTGGTCCTCCACACTGCTCACTACTAATTCGTATTGAGTGTATATCTTTAGTCATCTTTTCCATTCGTCTCTCGACAGCATCTATCTTTGCGGAAATGGAATCTAAGTCATGGCTAGAATCGGCTCTAGCTGCTTTAGATGATCTAACGATATCTTTTTCTTGGTGCCACTCATGTGAGTGGGAAGCAGTGTTATCAATAATTTTGTAAGCATCAATTTCGGTTTTCTTCATAATAGAACCACCAGCTGCTATATCGATGTGTTTCCTTGTAGTGATGTCGCATCCTTGGTAGAATATTTGTACTATTTGACAGGTGTCTAAACCATGTTGCGGACATCCTCTTAATAACTTTCCAAATCTTGTCCACGCCTCATATAGAGTTTCATTCAGTTTCTGTGTGAACGTAACAATTTCTCCTTGAAGTCTTACGGCTTTAGATGCCGGAAAGAATTGTTTAAGAAATTTTTCAACTAAAACATCCCATGTATCAATCGCCCCTTCAGGTAATGATTCCAACCAATCTTTGGCTTCTCCCTTTAAAGTCCAGGGAAATAACATGAGATATATCTGTTCATCCTCAACTTCTCGTATTTTAAATAGTGTGCAGATCTTATTAAAGGTACGAAGATGTTCATTTGGATCTTCCTTCGGCGCACCACTAAATTGGCATTGATTAGTCACCATGTGTAGAATTTGTCCTTTGATTTCATAATCTAGCGCATTAATGTCAGGATGAGTAATTGCGTGACCTTGGCCAGTGCGTTTAGCTTTCATTCGGTCTTCCATACTTAAAGGTTCCAGATTCTCCATAATTGAATTTGTTGAATTGGAATCACTAGAGGATTATGATTTAGTGGTTCGTTCCTCAACAATCTCTGTTTGAATGATTGGTGGTTCCGGAGGAAAAATTAATGGTTTAGGATCTATGAATCGTCCCTGAATATTCTCCGGATTCTCAATTGTGAGGTCGGGTTCAAAAAATGGATTATCGGAAATTTGAATTGGAGTACTTGGTCGACTGGATGACGATTCTAAAGAAAAATCAACGGCGGTAATATTAGCTAGATGTCTTGATCGAGTTACAGGTGGTGAACGTCTTGCTCGGTGCATTCACTGAATATCCTATTAGTTTTTAAAAGGAAAGAAAAATTATATAAGTTATCCAATTAATAGACTTTTCTGATTTTGCCCACGTTTCGAATAGCCAAAAGATGCAGCAGAGGGGCAGGATTCGTTTGGTCTCAATATAATTGAGTACTGTTTGGCTCCAATAACCCGGTCCACGTACAAATCCAACTATTACTACGAACCAGAAAATTTTGATGTCTATCAATTTAACCACTTAAAATAAATTTTCGTAATTTTAAGAAATTTAGAGAAGAAGTAGAATAAAAATCTATGTCCTAAAACTAGAATGGCGAGAAATAAGAAAGAAAAAGAGCGCGTCGAAAAAGGTCGAAAAAGAAAAGGGTTGAAAAATAAAAGGCGTCGAAAAATAAGAAAGAAAAAGAGAAATGACTTATAGAACTTTAAAACACTTAACTAACCCAACCTTATTATTATCACTAACTTAAAATTAAAATTTCAAATTGAGATTACTAATTGGAGTGATAATTGATACATAGGTAAAAGGCGTCGAAAAATAAAAATAAGAAAGTAGCGCGTCGAAACTTAAAAAGGAACTAAAAACTAAGAATTAAAAGTTGCGTCTAAAAATATTAAAGCTTACAAGTAAAACTATATCCCAAATGGCAATATCTTAAAAAGGTACTAAAACTTAAAAAGGCGTCGCAAAATTCTAGAGCACTTAAATCTTAGTCTAAAGAAAAAGCACTTAAGGGATTTTACGGCAAGGCTTAAAAATCTAGAAATAAAAATAACTATGGCAAAAACTATGACTTAAAACTAAATACGAGCGAAAAATACAAATTATACGCTAAAACAATTAAAAAGGGACAAAATATAAAAATATACTAAAAGTTGTAAAAATTACAATTTTTATAAAAATATTATTTTTATATTATTTATTTAATAAAACTATTAATTTTGTAAATTAATTAAACTAATTAAACTAATTATATAAATTAAATAAATAACTAAACTAAATAATAAATAATTAAAACCTATTTAGGGTTTTAAATTTAATAATAATAATAATTATACGTAATTAATGCACGATTAGGGCTTCCTGTGTGACCTGTCTGGGCGGCTCCGCGAGTCGCGGTGAACCCAGTTCAATACCTCCGCAAATCGCGGAGCTTGAAAATTCAAATAAGGCAGGTCAAGTTTCGACAGGTCTGTTTTTTTTATCTATTTTTTTATTTTTTATTTTTCTGGTTTTAATTTAATTAATATATTTATATAATTTTAATAAAACTTATAGAAATAAATACTTTATAATTTTAAAAATCTTAAAAATAAATTTATATATTTATTTTTTTCTTCGGTTTTTAAATTTTTAATGTTTTAAATATTTAAAATGTATTTTTACAAAAACTAAATAAAACTTAATAAAAATCTTTTTTTTTATGTGGCATTGCGCTTCCGGCTTTTAAGCTAGATTTTGTTCCCCGGGCGCGGCGCCAAAAATACTTGATAGTTAAAGCTAAGGGGTATAAAATACTATTAAATTTTAGCAGGAAATACTATTAAATACGATACAATTTTACACAAGATATTTATTTATTTATAGAATGGATATACTTAAACCTTGCTACAACACTTATAGGCAGTGTACCTAATCGTACAGTAGTGTAGTTTTTAGTAAGTCTGGTTCGTTCCACAGGGAAAAATCTTTAAACAAAGCTTAACGCTATATTAGTTTAATTTATAAAAATACAAATATATATATAAGTAATATTATTATTTTAAAGGGGGGTTTTTACCGTTTAATGACCGGTTTGTCGATTTTTAAAACTTTAGTCGCAGTTAAAACCTAATGTAAAATATTAAAAATAAATAAAAGACTAAATTTAAAGCGTAAAGTAAATAAAGATAATGAAATTGCGATAAATAAAAGTGCGATAAAATAAAATTGCGATAATTAAAAAGTACGATAATTAAAAGTGCAATTAAATATAAAAATAAATGAATTATGCTTATTTAAACTTCCGTAATCATGTTGTTTGACGTGTTGATTTTAGTTTATTCCCATGGGTTAATTGTTCTTTGTCCTGGATTATTTAATATGTCCATACAGATTTATCCATAATAGTCCATCAGTCATAAATATAAAGAGCTAAAGCCTTCGTCAAATTATTCTTATTCCCGAAGTCAAATATTCCAACTAATTGGGAATTCGAATTGTAACAAGGTTTTAATACTTTGTTTAATGAATACACCAGGTTATCGACTGCGTGTAAACCAAGGTTTGACTACTTTGTTAACAATTACACCAATTACCCTTGAATGTAATTCAACCCTGTTTTAACAAGTCTATTAACTATTAATCCAGTTCCGTGTCTGGTAAAATGAATAATTATTGGTATTTATAGATATCCCGCCCACCGTACCCAGTCAAGCGTATGTGGTTATATATAAATACGTCAAATTATAAGTTTGTATATTAAATTAACAAGGTATTGTTTAGTTAATATAAAACCCATTAATAGCCCATAGTCTAATTTCCACAAGTGTCGTTCTTTTATCCAAACCTCAATTATGGTACAAAGCCCAATTATCCAATTTTAATATTTTTAGCCCAACAACATGATTACTTCAGTATTAAATAAGCATAATAATAACTTAGCTACGAGACATTAAATTAAAAAGGTTGAACATAACTTACAATGATTAAAAATAGCGTAGCGTTACACGGACAGAATTTCGACTTACACCCTTACAACATTCGCTAACATACCCTTATTATTAGAAATTAAAATTAAAATTAAAATTAAAATATAAATTATATATATATTTACGTATATAGATAGAGAGGATGGATATATGGATATTGTTTACGATCAAAATGCGTTAGCTTTTATAGACATTTTTGTCCAGGGTCTCTCCGCAACTCGCGGCACTTTTCTTCTTCAAACTCCGCGAGTCGCGGAGTTTGCTTTTACAGCTCACTCCAATTTGGATCTTAGCTTTGCCGACGGATTTTAATAATATAAATATAATATAAATATATAATTTATATAAGTAATTAATTATATATTATATTATATTTATATACATAGTTAACTTGTAATTTTTAGTCCGTTGCATCGAGCGTTGAGAGTTGAATCTGGTCCCGGTTTCGGATTTTCGAACGTCCTTGCGTACAATTTAATATCTTGTACTTTACGTTTTGAATCTTGTACTCTTGTAATTTCGAGACGTTTCTGATCAATAATTGGAACCTCTTTGATTGTATTTTGTACTTTTGAGCTTTTTGGTCGTTTGCGTCTTCAATTTGTCGAATCTGTCTTTTGTCTTCACCTTTTATTATTTAAACGAATATCACTTGTAAATAGGACAATTTCAACTAAAAGCTTGTCTTTCTTGAGGAATAATGCTATGAAATATATGTTCGTTTTTAGCATTATCATGTATCACAATCCTAATGCTCGCGACCGACATGCAAAAGTTAACAAAAGTCATCTCAAAAGTCAACCTGACCCAATATGATCTTTAAATCTAGACATATTTATTATATTAACATAGTATCAGTCTTGATAATTGAACGAATTTATAGTTTATCAAACTTAAAATATTATTTATTTCAGGAGCTATATTATATTTGAATTATCATGGCAATCGAAAATATTGTATTATTATACTTGTAAAATCAGATTATAGTGTTTATAAAACGTTAAAACATGATAAGATAGTCAACTTTGACAATTGTACGAGACGTGCCTTATATAGAAATTTATTTACTCGCTTAGTAATATTTAAAAATCCAATTTATCAATCTTATAACCAAATTGTTTAAATATCAAATGCAGATTCAAAATCAATTTCAATTAATGTTAATCATAATTCAGTTGACCATATCTTCTAATCCGTTCATCGAAATCACGCGATTTCTAAATGAAAAGTTAATAATTTTTCGCCAGCTTTCTAAAAACATGCATATCATATACTTTATATCAGTAGCATATGTATCAAATTCGTGATTCATCATAAACTATCTAACGACAAAATTAAAGCATACAAGCATGCATAAACATATATACTCGAGCACTAGACATGGATACACTATTAATATATAAAAGATAAGATATGAATGCTCGCGTATCAATATTGTAGGAAAGTATGTAGATGCAACGGAGATAATAAATACTAGATTTGACTCACGCGCATACCCCCGATCCATACCCATAACCTCCATAGCTATAACCCATAATTTCCTTAGTTCTATCCCACTTGAAAAACCATTTTGAAATCACTTCAACAGCACTCCGTCATAATATTTTATGTATAATAATACTAATAATAATAATACTACTAATATTATTATAACTAGATTAATAATAATAATCTTAATAATAATAAATTATATAAATAATAAAATACGGAGTAATATAGATGAATGTTGATGTGTGTGTGTGTAAAATGCACTGAACGAGTTCCATTTATAGAGTTCCAGAAATTAGACTCCATGCGATCGCATGAAGTCCCTTTGATATTATCATGCGCTCGCATGCCATACTTTAATAGCTCAGGATCTTTTAACTTACATTGCCGACACTCCTAATTCTATTATATATATTATTTAATATATAATATATTTAATCTTTAGAATTAATTAAATATTATATTATATTCTCGTGCATAGTTGATTTTTAATTTTAGCACCGATGAATAGTACGTTGACGCTTGACTTACGTACCGGTTCCGATTTTTCGAACGTCCTTTCGTACGCTTAGAAAACTTGTACTTTACGTTTCGCGACACGTACCTTTATCAATAATTAGACTTATTTCACTAATAAGTATACTAATTGAAATATAACTTATTCATTTGAGTGTTTTGGTTATTTGCTTCTATATATCAACGTCTCATTATTTATCAAAGTATATTTAATTCAAAACGTTTTATATCTAAGTTAATATTATATTTTTTGTAATATATATATATATATATATATATATATATATATATATATATATATATATATATATATATATATATATATGTATATATATATATATATATATATATATGATCACTTAAAATATAAACTTGTAGAAATTATATATATAATTGAAATATTTATAATATTTAGTTTTTCAAAACTAATTATATTTCAAAGTTCATTTATAATCGTTTAATAATAGAAAAATATTATGTCATATCACGTTTACGTTTTTGAAACACTATATATATACACTTGTAATTTATAATATAAGATTTAATTAAATCCTTCAACATTCATTTACAAAGTATCTTATAAAACGTTTTGATAATAAAGTTCTTTCTAAATTGAAAACGTTTTTGTACTAAATCAAATAAATATAATAACTTTTGTTTTTCAAAACTAATATATATTTAAAAATTATTTTGTTAAAAAAATTAAAATAATGGAAAGCGTTATATCGTGTTTGAAAAGTAAAATTTATATATAATAGGTTTCAAGTTTCTAAATCACTAAATATTGATGAGGCGTGAGATAAAGTCCAAAGTTTAAATGAACGTACGAAATCATTTTAAGATAAAACGTCGATATTTATTTTCTAAGTTATCTATATCCCATAACCTTACTTTCACATTAAGTAATATGAAAGTTTAAATAGTTGACGCATATATTGGACATCGAATAGGAATTCCACTTACCCTTGTCTAGTTCCCGTTAATTGACACTTTGTTCTCACTTGTAAATCACTTTACCATTTATTCCGAATACCAGTAAAAAGAAGAGGTTTTCTAATTCAACGTGGACCTCTCAACAGAGACCCGTAATCATATCATAATGTATCTTCATAATTCAATCATTTGGTATTATTTTATAATTCCGTCGTCAAATACGATCATGTAAAGTATTATACCTAATACTTTGTTAACGTTTTCAACTTATAATATATATATATATATATATATATATATATATATATATATATATATATATATATATATATATATATATATATATATACACACACACGTATATTTACCAATCCAATTATAATGGTTCATGAATCGTTAGGGTTTGGTCAAGGTTAAATGAATGTATGAATACAGTTTACACTTCTTGAGATTCAACTTAACAAACTTTGCTTATCGTGTTAGAATAATATAAAGTTAAAGTTTAAATTCGGTCAGAAATTTCCGGGTTGTCACAGTACCTACCCGTTAAAGAAATTTCGTCCGAAATTTGATTGGGATGGTCATGGCCGACAATAAGTATGTTTTCATGACGCATATGAGCTGAAAATTAGAGTTTTATCATCATTGAGTAATATAGACAAAACAATTTGATTTGGTGAAGAGTACGAGTGAAGCTATCACAGAAAATTGAAATGAGAAAAAAAATAAAATTTCGTCATATCTTTTGACGTAGATAGAGTTGATTTCCGGAGTTCAAGGGATTTAAAGAAAATCTTCATAATCTATAAGATCTGATTCTTCGACGAAAAAGGAAGTTAAGATCTCTTTAATTAAATGCGGTAATCTGTCTCGATTGCTCTGTCGAATATTTTACTATAAATCCACCCCCTTCGTTTCCTTATTTCCACAACTCATACTTTCTATTCTTTCTCTCTCAACTCATACTTTAAAGCATTCGTCAATATCCTTCATCTAGTTCTGCTTCTTGATATATTCCTAACTTTCATATCTGTCATTCTTCTTTTCCATCTACTGCCGGAAGAATCCATTTACTTCTACTATACTCTAGGTTTTATAGTGTTTTTAGTTCTCCCGTATCTTTATATTGCTATATGCATCGATGTATATGGTTTGTAATTTTTGGATTGTTGTTGGGCTTTATATCTTCCTTTATATTTCAAAGTCCCTACTTCTGTCTTATAATGACCCTCATTTTTTCATTCTATACTTTTTCTTATTAAATGCCCAACAATATAATAAAACTTAACAATTAAACTTTAATTAACGATTGTTAAGTATTAAGAATTATAAATTATATTAATTATCTTTATACATTAATTGGCAAGTTAATAAAAGACGGAAATAATAAGTTAATTAATTTTCGTGAACAAAAGGTAATAAACTAAAGTTTAAAGTATATAACTTAATTAATCTTAAAACAAGTTTAGGGATTATTTAAGCTAATTTAAAGTGTAAGGACTAAAATGAAAAATCTCAAAACTCCTCCCTTGATAATGCCTAGCTGAAAAAAATATGAAATGTCTAAAATACCCCTCCTAATTTTAGGCTCCCATGACCCCCATTACTTCCTCTCCAAGTCCAACTTGTTCCCTAAGTAAACCTAACCCTAACCCTAATTCTAGAATTTTCCTAGCACTCCTATAAATAGAGGCCTAAGCTAAACCTTTTCTTTGTACCAAATCTCATTCACAAATCTCTCTCCCAAATCTCTCTTCCCTCTCTCTTGTTTTCGGCCAAACAAACCGAAACCATCACCGCCACCATCGAAATCCACCACCACCACCTTCAAGTTCTTCAAGTGATCTTCAAGTCGTTCTTTGCGTTCTTCAAAGTTCTTCATAGATCTTCAAAGGTGTTCATCAATCTTCAAGGTTTTGATCTTCATCTTCAAAGTGTTTCATCTTTTCTTTGTTAATCATCTTCGAATCTTCAAAGTATAACATAAACCCTAAAACTTATTTACATAATCTTTGATCTTTGTTTTAAATTCATGTTCATGATACAATCTTGATTAATTCTTAAACATATACATTATATACATGTACACACATAGATTTATATATACATGAAAAAGAATTTTTTTTTAATATGTAAGTATGTGTATCGACCGAAAAAAAAGGGGGGGAAGGAGTGTTTGATCTTTAAACCCTAGATAAATGTTAGAAGGTTAGTTTGTGTTTAATTAAGGAAACAAAATAAATACATATATACATATACATATTCGATATATATATATATATATATATATATATATATATATATATATACATGTAAAAAAATATTTTTATATACATACATATATATATATATACGGTTTATATATATGAAAAAAATAAAAAATAAAAATACTATATATATATATATACATATACACGATATATATATATATATATATATATATATATATATATATATATATATATATATATATATATATATATATATATATATATATATATATATATATATATATATATATAGATTAAAACCCTAATTAAACCTAACCCTAATTTATTAAACCCCAATTTAATAAAACCCTAATACATTAATTAAACCCTAATCATTTATTACTAAACCCTAATGTTAAATATTACTTTAATTAACTAAAACCCTAATACTATTATATAATACTAACACCTATACACTTATATTATTACTAACACATATAATATACTACTACTTATATTATATTATACGATTACATTAGTCATTCACGATAACGTGTGATTACTCGAACGTCAACACTACTTAAGGCCTAGGGTGATCCTTGGTACCACTATGGGACGCTTGTGGATTACGAATGCCAAACTTAGATTTTGGTCAAGAAATCCTGGGCCAACCGGTAACAATTGGTCATTCTGGTGACTTGGCGGTGGAATAGATGTTTGAGTATGGTGCACATTGTCAAACCCGACTATAGTAATCATACACTTAGCTATCTTCAAACTTAATAGATGGTAGACTTATTAAGGACAACTCACTAGTGTTCAACGCTAACTTACTAAAAGTGGAAACTTACTAAAAGTGGAAACATACTAAGAATGGAAACTTAGTAAAACGAATTATACTTAAAACACTTGCATACTTAAACTTAAATTTGGGCAAAACACTTAACTACTCTTAAATGTCATTAGGTTGACTTTCTGCTCATCCATCCAAACTTCCTATTCGGAGAAATAACGATCTTTCTCCAACTTACTAAGGTGAACTCATAGCCCCTCTCTTTATTGCTAGCAACTTATTTAACTTTTTGGGGTGAGACACATGCTATTTTTACTTTTTACGATTTAGACACAAGTATCAACTGTTAAACTATGCTATACCCGGCTATGTCCGACTAAGTCCCTACAGTGATATTTTTAATTGCTCGTTGAACGCATTCTTAATTATTGGGGGTAGGCCTATCGGGAGTAATGTCCCCGATACATTTGACCAAGTCATTGTATTACTCAATAATGAAATTAAACCGACAAGGACAGACACAACTTGTCAATGGGGCAAACTTGAACGTTTAGTCTAAATATCACGAACTGACATAACTTTTTGATCCCTGCGAGATCAACTTTATAAACTAAATCTTGTGGTCTAAAACAACGGTCAAACATATTTGTTAAACCTATGAACTTCACTCAACCTTTTTGGTTGACACTTTAGCATGTTTGTCTCAGGTGCCGATTGATCAAGCTTATTTACTTACTGCTTATGTGATGCTACTTGGACTTAGGATCAAGAGATATCGCATTTATTATTCTTGCATTTGAAACAATTACTTTATTGTAATTCCCATTATTGTAACGACATTTCATTTTCCGCTGCATACTCAATAAAGTTTGTTCTTATTATTTAGTATTGTTCTCGTATATTATAATATGTTGGTTTATTTGATATTAATGTCACATTCACCCAGGCCCTAATTGGGGGTGTGATAGATTGGTATCAGAGCATAACCAGGCTGTTATAGAGAACCAGGATTGCATCTTTATGTGTGCCTTATTTTCTAGCTATGGTGCCTTAACAATCTAGGAAACTATAACCTTTCCTGCCTTAGACTTTAAAGCACTTAGGATTGCCTTATAATCTTAACACCTATGCTCTACTAAACTTGACTCAAAGATTCTAATCAAAGTCTCTTTCCTAATGTTAGGATGTCAAGCTCAAACATTAATCAACCAAATAAAATGACTCTCTTCAAATCTTCTGAAGAAATGGCTAGCTTTAAACCTACCACCGAAGTAGGTGTTGGACACTCTTCAACTTCGAGACGAGTCCAAAGCCCACCTTATGATCTTGGTGGTCCTCCCTCACCAAACTATAGTCCGAATACTTTACCTAAGTCTCCTGACTACTATCCAACCCCAAGAATTGAAGACAAGGGGAAACGCCCTGCTGATTTTAATGAAGATGGCCCATCTAAGAAAAGAGCTCGATCTCCTTCTTATGATAACCATAACGCCATGTGTGAAATCATGAATCTGTGAACGATTACCGAGAAGAACTTCGATGGTTTGCTTCGCCATGTTACAAGGATCGAGGCTCGAATGGATGAAAAGGACCTAGTAATCAAGAAACTTTTGGAGGAGAATGCGGAGTTAAAGAAAGAGATAAAGTTGGTGAAGTATGAGGAAGAACATAACACCCGTTGGGGAAAGCAATCACTTGCTTATCTCAAGGAGAATGTTGATTTCTGGTTAGATATGGAAAGAAATCGAGTCAACAAGAAGCTTGCTCTAAAGGGGTACGATAACAATGCAATCAACAGTCGCGTTACTAACCTCTATGATAACCTCGAGTATCTTTATGAGAAGCAAAAGGCGAGGAACGAGAAAGTGGATGAGTTTATGAAGAAGGTGGAGGATGAGAAGAAGAAATATGAAGATTACTTCAATCTTAATATTTCCTAGATTATTTTTCCAATTTCCTATCTATGTAAAGGCTATGCCTTAAACTATTTCTATTTCTGAATCGTGTATTAAAAAAGGCTTATTTAATGCCTTGTTCTAATAATATAAAGTGTTCTATAAATATCATGTGATATCAATGCTTTATTTTATTCATACTTATAGTTGCCCAAACTTATAACTTGTCACCTTACCAAACTTATGTTCACTTCTATGTAGTAACATCATGGTTCATCCAGCTGCACCTACTGTTAACAACATCGTATTGACCACCGAACAATTCCAACAGTTGCTTGCTACTGCCCAAGGCAACGCTCAAGCTAATAATGTTAATCCTCAACCGAAGCCTTGTTCTTACAAGGACTGTACAAACTGCCATCCTCCCGTTTTCAAGGGAAATGAAGAGGCTGTCAAGCTAGTTCGATGGTTCGAGAAGCTAGAGTCTATCTTTCGCATTTGCAACTGCGGTGATAACGATCGGGTCAAATATGCCACTAGCTCATTAGCTGGAAATGCTTTGACTTGGTGGACTGCTTATGCTAA
Organism: Rutidosis leptorrhynchoides; assembly: GCF_046630445.1. Taxonomy (NCBI): domain Eukaryota; kingdom Viridiplantae; phylum Streptophyta; class Magnoliopsida; order Asterales; family Asteraceae; genus Rutidosis; species Rutidosis leptorrhynchoides. The sequence continues at coordinate 134,220,121 of NC_092340.1, read as the reverse complement.
GTCCGTAGGAATTGACAATGCTAATGCAATCCAATGGGACGAACTCAAAAGTATGATGGTTAATAAATTCTATCTGAGAAGTCAAGTTCAAAAACTTGAAGCCGAGTTCTGGGAACTCAAGGTGAAGGGTACTGATATTGAAAGCTACACCAATCGTTTTCTTGAACTTTCAACATTGTGTCCCGAGATGTTTCCTACCGAAGCAAGAAGGATTGAAAGGTATATTGAAGGTCTCCCCGAAGATCTTCAAGGGAATGTTATTGCTACCGGGAAGGTTACTCTTGATGCTGTGATTCTCATGGAAAAAAATTTGATGTTGGCCAAGAGAAGAAGAGCGTCGGCTAATAAGCAGGTTGACACTAAGAGTAATGAAGGTAAGTGGAAGTTTGAGCCATCTCAAGGTTCGACTCAGAATGTTAGTAAGAAGCCAGCGGATAGTACAAGGACTAATTATAAAGGAACTTATCCTTTTTGTATTCATTGTGAAATGCATCACCCGGGGCATTGTACTGCTACTTGTACGTTGTATAAGAAAGTGAGACACGTTGCTAAGACATGTAAGACTCCTCCAAAGGATAAAGCTATCGTTCCTTCTAAAGCTCCTCCTACTTATTACACTTGTGGAGAAAAGGGACACATTAGTCCAAATTGTCCTAAGAAGAAAGATAATCCCGCTACTGGAGCCAATACTACTGCTGCAAAGGGTCGTGCATTTGTTCTTACTGCTGCTGAAGCCCGAGATGAAGATGAGGTAATCACGGGTACGTATCTTGTCAATAATTGTTATGCAACTATTTTATTCGATACGGGTTCCGACAAAAGTTACGTGTCTAGTGAATTTTGTACCCTATTTACTGAAAAGCCTCAACCCTTAGAAACTAAATGATTAGTAGAAGTAGCCAATGGAAAGATCATGAAAGTCGATAAAATCTATAAAAACTGCAATCTAATCTTAGTCGATAAAGAATTTAAGATAGACCTTTTGCCGGTCGAGCTCGGAAGTTTTGATGTCGTAGTTGGAATGGATTGGTTACATCCATTACATGCTACAATCTTGTGTTTTGATAAAACCGTTAACATTCCGTTGGGAAATGGAGAGACTCTAGTCATTCAAGGTGACAAGAGTGGTTCTAATCTCAACATTATCTCCTGTATTAAAACCCCGCAAATACCTTATGAAAGGTTATCCAGCTATTCTAGCCCACATTAAGATGATCGAATTGAAAGAGAAGTGTATTGAAGATGTACCAGTAGTTAAAGACTTTTCCGATGTGTTTCCCGAAGATCTTCCTGGTCTTCCACCTCCTCGACAAGTTGAATTTCAAATTGATTTAGCTCCCGGTGCTGCTCCTATTGCTAAAGCGCCATACTGTTTAGCACCTTCCGAAATGAAGGAATTATCCAACCAACTCCAAGAACTATTGGATAAAGGTTTCTTTCGTCCAAGCTCGTTCCCATGGGGAGCTCCTATTCTATTCGTTAAAAAGAAAGATGGTACGTTGAGGATGTGCATTGATTACCGCGAACTCAACAAGCTTACTATCAAGAATCGTTACCCGTTTCCACTTATTGATGATCTATTCGACCAACTTCAAGGGTCAAGTGTTTACTCAAAGATTGATTTGAGGTCCAGTTATCACCAACTCAAATTCAAGGAATCCGATATTCCTAAGACTGCTTTTCGTACACGTTATGGGCACTATGAATTTTGTGTTATGCCTTTTGGCTTAACTAAGGCTTCTGTCGTATTCATGGATCTTATGAATCATGTTTGCAAGCTGTATCTTGACAAATTTGTCATTATGTTCATTGAAGACATCTTGATCTACTCCAAGAGTGAGAAAGAACCTGAGCAGCATTTGCGCATGATTTTTGAACTCTTATGGAAGGAACAACTTTACGCCAAATTTTCTAAGTGCGAGTTTTGGCTCAAAACCGTACAATTCCTTGGACATGTTGTTGATAGTGAAGGAATACATGTCGATCCAACTAAGATTACTGCTATTCAGAACTGGGAGATACCAAAGACTGCGAAGCATATTCATCAATTTTTGGGACTTGCCGGTTATTATCGAAGGTTCATAAAAGATTTTTCCCTCCTTGCTAAACCTCTTACCAAGTTAACTCACAAAGGGAAGAAGTTTGAGTGGTCCGAAGAACAGGAATCTGCTTTCAAGATTCTGAAGGAGAAATTGACCACATCTCCGATTCTCTCTTTACCTGAAGGTTCAGACGATTTTGTTGTTTACTGTGATGCCTCAAAGTAAGGCTTTGGTTGTGTTTTAATGCAACGTGAAAAGGTTATTGCCTATGCATCTAGACAGTTAAAGAAACATGAGGAGAACTATACCACACACGACCTTGAGTTAGGTGCCGTGGTATTCGCATTAAAGATATGGAGACATTATCTATATGGTACTAAGTTTACAGTGTACACTGACCATAAAAGTAATCGACACATCTTTCATTAGAAACAGCTGAATATGAGGCAAAGCCGATGGCATGAGCTATTGAACGATTATGACTGTAAGATGAAATATCATCCTGGCAAGGCGAATGTAGTTGCCGATGCCCTTAGTCGAAAAGACGATGTTAAACGTGTTCGTGCTTTGAACTTGAAAATCAAATTGAATCTTATATTACGAATCTGTGAAGCTCAACTTGAAGCTATCAAAACCAACACTTATCGAAGGTGAAGGACCTATAGGTTTCGAGAACCAACTCCAAGTGAAAGCTAATGGTACATGGTACTTTGGCAACAGAATTTAGGTCCCTCGCTTATGTAATCTCCGTGAACTAGTCTTGGATGAAGCTCATAAGACTAGTTACTCTATTCATCCCGGTTCCAGTAAGATGTATCACGATGTGAAGGAATTCTACTGGTGGCCTAACATGAAAGCCGACATTGCTACTTATGTTAGTAAGTGTCTCACTTGTCTGAAAGTCAAGGCTAACATCAAAAGCCTTCTGGTCTGTTGACACAACACGATATTTCGCAGTGGAAGTGGGAATGCATCACTATGGACTTCGTTACTAAGTTGCCTAAAACTTCAAACGGTAACGATACTATTTGGGTCATAGTTGATCGTCTTACTAAATCTGCACATTTCATACCGATCAAGGAAATTGACAAGATGGAGAAATTATCACATCTTTACATTAAAGAAATTGTCTCACGTCATGGAGTTCCTATCTCGATTATTCTGATCGCGACGGTCGATTCGTTTCTAGATTCTGGAAAACTTTGCAATCCGCTCTTGGAACTCCACTCGACATGAGTACAGCCTATCATCCGCAAACTGATGGTCAAAGTGAACGAACTATTCAAACCTTGGAAGATATGCTACGTGCTTGTGTAATCGATTTCGGCAAAGGATGGGATAGACATCTACCTTTGGTTGAATTTTCTTACAACAACAGTTATCACTCTAGCATTTAAGCTACACCTTTTGAAGCTTTATATGGCCGGAAGTGTAGATCCCGTTTGTTTAGGATGAACACGAGGACATACATTTAACTGGTCCTGAAATTATCTATGAAACTACCGAAAAGATCGTTCAGATTAAGAAACGATTAGAAACTGCCCGTAGCCGACAAAAGAGCTATGCCGATAAGAAGTGAAAGGATATAGAATTCCAAGTTGAAGATAAAGTCATGTTGAAAGTATCCCCTTGGAAAGGCGTTGTCCGTTTCGGTAAACGAAGCAAACTCAGCCCACGATATGTTGGACCTTTCACAATCACTCTAAGAGTCGGTCCCGTGGCGTACCGATTAGAACTACCAACTGAACTTAGCCAAGTACATGATGTGTTTCATGTCTCGAATCTTAAAAGGTGTCTTGCTGATGACACACTTGTTATTCCTTTGGATGATATCCGCATTGATGAGCAAATGCACTTCGTTGAAGAACCTATAGAAATCTTGGAAGGAGAGGTCAAACAAACACGTAAAAGCAACATACCTATCGTTAAAGTCTGTTGGAATTCGCGTAGAGGCTCTGAATATACCTGGGAACGCAAAGACCACATGATACAGAAATATCCCCATCTCTTCTCAACTGCTGATGCAAAAGATAATCTACTTAAAACTTCGGGACGAATTTTCTAATAACGGGGAGGTACTATAACGACCCTCATTTTTCCATTCTATACTTTTCCTTATTAAATGCCCAATAATATAATAAAACTTAACAATTAAACTTTAATTAACGGTTGTTAAGTATTAAGAATTATAAATTATATTAATTAACTTTATACATTAATTTGCAAGTTAATAAAAGACGAAAATAATAAGTTAATTAATTTTCGTGAACAAAAGGTAATAAATTAAAGTTTAAAGTATATAACTTAATTAATCTTAAAACAAGTTTAGGGATTATTTAAGCTAATTTAAAGTGCAAGGACTAAAACAAAAAATCCCAAAACTCCTCCCTTGATAATGCCTAGCCGAAAAAAATATGAAATGTCTAAAATACCCCTCCCAATTTTCGGCTCCCATGACCCCCATTACTTCCTCTCCAAGTCCAACTTGTTCCCTAAGTAAACCTAACCCTAGCCCTAATTCTAGAATTTTTCTAGCACTCCTATAAATAGAGGCCTAAGCTAAACCTTTTCTTTGTACCAAATCTCATGCACAAATCTCTCTCCCCTCTCTTGTTTTCGGCCAAACAAACCGAAACCATCACCACCACCATCGAAATCCACCACCACCTTCTTCAAGTTCTTCAAGTGATCTTCAAATCGTTCTTCACATTCTTTAAAGTTCTTCATAGATCTTCAAAGGTGTTCATCAATCTTCAAGGTTTTGATCTTCATCTTCAAAGTGTTTCATCTTTTCTTTGTTAGTCATCTTCGAATCTTCAAGGTATAACATAAACCTTAAAACTTATTTACATAATCTTTGATCTTTGTTTTAAATTCATGTTCATGATACAATCTTGATTAATTCATAAACATATACATTATATACATGTACACATATAGATTTATATATATATGAAAAAGAAAAAAAAATTAATATGTATGCATGTGTATCAACCGAAAAAAGGGGGAAGGAGTGTTTGATCTTTAAACCCTACATAAATGTTAGAAGGTTGGTTTGTGTTTAATTAAGGAAACAAAATATATACATATATACATATACATATTCGATATATATATATATATATATATATACACGTAAAATTTTTTTTTTATATATATACATATATATATACGGTTTATATATATGAAAAAAATAAAAATAAAAATACTATATATATATATATATATATATATATATATATATATATATATATATATATATATATATATATATATATTAAAACCCTAATTAAACCTAACCCTAATTTATTAAACCCAAATTTAATAAAACCCTAATACATTAATTAAACCCTAATCATATATTACTAAACCCTAATGTTAAATATTACTTTAATTAACTAAAACCCTAATACTATTATATAATACTAACACCTATACACTTATATTATTACTAACACATATAATATACTACTACTTATATTATATTATACGATTACGTTAGTCATTCACAATAACATGTGATTACTAGAATGTTAACGCTACTTAAGGCCTAGGGTGATCCTTGGTACCTCTATGGGACGCTTGTGGATTACGAATGCCAAACTTAGATTTTGGTCAAGAAATCCTGGGCCAACCGGTAACAATTGGTTATTCTGGTGACTCTGCGGTGGAATAGATGTTTGAGTATGGTGCACAATGTCAAACCCGACTATAGTAATCATACACTTAGCTATCTTCACACTTAATAGATGGTAGACTTATTAAGGACAACTCACTAGTGTTCAACGCTAACTTACTAAAAGTGGAAACTTACTAAAAGTGGAAACACACTAAGAATGGAAACTTAGTAAAACGAATTATACTTAAAACACTTGCATACTTAAACTTAAATTTGGACAAAACACTTAACTACTCTTAAATGTCATTAGGTTGACTTTCTGCTCATCCATCCAAACTTCATATTTCGAGGAATAACGATCTTTCTCCTACTTACTAAGGTGAACTCATAGCCCCTCTCTTTATTACTAGTAACTTATTTAACTTTTTGGGGTGAGACACATGCTATTTTTACTTTTTACGATTTACACACAAGTACCAACTGTTAAACTATGCTATACCCGGCTATGTCCGACAAAGTCCCTACAGTGATATTTTTAATTGCTTGTTGAATGCATTCTTAATTATTAGGGGTAGGCCTATCGGGAGTAACGTCCCCGATACATTTTACCAAGTCATTGTATTAGTTAATAATGAAATTAAACCGACAAGGACAGAAACAACTTGTCATTGGGGTAAAGTTGAACGTTTAGTCTAAATATCACGAACTGGCATAACTTTTTGATCCCTGCGAGATCAAATTTATAAACTAAATCTTGTGGTCTAAAACAACGGTCAAACATATTTGTTAAACCTATGAACTTCATTCAACCTTTTTGGTTGACACTTTAGCATGTTTGTCTCAGGTGCCGATTGATCAATCTTATTTACTTACTGCTTATGTGATGCTACTTGGACTTAGAATTAAGAGATATCGCATTTATTATTCTTGTATTTGAAACAATTACTTTATTGTAATTCCCATTATTGTAACGACATTTCATTTTCCGCTGCATACTCAATAAAGTTTGTTCTTATCATTTAGTATTGTTCTCGTATATTATAATATGTTGGTTTATTTGATATTAATGTCACATTCACCCAGGCCCTAATTGGGGGTGTGATATATCTTCTATAATCACTGTCGTTCACAGTTAATACTCTCTCCTATTTGCTGTGATTTAGACTCCAATTTCTCTTTCAGAGCTTCATTCTTTTATTTTCTCTTCTTGCCATTAAGCACCGCATGTAATGGTCCAGAATTCGTAGATATGAATTTCGGAATGAACATAGTTAATGTTCTAAGAAGGAAATCATAATGGCACGATCTTGATTTGTCAAATTACCAGAATATCCCGGAAAAGACCGAATCATCAAGAAAAATTATTTTCTTGATATGTTTAGAGGTTAAGTAGAATACAAGAGTCGTGTAACATGGCACATGATAAAGTTATGATCTGTGAATCATCACATTCCATTTAGAAACTCAGCATGACTTACTGTAATATAATCACGTTGATCAAGTGTCATTATATTATACTAACTCATGCCTCAGTACCCAACACTACTTCAATAATATTCATAAATTAAGTTCAAACTTTTCAGAATTTAGAAACTAAAACAGTTTCCTTTCTGATGTAACACTGATATCGCGAAGAGATAAATGATTTCAAATAAGAATAGTTATGAAGATATCTCCAGAAATGTCGAGGATATTTATAATGAAAGATACGATGATATCTTAGAATTTCTAATATTGAAAGATGATAAAGAAGATTTGTCCGTAAAGGTTTAAAGTCAGGAGCAAGGTATTCGTTAATGACTTCAGCAGATACTGAATCATTTGGATTCTTTGAAGACAGGTTTAGTCTTTGTGATTTGTCCACAGCCTCCTTAATGGTTTGCTCAATCCGTTTTCCAGTTCCAACTTTTCTGAGCTTTGCTAACACACTATTCTTTATCATCAAACTTTTGACTGTTAAAGTCGTTTACAGTTTTTGCTACTTCATTAGCTTTTTCAATATTCGGGGTATTGATTACTGGTTGCTTTTCAGAATTTCAGAAAGAAAGCTTAAAATTCTAAGAGATGAATGTTATATGTATACATATGATGTTCTAGTACAGTTTTGAATTCAAAGTATGGCATTTGAAAGATGTAAGAATCTAAGAGTGATGTTTTCTGTTAAATCTGGGCTTGGATTCTGATTTTTCAAAATCAGAATATGTAATAAAATTTGGATGCGAATGGTTGTTTTGATTTCTATGAAAGAATGTATATTGTTGTAAAAGTAGTGAATATAGTTGATGATTGCTGAATCAGATTCGAAGAATGTAACATATTATTTGTGAATTTATATATCTTTTGGGTATTACCTACCAGTTAAAAGTTTCACAAATAATATTTTGTACAAGAGAATTTTATTACAATTTTTATGAAAATATTACTATGTATATTTTCTTCAAATGTAATACAGACTTAATGAGTTAATATCATATTAAGCTCATTTGATTTTCATCTGGAACTAGAAATGAATAATCTCTAAAACATTAAAGATTTAATAATCTTCGCGGAGTATTTCACTAATGTAATCAATACTTCGTTATTCAGTTTTATTGATATTTCCTCAGTGAATCATGTTGGTGCTCATGTAACTCTTGCTAACTTCGCAAGGTATGGAGGATGTTTTCTAGAAAGTTTCGAATACATCGAAGATGAAAGTATAAAATAAAACATATAATTGAATAATATACTTAGTTTATTATGAAATGGAATTCATTGAGTTGAAACGGAGATTGTAGTTAATGAAGGATGTACATCATAGCATATCAGTAACATGAACTAACCGAGTAGTACCTACTAGTTAAGATTCACACGTAATAGCTTAGTACGAAAAGATTTATTTTGATCTCAAAATTCATATATATATATATATATATATATATATATATATATATATATATATATATATATATATATATATATAAAATATACATATAATTTCTTCAGAGGGAATGAGTTAATACTTCATAACTCGTTGATACGATATACGCGTTGTTGATTAGTGATGATGTTTGCAGTGATTATGGATTTGGCGGAGCTTGTGATGTTGTAGATGCTGCTGATGCTGATGATGCTGATGGTACTGACGGTGCTGGTGATGCTGACGGTACTGTTGATGCTACTGGTAAAACAGATCTAGCTTGTAAATCGTGCACCATTCCGATCAGGGTTTTATTTCATCATTTCTATTCGCTCACTTATCTGGTTTACAATTAGAACTAGAATAAGTAATCTCTAAAACTTTTAGAAACTACATACTCTCTGCAGAATATTTCTTCGATGAAGTTATGAATCAATACTTCATCGTTTGTTGTTGTTGGTATTCCTTGGTATCTATGGTGCGTATGACGTTGTTGTTCAAGGTATAGTTTGTGATGTTGAGGTGTGGGATGCAGATATTGTTGTTGGTGATGGTAATGGTACTGTTGATGTTGTTGATGGTGGTAATGTTGATGCCGGTGATGCTGCTGGTGCTTGTAACCTTTGCACCATATTCTCCAAAGCCACTACCTGAGCGCGAATCACATTGACTTCTTCTACTACACCGGGATGATTGGCAGTTCGGACGAGCAGATGAATAAGATCCAGAATTTAAGATAGTATATAATCATGACGAGATACTCTGGAGATGAGAGAGAAAATGGTATTACGAACAGGTTCGCCGGTAAGTGCTTCAGGTTCTTCTCCAAGAGGGGAATGTGGTGGATGGAAGGGATCACCTTCTTCTTGTCTCCAATGACGAAGTAGGCTACGAACCCATCCTCAATTCATCCAGAATAGGTGATGGCTGATTGGTTGATCCATTCCGGTTACACTGTCTTCGGAGTTCGGGTGAATACCCATATCGGAATAACTGTCGGAGTTTAAGGAATTTGAACTAAATACGGGATCCATCTTGTATAATTAGGGAGATGATTTTTGATATGAAATAGATTATAGAATTTAGATTGGTACTCTTCAATACACAATACACAATTCACATATGTATATATAATACCAAAATTCCATAAATCACGGAGGAATTTTCAGAAGATGTCAAGCAAAGTTTACAATAATAGATATGCTAAGATATGAATTCCTCTGTACACTATCTGAGCAATAAATGCAGGAAAATGTGTCTAGACTTAAGAATGATAAGCAAGTAATTTTCGACAATAAATGGTAAGCAAAACTCAGTAAAAACAGATACGGTCATAGTCCAGACTCACTAATGCATCCTAACAATTACCAGTTAAACACACTAATGCAAATTCTGGTTCCCTATGACCTCAAGCTCTGATGCCAACTGTGATGACCCGTCCAAATCCATTTGGAGGAATACATCATTCATTGATTTCATAGTGAGGTTCTGACCTCTATATGATACGTTTTGTAAACATTGCATTCTTTAGAAAAAGGCACACCATAAATGAATATATAAATCCAAGGTTTTTGACATCTGATGATTTCTACGTATAGACAATCACCGTATATAATAGTTTTTAACAATACATGCGTTAACAATACAGTCAAATAAGATACATGGTGATGTGTAACAACCCGACTTCGCTTTACCAAAAACACACTACAAATTTTTTTTTCTGATGCAGCACATCTGGACGGCGTCCAGCAATGAAGGGTGGGACAGCGTCCAGCAGATCTGGATGGCGTCCAGTTTGCCTTCGAGCCGCTGTACCCGGGTCCAACTTACACGAGCGGAAATCCCGCTTCCCGACACTTTTAAACGAAAACCTTTTCACAACATATCACAATATAATAAACTAAGAGGTTTTCATCCTCAAAACAAGTTTTACATCACCGGGCCCACATCGACCCAAATTACGCGTTTCGTTCAAAAATACAAGTTTCGACCATACTAGTTTAATTTCCAAACGACACTAGAGCATGGTGTTTGGGGTTAAACAACCCAAATCTTGGCCGAACTTCCAAAAGCTACCCAAAAGGATCCCCTTTCAAAACAAGCGGGAGACCACTAATCCAATCGAATACCTTTGCCTTTGTTCACGCCGGAGCCTAAAAAGGTAAACAACGAGAGGGTAAGCTAACGCTTAGTGAATGCAATAATTATACATATACATATATAACCTACTTACTTGCATCACTTACACAATACCATACACGAGCTAGCAATTCTACAACCATACAAAAACATTATGCATATACCAATAACCGCAATTCACAATGAGCTAGCAATACCGATAGCAAAAAGTTCATAATTAAATATGCTAACACAAAATTCGTACAACCATGGTTAACCAATCGAACAAGGGAATGGTACTTAAAAGACCGTTGGAGTTCATAACATCCATTAGTGTTACTTAAACACCGCGTAATCACTAATCCCCCGGGTGATGTCTTGAACAACGCGACTCACTCACCCCCATGACAATGTGGCGTCTTGAACAACGCGATGAATCCATATGTCAATTAAAACAATGAGTGGTGCCTTGAACACCGCGACATCCACTCCCATGACAATGTGGTGCCTTGAACACCGCGACATCCACATGTCAATCAACCAATGAGTAGTGTCTTAAACACCGCAACAATACTACTCGTTACTTAGAATGTGGTGCCTTGAACAACGCGACAATGCCACATTCATACAACATAAATAAATACATTGTATACGGACACGCATAATTATTCCACTCACCTTACGCCTTTGGTGAATCAATAAACCAAGCTCGTGGCTTCAAGGTAACGTACCTATTACATTATGCACAAATATCAATCATTCGTTCAAGTGGGTCAACCAACTCACTCACCATCTTTAGGTCATCTTGACCCATGGTGCAATTCCGACCCATTTGCACACTTAACCCTAATATTGGGTCAACTTCTCCAAAAACTCTAACCCTAGCCATTTATGGTCTTAATACTCATATAATCACAATGTTATCTCATTTTCATACTAACAAGACAACTTAGGTCATCAAAGACCCGTTTTACCCATTCGAGGTTTCCACACCCATTCGGGTTACCACATACTCTCATAGCGCCCATTTACATAACATCTAGGTGTGCTAGTGGTTAACTAACCAATTTAAGACTCATAAACACATTTAACATTTCAAAACCCTAGGTTAGTCATCCTTGAGCCCTCATGACTCAAACTTACCCAAAAACCCACAAATCATTAACAAATGGGTTTTATGTTCATCACTAGTCCAAACCCTAACCCTTAAACACATTAAACTAAGGAAATCAAGTTTAGGACTTACCACCACAATCAAAACGTAGCAAGTGAGGAGATGAACAATTTTAATGCTCGAGCTCTAACCCAAAACAAGCTTCTTCCTCTTCTATATGAGCTTTCTCACACTTGAATCACACTCTCTCTCTAGAATTGAAGTGGATGAAGTTTGGTGGTTGTAAATGGAGTAAATGAAGCTCCAAAAACTGATCTAGGGCTTTAAATTTGGCCCCCAAGTGAAATTACCAAAATACCCACTTTAAATATGTAAAAACAGGGCAGCTGGCCTGCCAGCTAATCTGGACGGCGTCCAGATTTCTGGACGGCATCCAGACCTTCACAACGGGATGGCGTCCCACAACTTTGGACGGTGTCCAAAGCATCTGTGAAAACAGGATCTTACAACTCTCCACCACTTGAACCGGATTGCACCTCGCGATCCAAGCCGCATGTCAAGCAGGAAGATATACCAATACAAACTCTTCGGGCTCCCAAGTAAACTCAGAACCTTTACTACGACGCCATTGAACTTTAAAAGTCCTAACCACTTTATTTCTCAATCTTTTGACCTTCTCGTCGAGTATAGCAATCGGCTCCTCAACATACTCCAACTTATTATTTAGCTCAATCTCGTCTAATGGTACCCATGATGAATCATCCGCAAGACACTTACGGAGATGGAAAACATGGAATGTATTATAGATCCCCGCAAGTTCTTCGGGTAATTCTAAACGATACGCAACTTCGCCAACCCGAGCTAAAACTTTAAATGGCCCAATAAACCGAGGAGCTAACTTTCCCCGTTTTTGAAACCGAATAATACCCTTCAATGGAGAAACTTTAAGCATCACCATATCACCTCCTTGGAATTCGATCATCCGCCTACGTTTGTCGGCATACGACTTTTGTCTATCTTGAGCCTTTTTCAAATGAGCCCGAATCATATCAATTTTTCTAATCATCTCCAAAACCAAATCGGTACTCCCGATTTCCTTTTATCCCACTTCACCCCAACAAATTGGAGTTCGACATATTCGCCCATAAAGCATCTCATACGGTGGCATCCCGATACTAGTATGATAACTGTTATTGTACGAGAATTCCACCAAAGGCAAGTGCTCGTCCCAACTACCAACGAAATCAATAATACACGCCCGTAACATATCCTCTAATGTTTGATTCATAAGTTCGGTTTGACCGTCCGTTTGAGGATGATATGCCGTGCTCAATTTTAATTGTGTACCCTTATCGTCATGAAACTTTTCCCAAAACCGAGATGTAAAATGGGTATCTCGATCCGAAATAATAGATATAGGAACCCCATGTTGAGCGACTACTTCCTTGATAAACAATTTAGCCAAGGTCTCCGACGATATCGCTTCCCGAATGGGAAGAAACAAAGCACTTTTTATCAATCGGTCAACTATCACCCAAATTGAATCAAATTGGGTTCTCGCCGTCTTTGGTAACTTTGTGATAAAATCCATGGTAATGTGCTCCCATTTCCACTTCGGGATTTCTAAAGGTTGTAACTTACCATACGGCTTTTGGTGTTCGGCTTTAACTTTTAAACACGTGAAGCATTGCTCAACATACTTAACAACATCACGTTTCATGCCCGGCCACCAATACTCCTTCCTTAAATCAAGATACATTTTTGTTGGGCCCGGATGAATGGAATACTTTGACTTATGTGCTTCATCAAGTAGCACTCGTCGATAATCCCCCATCTTAGGCACCGACACTCTGCCTTGAAAAGACAACAAACCACGCGAGCCCATAGTAATGAACTCCGATTGCCCCACTATTCGTTCTGCATGCTTGTTGTGAAAGTAAGCCTCTATTTGAATCACACCAAGTTTTTCAAGAAAATCGTTAGTAATAACCATACGTAACAATCCAAATCGTAACGCCGGGTGATGACTCCCTTGACTTAACGCATCCGCGACCACATTCGCCTTGCCCGGATGATAAAGTATTTCACAATCATAATCTTTTACCACATCCATCTACCTACGTTGACGATAATTCAAATCTCTTTGGTTAAAGAGATGTTTCAAGCTCTTATGATCCGAATAGATCGTACTCTTGACACCATACAAGTAATGGCACCAAATATTCAATGCATGCACAACCGCCGCCAACTCAAGATCATGAGTCGGATATCTCGTCTCGTGTTCCTTTAATTGTCGAGAGGCGTAAGCGATGACTTTACCTCTTTGCATTAGAACACACCCGAGCCCATTTAGCGAAGCATCACAATAAACCGTCATGTCTTCTGCACCTTCCGGCAACACCAACACCGGAGCTTGACACAATTTTTTTTAACAATTGAAAAACAATTTCTTGCTCGTTCTCCCAAATAAACCTCGCGTTCTTCCTCGTCAATTTTGTCAACGAAGAAGCAATCTCAGAAAAGTCTTGGATAAATCGACGATAATAATCGGCCAATCCGAGAAAACTTCGGATTTCCGTAGGCGTAGTCGGTCGTCTCCAACTCTTCACCGTCTCTATCTTCCCCGGATCTACTTGAATACCATCTTTGTTCACAATGTGACCAAGGAATTGAACTTCCCTTAGCCAAAATTCACATTTGGAGAATTTAGCATACAACTTCTCCTTCCGCAACGTCTTTAACACACTCCGCAAATGATGTTCATATTCCTTCATACTCTTCGAATAGACAAGTATGTCGTCAATGAACACAATTACCGACTTGTCCAACATAGGTTGGCACACTCGGTTCATAAGATCCATGAATGCCTCTAGTGCATTCGTAAGACCAAAAGGCATTACCACAAATTCAAAATGCCCATAGCGAGTTCGAAAAGCCGTTTTCTCGATATCTTCCTCACGGACCCGCATTTGGTGATAACCGGACCATAGGTCGATTTTGGAGAAATACGTTGCACCTTGGAGTTGGTCAAACAAATCGTCAATCCTAGGCAATGGATAACGATTCTTGATTGTCACTTTGTTCAACTTCTGATAATCGATGCACATCCGCATACTACCATCCTTCTTCTTCACAAATAAAACCGGAGCGCCCCATGGCGAAGCACTCGGTCGAATGAAACCCTTCTCAAGAAACTCTTGGGTTTGATTTAACAACTCTTGCATTTCCGTCAGCGCTAAGCGATAAAGAGTCTTAGCAATGGGGGTAGCCCCCGGAACCAACTCAATGCGAAATTCAACTTGTCATTCCACCGGAACACTCGGTAACTCGTCTGAAAAACGTCTTCGAATTCACTAACCACCGAAATTTTACGAATGGGGGGTGGATCATCACGAGTATCAACAACATGGACAAGAAAAGCCATGCCACCACTAACAAGGAAACGACGTGCCCGTGCAAAAGTGCATATCGACACAAGTCTTATACGCTTATCACCGTGAATAATTAACTCTCCCCCACTTGGGGTCTTCACACGAATAAATTTTTCATGGCATGCAATATCGGCTCTATTATGATCGAGCCAATCCATACCAACAACGATATCAAAATCACCCAACGTCATCGGGATAAGATCAATCTTAAAGTTTTCGGCACCAAAAACGACATCACAATTTTTACACACATCAACCACTAGCACCGTCTTGCCGTCCGCTATTTCAACTTCTACCGGACGACTTAACTTAGTTAACGGTCTATTAAGTCTAGGCACAAATTTTGGAGAAACAAATGACAAATTTGCACCGCTATCAAATAGAATCCTTGCCGGATTAGAGTTAACCATGAAAGTACCTGAGACAACTTCGTTGGATTGTTTGGCTTCATCATTGGTCATCAAATAATTTCGACCCCTAGCCGTACCGGTCGCCTTCTCCAACTTCTTAACATTATCGTTGCACAAGTCGGGACACTCCGGCCTCTTGTGCCCTTATTTACCACAATTATAACAAGTGACTTTGGTTGTACAAGATGGGTTGGTATAATCACGGGCCATATGCCCCTTTCATCCACAATTGTGACAAGAATAACAGAATTCTCTGGAAACACTCTTCTTCACACTACCGAAGCTCTCGTTTGCACCTTTACCCTTCTTGTTAGAATGACTAGTAGCTTCGAACTTCCTCTTGCCAAAAGTAAAGCCACTCTTTCTCAACACAAGCGCCTCAAACCCTTTGGCCATATTAAACAACTCATCAAAGCTCTTCACCACGTTTACACTAATCTTTTCTTGATAACTATCATTCAAGATTCGATAAAAATCTTCTTTCAACATTTTATCATTCTCGACATACTCCGGGCAAAATTGGGTCTTGGACAAAAACACGGATTTGAGAGTGTTCAAATCCATCGACCCTTGCCTCAAGGAACGTAACTCGTCCTTAAGCCTAGTAAGATCGGCCGAAGTTCGGTATTCATCGAAAAACTCCACCTTGAATTCATCCCATGTGAACTCCATACATTGTTCTTCGCCATAAACTTGGATTTTCGCATCCCACCACAATTTAGCATCACCCCTCAACATACTACACCCGTACCTTATCTTCTTATCTCGAGGACATTCACAAGTACGGAAGGCCCCCTACATATCGGATATCCATCGGGCACTCTTAAGAGGGTCTCTTTCACCTTCAAAGGTGGGAGTTTGAGAATCCTTGAAATTCTTATAGAAAAAGTCCCGTCTTCCCACATTATCTTCGTGAAGAACGGCCTTAACTTGTTCCTTTACCACATTGACTATTTGCTCATCAATCGTGTCTAGGAACATCTTCTTAACATCTTCGAGAAACTCTGCTTTTTGACGTTTAAAGATGGCCTCAACTTTGGCCGTGAACTCAACGTCCTCACTCGTACTTCCGTCATTGGTGTCGTGTCCATTTCTCATCTTCATTCTATAAAACAGAAAAGATTAAACAATGAAACGAAAGGACTTAACACATATGTATATACATATACACCACACTACCCCATCTTGCTCAACAATCGTCGTACACCGCTTGTTTGACACGATTTGAACTCGTAACAATGGTAGCTAATCATTGTTACGTGAGCACGTCGCATTAACTTGCTAGTACAATGTCTATCTTGCTTGATGATTGCTTAATACAACACAAAAACAATTCGCGCAAGGTTAGTTCACATAAACCTAAGTACTAACAATTTCCGATTCGACCCAAAGTCCTACAAGTCCTGCATAAAGCGTACACACAATAAAGTCTAAGTCTAGGCACCTATCTCAAGTCGCCTAAATCCCTTAGAGCATGCTCTGATACCACTTGTAACAACCCGACTTCGCTTTACCAAAAACACACTACAAATTTTTTTTTCTGATGCAGCACATCTGGACGGCGTCCAGCAATGAAGGGTGGGACGGCGTCCAGCAGATCTGGACGGCGTCCAGTTTGCCTTCGAGCTGCTGTCCCCGGGTCCAACTTACACAAGCGGAAATCCCGCTTCCCGACACTTTTAAACGAAAACCTTTTCACAACATATCACAATATAATAAACTAAGAGGTTTTCATCCTCAAAATAAGTTTTACATCACCGGGCCCACATCGGACCGAATTACGTGTTTCGTTCAAAAATAAAAGTTTCGACCATACTAGTTTAATTTCCAAATGACACTAGAGCATGGTGTTTGGGGTTAAACTACCTAAATCTTGGCCGAACTTCCAAAAGCTAGCCAAAAGCATCCCTTATCAAAACAAGCGGGAGACCACTAATCCAACCGAATACCTTTGCCTTTGTCCACACCGGAGCCTAAAAAGGTAAACAACAAGAGGGTAAGCTGATGCTTAGTGAATGCAATAATTATACATATACATATATAACCTACTTACTTGCATCACTTACATAATACCATACACGAGCTAGCAATTCTACAACCATGCAAAAACATTATGCATATACCAATAACCACAATTCACAATGAGCTAGCAATACCGATAGCATAAAGTTCATAATTAAATATGCTAACACAAAATTCGTACAACCATGGTTAACCAATCGAACAAGGGAACGGTACTTAAAAGACCATCGGAGTTCATAACATCCATTAGTGTTACTTAAACACCGCGTAATCACTAATTCCCCGGGTGATGTCTTGAACAACGCGACTAACTCACCCCCATGACAATGTGGCGTCTTAAACAACGCGACGAATCTACATGTCAATCAAAACAATGAGTGGTGCCTTGAACACCGCGACATCCACTCTCATGACAATGTGGTGCCTTGAACACCGCAGCATCCACATGTCAATCAACCAATGAGTAGTGTCTTAAACACCGTGATAATACTACTCGTTACTTAGAATGTGGTGCCTTGAACAACGCGACAATGCCACATTCATACAACATAAATAAATACATTGTATACGGACACGCATAATTATTCCACTCACCTTACGCCTTTGGTGAATCAATAAACCAAGCTCACGACTTCAAGGTAACGTACCTATTACATTATGCACATATATCAATCATTCATTTAAGTGGGTCAACCAACTCACTCACCATCTTTAGGTCATCTTGACCCATGGTGCAATTCCGACCCATTTGCACACTTAACCCTAATATTGGGTCAACTTCACCAAAAACCCTAACTCTAGCCATTTATGGTCTTAATACTCATATAATCACAATGTTATCTCATTTTCATACTAACAAGACAACTTAGGTCATCAAAGACCCGTTTTACCCATTCGAGGTTTCCACACCCATTCGGGCCACCACGTACTCACATAGCGCCCATTTACATAACATCTAGGTGTGCTAGTGGTTAACTAACCAATCTAAGACTCATAAACACATTTAACATTTCAAAACCTAGGTTAGTCATCCTTGAGCCCTCATGACTCAAACTTACCCAAAAACCCACAAATCATTAACAAATGGGTTTTATGTTCATCACTAGTCCAAACCCTAACCCTTAAACACATTAAACTAAGGAAATCAAGTTTAGGACTTACCACCACAATCAAAACGTAGCAAGTGAGGAGATGAACAATTTTAATGCTCGAGCTCTAACCCGAAACAAGCTTCTTCCTCTTCTATATAAGCTTTCTCACACTTGAATCACACACTCTCTCTAGAATTGAAGTGGATGAAGTTTGGTGGTTTTAAATGGAATAAATGAAGCTCTAAAAACTGATCTAGGGCTTTAAATTTGGCCCCCAAGTGAAATTATCAAAATACCCACTTTAAATATGTAAAAACAGGGCAGCTGGCCTGCCAGCTAATCTGGAGTGCGTCCAGACTTCTGGACGGCATCCAGACCTTCACAACGGGACATCGTCCCACTACTTTGGACGGCGTCCAAAGCATATGTGAAAACAGGATCTTGCATGATGATTTTGTGAATGCAAAGTTTTCTCGAATAAAGCATGTATGACTCCATGCACATAGCTTGTATAACGTATAAGCAAACAGCGGAAGACTTTTAGGAACCTGAGAATAAACATGCTCAAAAGTGTCAACACAAAAGTTGGTGAGTTCAAAGTTTTAATGTTGCGCATAATCTGTATATAAAGGTGGATCACAAGATTTCAGTTGTTTCATCCAGAAACGTTTATCAAAATATTCTACAAGATTGAGCACCCTGGTAACTAAGCTTTAACGTTATAATAAGTACCCATGTTTTAACATACATGCAACCAACATGTACAATACACGCAATCCAATGTGTACTAACCTCAAATAGCATACGTCTGTTTTATAGTTCATGCTAGGGTTTCTATACCTGGAACAGACAGGGATGTCAAGCCCTATGGATCCATATATAACTACTTGGGTCTACCATTTCTTATAACTGACAGTTACTAGTTACCAAAGCTAAGGAATTTTCGGTTCAAACTCGGTGTAGAATTTAGTATGTACTTGTATCCATTGCGTTTAAAATAAAGTGCATGTATTCTCAGCCCAAAAATATAGACTGCAAAAGCAATTAAAAGGGATCTATAAACTCACCTTAGCTGCACATAAGGTCATTCACCGAAATGTGACCGAAACTCGAAATGCAAAATAACCGTAGATCTCAACCTAGAGAACATATGTTGGTCAATACATGTCTAATAAGCTAGGTTAGGTCATAGTGTATCACAATCCTAATGCTTGCGACCGACATGCAAAAGTTAACAAAAGTCATCTCAAAAGTCAACCTGACCCAATATGATCTTTAAATCTATACATATTTATTATATTAACATAGTACCAGTCTTGATAATTGAACGAATTTATAGTTTATTAAACTCAAAATATTATTTATTTCAGGAGCTATATTATATTTGAATTATCATGGCAATCGAAAATATTTTTTTATTATACTTGTAAAATCAGATTATAGTGTTTATAAAGCTTTAAAACATGATAAGACAGTCAACTTTGACAATTGTTTACCAAAACGAGACGTGCCTTATATAGAAATTTATTTACTCGCTTAGATGAATGTTGATGTGTGTGTGTAGATTAATAATAATAATCTTAATAATAATAAATTATATAAATAATAAAAAACGAAGTAATATAGATGAATGTTGATGTGTGTGTGTAAAATGTACTGAACGAGTTCCATTTATAGAGAGTTCCAAAAATTAGACTCCATGCGATCGCATGGAGTCCCTTTGATATTATCATGCGCTCGCATGACATACTTTAACAGCTCAGGATCTTTTAACTTACACTGCCGACACTCCTAATTCTATTATATATATATATATATATATATATATATATATATATATATATATATATATATATATATATATATATATATATTATTTAATATATAATATATTTAATCTTTAGAATTAATTAAATATTATATCATATTCTCGTGCATAGTTGATTTGTAATTTTAGCACCGATGAATTGTACATTGATGTTCGACTTACGTACCGATTCCGGTTTTTCGAACGTCCTTTCGTACGCTTAGAAAACTTGTACTTTACGTTTTGCGACACGTACCTTTATCAATAATTATACTTATTTCACTAATAATTATACTAATTGAAATATAACTTATTCATTTGAGTGTTTTGGTCATTTGCTTCTATAAATCAACGTCTCGTTATTTATCAAAGTATATTTAATATTATATTATATTTTTGTAGTATATCTAAGTTAATATTATATTTTTGTAATATATATATATATATATATATATATATATATATATATATATATATATATATATATATATATATATATATATGATCATTTAAAATATAAACTTGTACACATTATATATATAATTGAAATATTTATAATATTTAGTTTTTCAAAAATAATTGTATTTCAAAGTTCATTTATAATCGTTTAATAATAGAAAAATATTATGTCGTATCACGTTTAAATTTTTGAAACACTATATATATATACTTGTAATTTATAATATAAGCTTTAATTAAATCCTTCAACATTCATTAACAAAGTATCTTATAAAACATTTTGATAATAAAGTTCTTTCTAAATTGAAAACATTTTAGTACTAAATCAAATAAATATAATAACTTTTGTTTTTCAAAACTAATATATATTTAAGAATTATTTTGTTAAAAAAATTAAAATAATGGAAAGCGTTATATCGTGTTTGAAAAGTAAAATTTATATATAATAGGTTTCAAGTTTCTAAATCACTAAATTATGATGAGGCGTGAGATAAAGTCCAAAGGTTAAATAAACGTACGAAATCATTTTAAGATAAAACGTCGATATTTATTTTCTAAGTTATCTATATCCCATAACCTTACTTTCACATTAAGTAATATGAAAGTTTAAATAGTTGACGTATATATTGGACATCAAATAGGAATTCCACTTACCCTTGTCTAGTTCCCGTTAATTGACACTTTGTTCTCACTTGTAAATCACTTTACCATTTATTCCGAATACCGTTAAAAAGAAGAGGTTTTCTAATTCAAATTGGACCTCTCAACAGAGACCCGTAATCATATCATAATGTATCTTGATAATTCAATCATTTGATATTATCTTATAATTTCGTCGTCAAATACGATCATGTAAAGTATTATACCTAATACTTTGTTAAAGTTTTCAAGTTATAATATATATATATATATATATATATATATATATATATATATATATATATATATATATATATATATATATATATATATATATATATATTTATTTATTTATTTATTTTTCAATCCAATTATAATGGTTCGTGAATCGTTAGGGTTTGGTCAAGGTTAAATGAATGTATGAATACAGTTTACACTTCTTGAGATTCAACTTAACAAACTTTGCTTATCGTCTCGGAATAATATAAAGATAAAGTTTAAATTTGGTCAGAAATTTCCTGGTTCTCACACTCTGATAGTTCTTAGTCATCCTTAAAGATTTATAAGCTTATTTTGTATTCTAGTGCATTAAATTCTCATTTATGACTTAAACCAGCCCTTACTTAAATCTACCCAATAAATCCCTTAGTTATCCACCATGTACTAGACTTATAGTGGTTCCATAGCTTCTAACCTTGACCATGCTCAAGTGGTCCTATAGTACATCAACACTGTACTCTACAGTTGCAACAATATTTTCTCGAGTCTTATACTCATGACCAATGTCATAATCTGGTCCTACGATAATTATCCATGTACTTTATAGTATTTTCGATGGGTTCATACCTTGACCAATGTATAAACACAGATAATTAATTACCTTTATAATGTCGACTTTATAAAAGGTTTTAATCACGTTTATTGGTGGAAGGACAATAATAACGAGGTTTAATATCATAGATAGAAAGTAACTACAAAAGGATAATCATCCCTAACTAACATTATGGCAAACAATCAAGTAATTACTCACACATCATGGCAACAAGCAATTCTAATATTAATAAATCACAAACATCCAACAAGAATATTATAATAAATTAATAAAAGAAATGATAGATATTACCGAATAATGTCGGCAGAATAACACTTGTATTTCTTTATAATATCCATAGCGTTACAATGCTTGATAGCTTCTACTACTAACTACATACTAATCTACTATTGATCACTAGAGAGCGACAATTGGGAGAGAGAAAGTAGAGAGAACTAATCTCCTATAGATCACTAGAGAGCGACTATAGAGAGATATTTGAAAGAGAAGTGAAGAATTGGTATGTGTTGAAATGGTGGGATGTGCCACCTATTTATAGGAAAGGCTTGATGGTAAAGTTGTAAATAAATGGGCTTGGTGACCAAGCAAAGCATCTTGAGAACTTGGTGGCCATGGTGACCTTGGAGACCAAGTATAACTTGGAGGGCAATCACATTCTAGATTTTTCCAAGAATTCAATCAACATGGACTTGAATTTTGCCTATAAACAGCTGGCAGGCCGTTATGCAAGTCGTTTGCGGAGCCCGTTTGACCAGGTGGCTCGTTTGCTGTGCCCGTTTGCCTTGGCTTTGTGGCAGGCCATTTTCCCTAGTGGCAGGCCGTTTGGCAGGCCGTTTGGCAGGCCGTTTGGCAGGCCGTTTGGCCTGCCCTGGTTTGCTGATTTCACTGGATTGTAACTTGTCTTTCACCGTTTTCGCTATAAATCTTCGTTTTAGCTCCGTTTCTGGAAATTCTTGCACCCACGCGTTTGTAATTAAATATCCTACAACATGAAATTAAGTAAATAAACTTTTCCAAAAAATTATAAAATAAGTTATTCAAACGCGAGTTAATCGTCTTAGCCGATTTTGCTCGTTTTTCCTCGTTTTTATCCGTTTTTAGTGATTCTTGAAACATAGCCTTTGTAATTACATAATCTACAAAATAAAGCAATTAAATACTTATTTAGATGATAAAGTAAATTATTTTATCATAAATGGGGCTAATATCGGGGGTAAAACGTGACTTTTTAGCCGACATCAAATATCCCACACTTAAACTTTGCTTGTCCTCAAGCAAACCTTTCTTTTATTTTGAGTTCAAGGGTGCTTCTGAGGTTTTCATTCTATTGTTCAAGTGGATTGTTATTTATTATAAGAGAAAGATCAGACAAACCGTCTTCTAAAAGGGTAGAGACTATCTCTGCACGCATGAGGGGAGGTTACATAACTTTGGCTTCCTTACATGGGTCACTCAAATCACTCAAGTGTTTGGGGTTCCTATCAATCTATGAATTGAATTCACTCATAGCCAGTCATGTTGCAAGTATTGTCATAGACTTGACCAAGAATCAAATCTCCACCGGATAGATAAGGACGACACTGATCTTCTCTCGAATCATTCTTTTAAGAGGAAGAGCGGGTTTAAAGGTTGATTTGCGAAGAAAAGCGAAGGTTTTCATATGTCGAAAAGGGTGATTTTTGAATCATTGAAATTTAGAGAGATTCGATAGATTTCGGTTTCATGATGATATACTTTTTCTAGGAAAGATGGTACTCAATTTTTGTTGAAGAGTTCCTTTAGAGGGTGCTTTTCTGTAATCCTCCTGGGTCACAATCTTCATTTTCTTGGGGGATATATGCTTTTATTCGAAGACTTTTCTCTTCTTTATTTTTGAGACTTTGCTCAACAATTTTTTTAGATATCCCATCTTCATAACTTTGTCTATTTCTTCTTGTGTCCAGAGAGAAAGGTATTTTACCAGAAATAGGTCTTTTTGACCTATCAAAAATAGTGTGGAATTTCAGAATTTTTCGACAAGTGTTTGAAGTAAACTTGTTCAATCTATCTCTTTGAATTTCTAGATTTTGAAAATGAGAAAGAAAAGAGGGTCGAAAGGGTAACGTATTTGATAGTGAATTTGGGGGTAAGTGTTTTTTGATTCATCAACTCTTTGGTGTGAGTTGGTCGGTTTAAATGCATGAAGTGGAAACGGAAACGGATGGTTTTTGTCTTCTCTATTCAGAATGATTTTGGAAGGAGTATCGCAACTACACCACGTATGGTGGTTACTAACCATTGGCCTCGAAATGTCTGTCAAGGTTAAGTTCTAACTTTAAATGCTAACATCGGCACTCTCAACGGTAAAGATAATGATGCATTAAAAGTGAATGTTTATTGGGCCATTTTTGGGTGCCTCACAGCAATTATATTGGGTCGATAATGTCTAGTCATGAATGCTCTTTTAGCTGTTTTATAGAATCTGTTCATCCTTAAGAAGAGTTGTGTCCTCATTTGTCTTAATTTTAGGACAAACACGCTTCATTTTCGAAAGTACTTTTTCAGAAAGTATCATTTAGCCAAAAATTTTGAAAAACAAACGTTGAGGACAAAGAATCTAAATAGTAGGTATACTCGAAAAGCTTAGTAAATTTTAAGTTAAGAACATTTTCCGAGCATCCCCTAGATAATTACGGTGTACTAAACCGCTATCCCACACTTAGAGGAACATTGTCCCTAATGTTCATTCTTAGATTTTAGGGAGCTAAAATCCCACACTTAGAGTTTGATCAGGTCGGAAAATGTATCTAAGCTCAATATTGGATTGGAATCCCACACTTAGTGATAAGCTTAGGATAGGGTATAGTTTAAGGATATAACGAAGCAAAATAAACAAACAAAGAGAAAGAAACGAATTACTCCCCTTGGGTGCGGTTGTGAGCTGAGGATCTGAAAGTAGACGGAGTCGGAACCATCTTCTACTGGATTCGAATTGGTCTTCTTGAAGTGTACTCGAGCTCATTAGGGCGTTCTCATCCTCCATAC
Source organism: Rutidosis leptorrhynchoides (assembly GCF_046630445.1). NCBI lineage: Eukaryota > Viridiplantae > Streptophyta > Magnoliopsida > Asterales > Asteraceae > Rutidosis > Rutidosis leptorrhynchoides. The sequence goes on along the minus strand of NC_092340.1, from coordinate 134,194,614 downwards.
AACATTCACCAATACTTGAAATGAAATAATCAACGAGTTTCCTTGTCGTTTCATCATTATTCAAAGAGTCACCACCACAGGCATCAATAACTGTCTATTACTTGTAAAAATGGAAAAGTGTAACGACCCAACCCGTTATCCAACCGAAACACCAAGAATTTTTTTTTATATATACAGACCATCTGGACGGCGTCCACATATCTGGACGGCTTCCAGTAGTGAAGGGCAGGACGGCGTCCAAACCATTTGGATGGCGTCCAAATGAATTGCCAGGGGCTGTCCCCGGAGTCCAACTTAAGCGAGCGGAAAACTCGCTTCCCGACACTTTTAGATGAAACGGTTTTCACAACATGTTATACTAATTAAAACTAAGAGATTTCCACGATAAAACAATTTTTGCAACACCGGGCCCACATCGGCCGTTTTACAACTTTCGTACAAAATACAAGTTTTCGACCACGTGAGTTTTAACGCAAAAATAAAGACCGAGCATGGTGATTGGGGATACGCTACCCAATCCTAATCAAATCCAAAAGCAAGTCTTCTAAAGCGAACTACGCAAGTCCACTAGTCCCCACGCTTACCCGAGCCACCGCCTCCACGTGAATCTATAAAAATGTAAACAGCGAGAGGGTAAGCTAACGCTTAGTGAGTGAGAATATACTACATACATATATATGCATAAAATGAATACGCATCGCCAACACACAAATAGTAAACACATACCGCAATCCGAGCATAACTAAGCAATGTTATACCTAACGTACCACCAAGCCGAATCCGTAAGATTAGCTACAACACACAATAAGTATATATACGCATATAAAAAATACAACCGATACTACAACAAGGTTAACCCCTTAACCTTAAGCCCATGAAGGTTGGCCGAACAACCCGAGGCTTAGTGAATTCGTACAACCCGAGATTCACATCCTTCACCACTTCAACAACTGAGGTTGGCCGAACTACCCGTGCCTTAGTGAATTCGTACTACCCGAGATTCACTACCTCATCAATAAGATGACCGAACAACCCGAGTCATCATGAATCCGCACTACCCGAGATTCGTTACCTCATCAAAACCCACATCATCGGGGTTACTCAACCATAACTCAACATCAATCCCACTACATCGGGATTATATAAAACCACATCACAAGTCCATGTGATAAAGTACACACAAGTGTACACCTCGCCAAAGGTGGTCAATCAAAATGCACAACTGTGCCAATTGGACCTATACACAAGTCCATCAAATCCACCTACATGTGAAGTGAGCTCTATAACCGAGAACCACTTCACCCGACCCGCACCCATCCAACACATACATATGCACATAGGATATAAACACTCACCTTGTCGTCTTGATGAATGCAACCGAAATAATCCGCAACTCGCCAATGGAATGTGCCTATTCCATTATCACAATACAAACAACACAATTAGGGTGGATTTACAAACTAACCCAATTGATACTTAGTGCAATTTCGACTCAAATGCACTTCCAAGTACAAACCGCGCCCAAACTAACCAATAATCACTAACACAAGTGAAAATCCTCCTAATACGCCAATTAAACCCAAACACAAGTGTAAAACACTCGTCTTGCCCAAATTGACACCAAACCCTAATTTTGACACATTTCAAAATTAGTCAACCAAATACCCTCAAATGGGTTCCAACACTTTCATAATCACTAACACTAGTAATTATACCCATTATCAAAGCCTAACCATGACCAAATCGTCAACCAACCCAAAACCCGCCAAGTGACCACAATAACTAGTCACCATAAACCCACTTCATCATCAAAAGGGTTTCACAACTAATCAATCTCAAACCCTAACTTGAATATCAAATCTAACAAATGAAATTCGGAGTTTGAACTTACCAATACTACCACAACGTAGCCGTGAACGAGAAGAACAACTTTAAAACTCGAGCTTTGGCGAGAATCCAACTCCTTCCTCTCCAAATCAAGCTCTCTATATCTCTCTCTCTAAACTCTTACTCTCTCACTAGATATAGATGAGAGTGTTTGTGTTGGTGAAGATAAGGTTGAATGAGCTCAACCTTGCCCATTTGTGGCTTAAAACCTTCCACCAAGTGAAAAGACCAACATACCCCTTTTAAAATCTTAAAATTACACAGCTGGCCCGTCAGACATTTTGGACGGCGTCCCACATATTAGACGGCGTCCAACACTTCTTTACTGGACGGCGTCCCATAACTTGAACGACGTCCCATTCAACTGGAACAGGAACAGGGTCTTACAAAAAGATTACACCTAGACATATGATTAAGCTTTAGGCCATATACTCACTGATTTGCGTTTTGATGAAAAAGTTATATGAAAACTTGAGGGTTTCAAAATTAGGTTTTTGAAAATTCAACAAATCAATGTATGACTAAAAGCTTAATCCCACACTTAAATTATTGACTGCCTTTAATTTTAAGACTTTTGAAATACTATCTCAATTAATTTACTTAAGCCCAAGACAAGTAGGAGAAGTGAATCCGTCCTAAGAAATGTTGAAAATTTTATTATAAGGTTTATTTTTCATTTATTTAATTAACCTAATTATCCTAATTTAACTACTACTAAAGCTATAGAAAAATAAACACACACGGGTTGCCTCCCGAGAAGCGCTTATTTTTGTTCGAGTCACAAGCCTGACTCTAGCCTTATTTCTCAAGAAATCTAGGCGGCTCCCTTGCATCCATCAGTAGTACAAGAGGTAATATTAGAACATACCGATGAGATTGAAGCGGGCATAGAATAAGGTATGTCGAATGAGAGGAGAAGTGGTTTGTAGTGAATGCTTTGTTTAACTTGTGGTATAACAAAGCTATCAACTTCTTTTATCTCCTTGATTGGTGCAGGTTGGTCAAAGGGGTCCTCATCACTCAATGATGTGTATGTCATTATGTATTTGAGTGATGGTTTATACGGTTGCCCTAACGCAAAACCCGTCTTTCTTTTTTGTGACTTCAAGTTGGTCGTAATGTTGTACTCTAAGGATGGAGGTGGGACGATGTCCATTGATGTCTCCAATATGGTAGCAACATTAACAAATACTTCGATGCTAGAATCCTCCATCTATTTCTTCTCATCCGGGCATTCCATTTCAATTTCTACATCCACCTCCTCGTCACTCTGGTAGGGAGATTCAAGTATAATTGGTTCAGATAGTTCTTCTAGAACGAAATCCTCTCTAGTCATTAAAAGATCAAAATAAGGTGGAAGTGAAGATTGGGTAGGTGTGGAGTGGTTATTCTTCTTTTCTTCTACTTCTATCTTCTACTCTTCATTCTCGGGATCAAAGGTGACTTTCCTAGTGGAGATCATTTTTACTTCGCCGTTCCCATCAGAAGGACATACGGACTCGTCGATCATGAAAGTGACCTCTTCTCCACCAGCTCTCAAGGTGATAGTCCCTGAATAAACGTTAACGATCGCTTTGGCTGTATTCATGAAAGGCCTTCCTAAGATGATAGGGGTTTTCATGTCTTCTTTATAGTCCATAACCACAAAGTCAGTCGAAAAAAGGAATTTTTTGACCTTAACCATGGCGTTCTCAGCTATTCCCTTAGGATATCTAGTGGATTGGTCAGCTAGCTGGATGATCATTTTGGTAGGGTTAAGGTTTCCAATTTTGAGTTTCTGGAGCAGTGAGTAGGGCATGAGATTGATGCTGGCACCAAGGTCAGTGAGAGAATAGATAGTACCAGATTGGTAGATAGGACAAGGAAGGTTAAATCGTCCAGTATCCCCTAGTTTTTCAGGAAGAGTATTTAAGAGAATGGATGAACAATCCGCGTTCAGCGGGACATTGGGTACTTCGGGTACCTTATCCTTGGTTGATAGGATTTTCCTAAAATACTTCTTACTATGAGGATTTTTAGACACAGTGTCCAAAAATTTACCGTAAAGCATGAAATATTTCATCTTGTTATGTCTTTGCTTGAGACGGTCCGGGAATGGAATGGGTGTTTTCCCAGTAGGTTTAGGTGATGACTCAATAATTACTTCCGAACGTGTATTAGTTAGTTTCTTCTCTTTAGAAGAAGCTGAAGGTTGGCTATGTGCTACCTTTGAGTCATTTTTAGGATAACCTAGAGAATCGAGACGTTGATTTAGCTGGCTTATTCAATTTTCAAGACTACTTAAGTGATTAGTCATGACTAAGTCAGCTGCATCTTGTATTGCTGTGATCATGTGGATGATTCGCAGTAGGACATCGTCTGGACTTGTCTTTGGTGGGGTAGTGAGGTTGGTAGATTGGTTGTGCGAATGAGCTAGGATCTTATCAGAGTAGACAAAAGAGTCCTCACATTCAGTCTCGTATACCTTGGCAGGATGTGGGTCAGTACAATTCTGGCATAATTGCACTTGAGATACATGTTGCGGTAGTTTCTTTAGCTCTCCGACTTCTTTGGTGAGGTTTTCTATTTGGTCCGAGAGAAATTTGATGGTTTTATTTTCGATAGGATCGGAGGCGGAAAGCTGCGCTGTTGCAGAAATGTGCTCTTCCGTGTTCCAATCGTGATGGTGCATAGTCATCTCCTCGATCAATTTACAGTCCTCATCAACAGTGAAGTTCATGAAGTTACCTTGAGAAAAAGCATCAAGAGTAGACTTATTGTTCTGATTCAGACGTTCGTAGAAGGTCAAAATTTGAATAGAGCTCTCAAGACGGTGGTTCGGGCATCTTCGAAGCAAATGTTTGAATCTTTCCCATGCAATGTACAGTGATTCATCGTATGCTTGTTGAAAGTTTACGATATCATTCCTATGTCTGATTTGTTTTGATGGGGGAAAGTACTTGATTAAGAAAGTTGTTGCCATTTCCTCCCATGAGGTGATAGAGTTGGGTTCTAACCCCTTGAACCAGGTTTTTGCGTGAAGAGTTAAGGAATAGGGGAACATATACAGACGAAATACATCTTGTTCAACCCCGTTTTGCTTATATGAGTTGAATAATGAGAAGAATCTATCTAAGTGAGAGTTGGGATCGTTATTTGGTAAGCCATGGAACTGGCAATGGTTCTGAATGAGTTGTATGATGCTATGCGTAAGCACAAAAGACGTTCCGTTAACCTCTGGATAGAGTATCGGTCCTCCTCGTCCTTCTAACGAGGGTTTGGTGATGTCAACGAGAGTGATGCATGCGGCCATCTTCGAACTATCGACACATAAGTGTGGATCGCGTCGGATGGGTACAATGTATGATATCAGATAGAAGAAAGGATGTGTCGGTAGAATTCTTAGCGGTCTAAGTAGGTTAAACCAACCAAGGTTCCATAATAAGGAAGTCCATTTTAAACATTTTAATATAATCTAAATTAAGCTAATATTATCTAACCTAACTATTGTAAACTAATAAACTCTGACAAAGCTAGTCTCAGTCAAAAGGGTCTCTTAAAAACTAACTAATCTACACAGGCACCAAATTATACTACCGCTCCCCGGCAGCGGCGCCAAAAAAGATTAACTCTACCTATGATATGCCCAAATCAGACGGTTTATTTATGCGGTGTCGTTAGCTCGCAAAACGTCAGTTTAGGATATCAAAAGATGAAGTTGATTGTTTAATTTATATATGCTGGGCTTAAATATGACCTAGGGTCGTTCCTTGAGCGGTCAAATTTGAAACGGAGCTTATTCAGATAATTTAGTAATTAAGATTGGGTTTGTACACAATTTAGTATCCAAGATTATTTGCTAGGTACACCTTGTGTTGAGAGGCAGGATCTTTTTAGTCCCAATAAATTGGTGACTGTTCGGAAAATCCAACAACCAAGTCCAACCGATTTATTCTAGACGCTACTTTATCCAGAATATCAAATTGTGTAAAGGCAATAGTTGGGTTGATTTGATTTATAATTGTATCTAAAATATTAAAGCAATATAATTAAAATAAGCTACCTAGCGTGCAACAGCTAAGGACAGAGAAGACGTGGTTCACCATGATTTAAGATAACGTAGTGTCGGGATGATTGCGAGACACTCATTGGATAGATATACCTTAGTGTAAACACTAGATTCCCTACTAATTGATTTCTCGATTAGCATGTCACGAGGAACTAGGCTATCGAGATTTTGATCGGATGGACTGTGCTCAACTCCCGACGATTTATTTGGTTTAAGGATATAAGCGGCCCATCTTAGATGCAATGCATACCTCGGGCTCACGAATAAAGTAGCATAGCCATATATATAGAATATCCAACATTTCTTAACACCTTAGTGTATCTACCAAATAAGTGGTTATGATTATGTTTCGAATTCCTTTCTGTCAATGGTTTGGTAAAATCTAAGGGTTTGTAGACAAATTAGAACCACTGATAGTTCTCAGTCATCCTTAAAGATTTATAAGCTTAGTTGGTATTGTAGTGCTTTAAATTTCCATTTATGACTTAAACCAACCCTTACTTAAATATACTCAATAAATCCCTTAGTTATCCACTATGTACTAGACTTATAGTGGTTCTATAGTTTCTAACCTTGACCATGCTCAAGTGGTACTATAGTACATCAACAATGTATTCTACTGTTGCAACAGTATTTCCTCGAGTCTTATACTCTTGACTAATATCTTGATCTGGTCCTATGATAATTCCCCATGTACTTTATAGTATTTCCGATGGGTTCATACCTTGACTAATGTATAAACACGGATAATTAATTACCTTTATAATGTCGACTTTACAAAAGGTTTTAATCACGTTTATTGGTGGAAGGACAATAATAACGAGGTTTAATATCATCGGCAGAAAGTAACTACGAAACGCTAATCATCCCTAACTAACATTATTAATTCATGGCAAACAATCAAGTAATTACTCACACATCATGGCAATAAGCATTTCTAATATTAATAAATCACAAACATCCAACAAGAATATTATAATAAATTAATAAAAGAAATGATACATATTACCGAATAATGTCGGCATAATAACACTTGTATTTCTTTATAATATCCATAGCGTTACAATACTTGATAACTTCTACTAGTAACTACTTACTAATCTCCTATCGATCACTAGAGAGCGACAATAGAGAGATAATTATTTTTCCTAATCTCTGTACTTTTCTCTCTCTGGAATCTAGAGAGAGAAATTAGAGAGAACTAATCTCCTATAGATCACTAGAGAGCGATTATAGAGAGATATTTGAGAGAGAAGTGAAGAATTGGTGTGTGTTAAAATGGTGGGATGTGCCACCTATTTATAGGAAAGGCTTGATGGCAAAGTTGTAAATAAATGGGCTTGGTGACCAAGCAAAGCATCTTGAGAACTTGGTGGCCAAGGTGAACTTAGAGACCAAGTATAACTAGGAGGGCAAGCACATTATAGATAATTCCAAGCATTCAATTAACATGAACTTGAATTTTGCCTGCAAACGGCTAGCAGGCCGTTTGGCAGGCCGTTTGCAGAGCCCGTTTGACCAGGTGGCCCGTTTGCTGTGCCCGTTTGCCTTGGCCGTGTGGCAGGCCATTTTCCCTAGTGGCAGGCCATTTGGCAAGCCGTTTGGCCTGCCCTGGTTTGCTGATTTCATTGGATCGTAACTTGTCTTTCACAGTTTTCGCTGTAGAATCTTCGTTTTAGCTCCGTTTCTTACGATTATTTCACCCACGCGTTCGTAATTATATGTCCTACAATATGAAATTAAGTAAATAAACTTTTCCAAAATTTATACAATAAGTTATTTAAATGCGAGTTAATCGTCTTAGCCGGCTTTGCTCGTTTTTCCTCGTTTTTATCTGTTTTTAGTAATTCTTGAAACATAGCCTTTGTAATTATATAATTTACCAATTAAATCAATTAAATGCATATTTAGATGATAAAGTAAATTATTTTATCATAAATGGGGCTAATATCGGGGGTAAAAACGTGACTTTTTAGCCGATATCAGACATCTAACAACAAAAGTCAATAAACATCATATGTTTACCATATATAGTTCAAGTAAGCATACAGTCACAGTTTATTCCAATGATGTACCCAACGCAGCATAGTCCTCTGTAAGTGCTAGCTCTGATACCAACTAGAACACCTCTCCAAATTCCCATCCGATGGTGTGTTAATCATTGGGTCTCACCGTAACAGATACGACCTCTAAATAAGATGTTTTCAAAAAGTATTCTCATTTAATAATAAAAAAGTTTGACTTAAAAAATAAGTCTCCACCAGTAACAAAATACCGAAAGTAACGTAGAAAATAAGTAACAGCGTTTAATAAGATAAACAGTTTACAATGTGAATCTTTGTTGGTCCCTTGATTAACAACAGGAGTATAGTAGAGGGGGTTAATACAATTCTTTTAATTAACTTAACAGTTATAACAGTTTAGTATTTAAGAAAGTAATTTAAATAAGAGTCAAAGTTAATTTTCAATGGTTTATTCTTTATTGATTGAATCACAAAGAATTACAACCGTCCTTGACGAAATGACAGTTGGTTGATACAGATTATACCTAAGTTACAGTTATCAAGGATATCTTAAGCTATTACAAGTTTGGACTTTAAATAAATAAACCCACACCACTAAATATTACAATAGTAAATACTTTTATTTATAGTAGTCATATTATCCATGTAATTGTTCTATTGTCCATTGATACATAGGATGTCTGTACTTGTGGGGACAACTGCATCAGAGAGTGTTCTCTCTTCTTTCCTCTTTGGTAGCTATTTGCAGGAACACCCTAATTCGATTTGGCATCACTATTTGAATAAACAAATAGAATGTTAGGTTCCCTAGGCATTGACAAAGTATAAAATATGTCTGTACATGCGTTAAACTTCTGCATTTCTACGTGGTCATGTAAGGTCACTTGTCAACCGTCGACACGTGTCCTTTTTTGGTCAACTTTGTCTTCGACTTCTGTTGAATAGTACAATTGATGTAGACTACTTAGGAAACCACTATGCATGTAATGGATCGTAGTTGTCTTCGTGTAGTATGCTGCTTACCAGCTATGCTAGTTCTTCTATGCTGAGTCACTTGATCTTCTATGCTTACCACCTTGTGCTGGTAGACCAGACAGCTTACTAAACACTCGACACAGCAACATTTGCTGTCTATACATAAACAAACCTATGTTGGCTGCACATAACATTATAGTGTACATGTTTGCTGTTTTGTCATAATTAAATCCTTAATTATTTTGGGGACTCAACAATCTTAATAGTAGAGTCTTTAAAAAAACATGAAGAACTCCAAATATATGTCATGCACCTATAGTATAGCGGAAGCTAGTCGTCTATGGATAAAAAATGTAAAACGGGTCAACAAATAATGTTGAGTGAATCTACATGTTTAAGTAATCAGTAGTGAGTATTAGACCACGAGATTTAGTACAAAACATTTGTAAAATTATATACAATCTAATGAGCACTTGAATATAAAGTTTTAACACCATGAATAGTCTAAGACTATTCGATTTCCCTTTACCCTATCGAAGAATACACGTGATCATTTGAATATGTGTATGAAGTAATAAGCACTACAGTAGTAGCGAAGAGGCTATTAAACCTAACAGATTCGTCTCTATGATTCGAGCTTACGTAAGTAATTAAGATATTCAAGCTAAAGGCTTTTTAATCACACTAAAATGTATATCAGTTTAGTACTCTTGTCTAAATTGTAAAATAATTTAAGAAAACAGCACGTATCTCATCCCAAAAGAAAAGTTTATATGGGACTGTAGACTCACCTTGAGTGTTCAATAAGTAGTACATAACCACAAGTAAAGAAGACAGTTACAAAGCAACCTAGTTACATATATAGGTTATCACATAACTCTATTCCAAATAGTAGTTGATTCATAGTACTAGTTATCCTATTGCTCAGACTGACTCGATTACGTAGTAAAAGTCAACACATAGTCAACAAAGCTCATGCAAGTCAACAAAAGTCAAACTTATTCAATGATGGTCAACCTAAGTCAAACACATAAGTAGGTCATGTTATAATAGTCATGGAGCCAAACCAAAGTCAATATACAAGTTTCAGACCTCAGTTTATCATTACAGTGTTTCTAGCATAATGGTCCCACGGTTTCATGTCAACGATGCTCAAACAATTGCACATAAATAAAAATGTATACAAACTGGATATATGGAACTTGGTACATGTTTAGATCATTCAATAACCTTTTCAAAAATGTAATCCATCATGTCATGTCATTCACAGAATTGTATATATAGCTCAATTTGCACACAACAGTTTCTGCTCGCGCATTAGTTTTATAACATTAATCATTTATTATATAAAAATGCAAAAGACATAAAACAAGTGGAATATGATCGCAAATTTATCAAAGGTTAAGTGGTAAAAAAGATCTAATCTTTTAGTTAAGCCAATTTGTCCAGTTTTTGTAACAACCCAACTTTTTCCGTTACTATCGTTACTTGTCCGTTAAATATTTAACGGTGATTACCTAGAACTTTATGTGTTTAATGGAATTAAATGCATACATGATCCTAGTGGATTACTTGAATTAATATGTTTTATTAATTTATGAACTTGTTTCGGATAACGAAATAACTAGAAAACGATACGATTAAGTAATCGCCTAGCACGCTTTTCAGTTTACGGAACTCAGAAAAACAATAAAAAATTATTTTTAATAATTATTGACATTAAGAAAAACTTATTTAATTTATTATTTATTTAGTAAATTAAACCCGGTTATTTCATTTTAACGACTAGTTAACGTTCCGGAGACTCGGTACGGTTAACGGCACTCGAAACGGACCACGCGCACATGAGTATTTAACAAAAACCAAGCCCGAGACCCCACTTCAAGGCCATTCAGCCGAACCCCGCTCATGGACCCCTTGTTGGACTAAAATTTGGACTAAAGGGTAACTAGTTGCTTGTTAGGCCCAAACTCGAACTATATAAGGCATGAAATTAAACCACAACCCTCATTCTTTTCTTTTCTTGATCGACAATTTGCTCTCCCCCATCCCCCTTAAGGCCGTCGTCCATCACCACCACCATACCACCTCCAAAACTTGAAATTAGTAGAAACCTCGTGCACGAACGTTGTTCTACGCATCGTTCTCTACGCGATAGTATAAACTATTTGATCGATTGAGGTATATTTGCTAACCCTAATTTCTCTAGATCAGTTTTTTTTATCAATTTCATTGTGTAATCAAGTCTAGTGCTTAATTGATTGCGTATAGAGTTGTCGTTTGTCGGTAAATTGCTCGATTGTTATCGTTTGCATGTATTACGAATTTGTATGCCATGGATCTGATCAAATTAGTTTATATACTGATCTTGTATGTTATCTAGATGGATAGGTGTCAAAAAATTAATATGTTTGGACTTTAATTTCGCTTGATTTCGTTATCGTATGCTCAAGATATGCTAGATTGAAGTTTTGATTAGGTTTTGCTTGTAATCAGAATTTTCTGAGTTGTATGCTTTATAAATTAGCTATTGAATTGTGTACCATTGTAATCCTTATGAAAAATCATGCATGTTTGACTTAAGATTAGCGTAAAAAGCTTTTGTAATGCTCTCGGTGTGTCAAAACGAAGATTCGTGTTTCCTAGTGAGCTGAATCTGTTTTCAAAGTCAAGAAAAATGACATAACATGAATTATAAGATGTTTGAGGCTTTTATCTTCTGGAATGTGATATTTTTTGCATGCTAACTTCTATAAACGTGATTTGTCGTGAGTTATAAACTTGACCAAATGATATGTCTGTTTGTTGACTAAAACTGAAGGATCTGTAAAGATAGGCTAATTTGTACAAATTGGCTTAATGAATGTCTTTGATTATTTTATCACTAAAACTTTGGAGTGTTTTGAGTCATCTCCAATTGGCTGTTCATTAAAAGCGATTTTCAATATTAAATGAGAATTTTTCTAAAACGGATGCGCATGTTGAAACTGATTTGGTAAACTGTAACTAGACCTTTTCTGAAACCCAACTTGTAGACGTTATATGAGCCTCAGATTAGACTTTTTGGAATCGATTTTGAGTCTACTTTTGATCTGGAGTTTGCCATGTTTTCATGAATTATGCGTTAAGAGTTATACTCGTTACTTTCTATGATGCGTGTATTCTAAGGACATGCGATAAACTACGAATGTGCAAATTGTTGAACAATGGGCTATAACGTGTTACTTGACTTAGGAATGGCATGTTGACCATGATTGCATGACCTAATAAGATGTTTGACTTTAGTTGACCACTTTGACCGAGTTGACTTTTGGGTTGACTTTGGTTGACTTTTGTTGACTTGCTTGGACTAGTTGACTTTTACCTGTTTATTGAGTCATCTGAGCAATAGGATTTTGCGTACACTATGGGTTGACATACTGTGACCTATATGTATAATTAAGATGACCTATTTGACTAGGTTGCGTTGTTCGGTCGAGATTGTTCGACTACTGTACGGTTTTACTAAGAGATTTAAGTGCTTTTGCTAAGGTGAGTCTACAGTCCCTACTACATTTTCCAGGGATGAGATAACATGTTTTTTACAAATGCTTTACATATTAGGCACAAGTAACTAAACGATACACATATGAGTTCAGATCAAAAATCCCTTAGCTTGATTATATTAATTACTTAAAGTAATCAAGACTTATAGGGACGGTACCGTTAGGTTTGACAAACTTCGCCTCTACCTACGAGGTGCTTATTCTGTTGTAACTTATACACTTGATCGGTGTATGCTTAGAAAGGGTAAAAGGAAGACGTGTAGCGCTTTAGCTATCCTCAAGGTTAAAGCTTTATAATCAAGTGCTCATGCTTATGTATAGTTTTTACGATATTTTTCAGAAATCTTGTGGCCTAACTTACGAAATGCTTTACTAAACTTGTAGATTCACTCAACGTTTTTCATTGACGTTTTGCATGGTTTTATCTTAGGTCCATAGAGGGTATTGCTTCCGCATAGCTAAGGTTGTCTTGCTTGTTTGCTGCTAGAACTAGAATGATGTCCAGCATACTTCGTCACTTTTATTTCAAGAACATATATTCGCATTGAAAACTGCTGTTTTAAATAATGTTTTAAGTTACTTATGTTGGTCATTTATGTCAACAGCTTTTTAGAATGATTTCTTTATTATATGACTTTGTTTTGAAATTTAATGCGAATACTTTTTCGGAAAATACACCGTTAAACTGTGGGATCGGAGTTAATACACCGTTAGCGGATTCTAACGGGATATTACATATGGTATCAGAGCGGAATGAATACCTAGGACTAGGCTGCATTAGAGTGTCAGACTTTAGGACGCCTTTTGAGTCTAGACTGTAACCATAGACTAGTTAAGCTACATATACTGTAGTTACACTACTTGCTACTTTACTTGATTCATTGTCTGCTTAGTATATCATATATGTTTATATACATAGATGCCTAATATTTTCGTATAATAGATGTTCTATTGCGAGCGTACTCCTATAATGTAACCAGATGAAGTTTCTTCATGATATTTACTTAAGTGCTTGGGATACGGATACTGAGTTCGATACTTCCTTGAGTGCTCGGGGTACTCCTACACCCTGTATGGATGAAGAGGTATTGTCTGAGATTGTTGGGCAACCTGAGCCCAATGAGGGCGAGGACGATTCCAATGCTGAGGATAACCCTTTATTGCTTATCTCGACGAGAGGATTCCGATGAAGAAGAGGAATCTATGGATGAGCAAGATTCAGATGAAAAAAAGGGATCTGAGAAGGAAAAGGATTCTGAATAGGAAGAAAAGTCTAAGAACTTACTCACTATTGAAACAAAACCCCAAGATCCAATTCTACCTATTACTCCACCTGCTACACTTACTGAATCCCATGTATTGCCACCCCCTGAAAATCCCCGTACACAAAATATTGCACTTAGTTCTCATGACAATGATGCTACGCATTACAATGGTTTGAGTACTCCACTACCTCGTGTTGTTCTTCACCATTCTAATATACCAACTACTAGTGTTGCAAGTCCTTCATCACCCCCTACCGATGAAGTTCGAAAATTAAAAAAGATTTTTAAGAGATTGGTAGCCAGAGTTTCTGTGTTAGAAGAAGAGCAAAATGCTACAACAGCTATCCAAGAAAATTATAAATGCCTTAGCGAAAAGTATGCTGACCTACATGACGAGTTGGCCGCCTTTAAAGAGCGTGTTGGACCGAGTTTTCTCCGTTTAGAGCGGAAATTTCCAAATGAAGATGACTCCGAGTGATAGAGAGTTTATCTTATCGTGCGTTATCTATGATATCTTATTTCGTGTTATGATTAGTAGACGTGTTTCATTATTTGTTTTGTGAGACATATTCTACCACTTCGAGATCTTTTATTGTACTTTCATATTTTGAATGTTATTCCTTTCTTATTCTATTGATGCGTGAGTTGTTGAACGCCGTTCTTACCACTACTACTATTTATTCACACAAGAGTTATGTCACGTGAACATATACATTAACGTTGATTTAAACTAAAACACGTGTTTCATACACTTCCATTTTGTATTTGTATAGTATAGTGTACAGTCAACTTTTGGAAATAATTTTTATTAAAAAAATAAGTACAACTCTGTTTGCTGTGAAATACACATCAAAGGTTTCGTAATGAAGTCATTTATAACATATCCAAATATCCGACCCTAACGTTTTGTAGAAAATTCGTAGTGATTTAAAATGCATCTGACTGTATTTCTGGAATATTTCAGCACTTATTTAGAATATAAGGAACTTTGTCGATTTTTATAAATCATAGAAAAATCGTATGAATGTGTATTTTGAGTCTAAATTCAGTAGTTTTTCGTGGCCGATGACGCTATCATCTCAGATTTTCAGTTTAGTATTTCTTCCAATTGGAGAAAGTACACATAGATTCTCGTAACATACAATAAACTAACCGTACGTGTTTTGCTAATCTGAACTTGTGAAGTCATGTCGAAATGAAAGTATGAGTCAGTGTAATGTAGTGACCGGGATTATATTACGGTGACTTATATGGAAGTTCCGACATCATGTCATAAGGAATGGGAGGCTAGTCAAAGAAAATTTTCTAATATACGCTGCTTACAAAATGAACATAATAGTCTCTTATAATCTATCGATAACACATATACATACTGCAACTCATCGCTAATGACACCACTTGTCACTACCTATCATTAGTGGACATATTTTGAACATACCCATCATCTCATATCACAATTCCTTACTATCTATCATTGCTAACCACTATTAAACATTACTCCTCACTCCTAGTTGATTTAATCACTACTCGTTGCCGCTTGTCATTAGTAGTTATTGCTTAATGCTATTTACTATTACTTATCGCTACTAAGTACTGTTCATCCCTACAAAAATCCCTATGATTCACTACTAGTTACTATGCACCACTACCCGTTGCTAGTCAATTTCTATAATGTTGTTTTATTGACACTCGCGCGTTGTGCTATTCTGTGCGTAAGAGCTCCCCAAATGGTGAATAACATAAAGATCATAATGCGTTGATATGTGGAAAGTGCAAGAAGGGAACTACATGGCCAAGGACATTAGAGCTGAAGCTCCAGTTCTTTTTTGTAAAGAAGAAGGATGGATCTATGAGACTCTGCATCGATTACAGGGAACTGAATAAGCTGACTATCAAGAATAGATATCCGTTACCGAGGATTGATGATTTGTTTGATCAGTTGCAAGGATCAGGATGTTACTCTAAGATTGATCTGAGGTCAGGTTACCATCAGATAAGAGTAAAGGATACACATATACCGAAGACAGCGTTTAGAACACGCTATGGACATCATGAGTTCACAGTAATGCCGTTGGATTGACGAACGCGCCGGCTGTGTTCATGGATCTCATGAACCATGTGTGTAAGCCATATCTGGACAAGTTTGTTATTGTGTTTATCGACGATATTCTAGTATATTCTAAGAACGAGGAAGAACAAGAACAACATCTTTGTTTGTTACTTGAGAAGCTCAGGAAAGATCAGTTGTATGCGAAATTTTCGAAGTGTGACTTCTAGCTTCAAGAAGTGAAATTTTTAGGTCATATCGTAGGTGTCAATGGTATTCAAGTTGATCCTATGAAAATTGAAACAGTTAAGAAATGGGAGACTCCTAAGTCGCCAACGCAGATACGACAATTCTTAGGTCTTGCATGTTATTATAGAAGATTCATTGAGGGATTTTCTACTATTGTCAGATCGTTAACAGCATTGACTCACAAGGGTAAGAAGTATGAGTGGACTGAGCAACATGAGTCTGCATTTTAGTTGTTGAAACAGAAGTTAACTACTGCCCCAATTTTGTCTTTACCCGAAGGAAATGAGGAATTCGTGATTTACTGTGATGCTTTGCGACAGGGTTTTGGTTGCGTGTTAATGCAACGGAAGAAAGTGATCACCTATGGCTCACGACAACTAAAAGTATGTAACAACCCAACCCAAAGTCCAAACGAACACGCGAGTTTTTTTTTATTACAGATGGGGTGCGCGGCACGCAGCCCCTTGAGTGCGCGGCGCGCACAGGGCATTTCAGCTTTTGTCCGGTTTGGTCATTTTTCAAATAAAGATCTCCCACTTCCCGACGTATTTAGACGAAACACTTTTCACAACATGTTCAAATATGTAAAACTAACACATTTCAATGATAAAACAAGTTTTATGAACCCGGACTCACATATGGCCGAAATACAAGTTTCGTACAAAATATATAAGTTTCAACCAAATTAGTTTAAATTCCAAACGATACTAGAGCATGATGTTTGGGGGTTAAAATACCCAACTCTCGGTCAAACTTCAAAAGCTAGCCCATCCAAATGCGTCCCCTATCAAAATAAAATGGGATTTCTAATCCAATCGAACGCCCTTACCCTTGTCAACGCCCGAGCCTATAAAAAGGTAAACAATGAGGGGGTAAGCAAAACGCTTAGTGAATGCAATAATTATACACATACATATATAATATACCTACTTGCAAATACTTACACATATACCGCATACAAGCTAGCAACACAATTAGCTTATCATCTCAATTACAAAGCTATTAACCTCCGATACCACAAGCTAGCACAACAATAGCATATATATAACTCGAACGATGTAATATGCTGACGCTACAACGCAATAACCATGGTTAACCAATCGTACAAGGGAATGGCACTCGCCAAAGGCCATCGATGTTCATAACATCCGTTAGTGTACTTACACCTTGTATCACTAAACCCTCGGGTGGCATCTTAACACCTCGATGCTTCACCCTTTATCTTAAGGAGTGGTGCCTTAACACCTCGACACTTCACTCCTCGGTAGCATCTTAACACCTCGATGCTTTACCCCGAGTGGCGTCTTAACACCTCGACGCTTCACTCGTCACGTGAAACGTGGTGTCTTAACACTTCGACACTTCACATCTCACGCTACAACAAATAAATACATTATATACCTACGCATATAATTACTCCACTCACCTTAACGATTCGGTGACGGTTTTACACTTCCGCAAGCTTCAAAGCAAAGTACCTATTACAATAAGTACTCAATCAGCACACAAACTAGTTGGACTAAACACCAGCACAAAACACCAACCATTCACTAATGTGCAATTAATGACTTAATGCATTAAACCACCCATTTACTCCAAAACCGTCCATTTAAGGTCAAGACCATCACGGACCACTAAAAGCTAATAATTAAGGTTCAACAACCCTAACTAATACACAATTAGCGTATTTCATACCCATCTTTCCCAACTAGGTCAATTATTACCCTTTTGACCATTTCAAGGTCAGCACACCCATTTCGGGTCATCCACAAACCCACATAACACCCATTTACTAAACATCTAGGTGTGCTAATAATTAACTAACCAATTAAGGCTCATAAACACCAATTAATACTTTGAAACCCTAGGTTAGTTGCTATTGAGTCTTCATGACTCAATCTTACCCAAGAACACCCAAAATACCAAATATGGGTTCTATGTTCATCACTAACCCAAACCCTAACCCTTAAACAAATTAAAATACGGAAATCGAGGTTAAAACATTCCACCACAACCGAAACGTAGCTAAAGGGTAGGTGAACAACTTTAATACTTGAGCTTTAACCCGAATCAAGCTTCTTCCTCCTTGATTCAAGCTTTCTCTCTCTTAAAGGGTTTCTCTATCTAGATTAAAGTAGAATTAAAGATGGTGTTGGTGGTTGTGTTGAATGTGCTTCAACCGCCACAAATCTGGCCATAAGTGCCCTAAAACTGGCCCCTTGTGAAAGGACCATAATGCCCCTCATTAAACTTTAATTTAAAAGCTGGAAACTGCCAACAGTAAAGGTGCGCGGCGCGCACACAGGCCTAAGCAGGTTCTGACCTCTGTTTAGCTGTACCATGTCACCCACACTCCATGTACCGTATTTACACTGCTGTATACTAATTATTCTGGTCTTACAACTCTCCCCCACTTGAATCGGAGCGCGTCCTCGCGATCCAAGCCGCATGACAAGAGGGAAGATACACCAACACAAACTCTTCGGGCTCCCATGTAAACTCGGAACCTTTACTATGACGACATTGAACTCTATAAGTTCTCACCTCTTTATTCCTCAACCTTTTCACCTTTTCATCGAGTATAGCAATCGGCTCCTCAACATACTCTAACTTGTTGTTTAGTTCGATCTCGTCTAACGGCATCCATGAAGAATCATCTGCAAGACACTTACGGAGATGGGAAACATGAAATGTATTATGGATCCCCGCAAGTTCTTCAGGTAATTCCAAACGATACGCCACTTCACCAACACGAGCTAAAATCTTGAATGGCCCAATAAACCGTGGAGCTAACTTTCCTCGTTTTCAAAACCGAATAATACCCTTCCATGGCGAAACCTTAAGCATCACCATGTCGCCTTCTTGGAACTCAATCAATTGCCTACGTTTGTCGGCATACGACTTTTGTATATCTTGAGCCGCTTTCAAATGAGTCCGAATCATCTCAATCTGGCTATTCGTCTCTAAAACCAAATCGGTACTCCCGATTTCTCTTTGACCCACTTCGTCCCAACAAATCGGAGTTCGACACCTCCGCCCATAAAGCATCTCATAAGGCGGCATCCCGATACTAGTATGATAACTATTATTGTACGAGAATTCCACCAAGGGTAAATGCTCATCCCAACTACCACCGAAATCAATAATACACGCCCGTAACATATCCTCTAATGTTTGATTCGTACGTTCGGTTTGACCGTCCGTTTGAGGATGGTACGCCGTGCTCATTCTCAATTGTGTTCCCATATCTTCATGAAACTTATTCCAAAACCGAGATGTGAAACGAGTATCTCGATCCGAAATAATAGATATAGGAACCTCGTGTCCCGTTTCCCGAATGGGAAGAAACAAGGCACTTTTCGTCAAAGTCTCCGACGATATCGTTTCCTGAATGGGAAGAAACAAGGCACTTTTCGTCAAACGATCCACTATCACCCAAATCGTATCAAATTGGGTTCTCGCCGTATTTGGTAACTTTGTAATGAAATCCATGGTAATGTGCTCCCATTTCCATTTCGGAATTTCTAACGGTTGTAACTTACCATACGGCTTTTGGTGCTCGGCCTTAACTTTCAAACATGTGACACATTGTTCAACATACTTTACAACATCACGTTTCATGCCCGGCCACCAATACTCTTTCTTCAAATCAAGATACATTTTCGTCGCGCCCGGATGAATGGAATACTTTGACTTATGTGCTTCATCAAGTAGCACTCGTCGATGATCAGCCATTTTAGGCACCCACACTCTTCCTTGAAAAGATAACAAACCGTGCGGACCTATGGTAATAAACTCCGTTTGTCCCACGATTCTTTCCTCATGCTTATTGTTAACAAAAGCTTCGATCTGAGTCTCGCCAAGCTTTACAATAAAATCGTTAGTAATAATCATGCGTAACGATCCTACTCGTATCACCGGATGTTGACTCTTTCGACTTAACGCATTCGCGACCACATTCGCCTTACCCGGATGATAAAGTATTTCACAATCATAGTCTTTCACCACATCCATCCATCTACGTTGACGATAATTCAAATCTCGTTGATCAAAAAGATGTTTTAAGCTCTTGTGATCCGAATAAATCGTACACTTCACACCGTACAAGTAATGGCGCCAAATTTTCAACGCATGCACTGCCGCCGCCAACTCAAGATCATGAGTCGGATATCTCGTTTCGTGTTCCTTTAATTGTCGAGAGGCATAGGCGATGACTTTACCTCTTTGCATTAGAACACACCCGAGCCCGTTTAAAGACGCATCACAATAAATCGTCATGTCTTCTACCCCTTCCGGCAACACTAACACCGGAGCTTGACATAACTTCTCTTTTAACAATTGAAAAGAAATTTTTTGCTTGTTCTCCCAATTAAATCTCGCGTTCTTTCTCGTCAACTTCATCAAAGGAGAAGCGATTTTAGAAAAGTCTTGGATAAACCGACGATAATAACTGGCCAATCCGAGAAAACTTCGGATTTCCGTAGGCGTAGTCGGTCGTCCCCAACTCTTCATCGTCTCAATCTTCCCCGGATCTACTTGAATCTCCTCTTTATTAACAATATGGCCAAGGAATTGAACTTCCCTTAGCCAAAATTCACATTTGGAGAATTTTGCATACAACTTCTCCTTCCGCAACGTCTTCAACACACCACGAAAATGATGTTCATGTTCCTTCATACTCTTTGAATAGAAAAAGTATGTCGTCAATGAACACAATCACCGACTTGTCCAACATAGGTTGGCACACTCGGTTCATACGATCTATGAATGCCGCCGGTGCATTCGTAAGACCAAAAGGCATAACTACAAACTCAAAGTGCCCATAACGCGTTTGAAAAGCTGTTTTCTCAATATC
This sequence comes from Rutidosis leptorrhynchoides, assembly GCF_046630445.1. NCBI lineage: Eukaryota > Viridiplantae > Streptophyta > Magnoliopsida > Asterales > Asteraceae > Rutidosis > Rutidosis leptorrhynchoides. The sequence continues at coordinate 134,173,719 of NC_092340.1, read as the reverse complement.
TTCCTCACGGACCCGCATTTGGTGATGGTCGGACCGTAAGTCAATTTTAGAAAAATAAGTCGCGCGTTGGAGTTGATCAAACAAATCGTCAATCTGAGGCAATGGATAACGATTCTTGATTGTCACCTTGTTCAACTCACGATAATCAATGCACCTCCGCATACTACCATCCTTCTTCTTCACGAATAAAACCGGAGCGCCCCACGGTGAAGCACTCGATCGAATAAAACCTTTCTCAAGCAACTCTTGGGTTTGATTTAACAACTCTTGCATTTCCGTTGGTGCCAAATGATAAGGAGTTTTAGCAATGGGAGTAGCACCCGGAACCAACTCAATGCGAAATTCGACTTGTCTTTCCGCCGGTACACCCGGTAATTCATCCGAAAAAATGTCTTTGAATTCACTAACCACCGGAATTTCTCGAATGGGTGGTGGCTCTTCACGAGTATCAACTACATGAGCAAGAAAAGCCATGCCACCACTAACAAGAAAATGACGTGCCCGTGCATAAGTGCATAATGGCACAAGTCTTCTCCGTCTCTTGCCATGAATAATTAACTCTCCCCCACTTGGGGTCTTCACACGAATAGATTTCTCATGGCATGCAATATCGGCTCTCTAATGATCGAGCCAATCCATACCAACGACAATATCAAATTCACCCAAGGTCATCGAGATAAGATTAATTTTAAACGTTTCGGAACCAAACACAATATCACAATCATTACACACATCAACCCCTAGCACCGTCTTACCATCCGCTATTTCGACTTCTACCGGATGACTTAACTTAGCTAGCGGTTTATCAAGCTTAGACACAAAACTTGGAGAAACAAACGATAAATTAGCACCACTATCAAATAGGATCCTTGCCGGATTAGAGTTAACCATGAAACTACCTGAGACAACTTCGTTTGATTGCTTGGCCTCACCATGGGTCATTAAGTAATTTTATCCCCGAGCCGTACCCGCCGCCTTCTCTAACCGTTTAACATGATCGGTGTTCAAATCGGGACACTCCGACTTCTGGTGTCCTTGCTTTTGGCAATTGAAACATGTGAGTTTGTTTCCGGAAGATGGGTTCTGGCAATAACGAGCCATGTGGCCCATTTGACCACAATTGTAGCATGTATAAGAAAAACTCCCGGAAGCACTCTTTTTCACGCTATTGACACTTTCGGAACCCTTCTTGCTCTTGCTCTTTTTACTTGAAAAGCTCGAATGACTCGAACCTTCAACTTTTCTCTTAGAAAAAGAGAAATCACTTCTTTTTGGAACCTCCGGCTCGAAACCCCGAGCTAACTCAAACAACTCATCAAAAGACTTAGCCATTCCCCGACTAATCTCGCTCTTCAACTCATCGCTTAGTGTACGACAAAAATCTAGCATCAACATTCGGTCATCACCAACATACTCTGGACAAAAACGGGTCTTTGACAAGAAGGTAGATTTGAGAGTAACCAAGTCCATTGAACCTTGTCGCAAATCGCGCAACTCGTCCCGGATTTTTTTAAGATCGGATGGAGTCCGATATTCATCAAAGAACTCCTTTTTAAACTCATCCCACGTCAAGCTCATACATTGCTCTTCACCAAACAACTTAATCTTATCGTCCCACCACAACTTTGCCTCTTCACGCAACATACTAGAATTGTATTTCATTTTCTTCTCGGGAGGACACTCCGCGGTACGGAAAGCCCCCTCGATGTCGGAGATCCAACATGTGCTTTTCAACGGATCCCTTACTCCATTAAACATAGGAGGTTGAGCATCCTTGAAATTTTTGTAATGGAATTCTCGCCTTCCATGCCCACCACTACCATCACCCCCCTCGCCCCGAGGATGAATGTTTCTAGCTTCTAATGCCTCTTCAATTGTAGCATTCATTCATTCATTTATTAACTCGGTTACTTTCCCATCAATCGATTCTTGGAAAACCTTTCGGACATCCTCAAGAAATTCCGCTCTTTGCTTTTTAATAATTGCCTCAACCTTGGTCGTAAACTCAAGGTCCTCGCTAGTACCTCCTTCATGGTTCTCGGGTCCGTTTCTCGTCTTCATACTATAAAACGGAAATCGGTTAAATAATGAAATGAAAGGACATAACACAAGGTATATATATATATATATATATATATATATATATATATATATATATATATATATATATATATATATATATATATATATATATATCACACCGCCCCATCTTGCTCAACAATCGTAGTACATCGCTTGTTTGACACGATTTGAACCCGTAACAATGGTAGCTAATCATTGTTACGCGAGCAAGTCGCATTAACTTGCTAGTACAACGTCTATCTCGCTTGATGATTGCAAAACACAACACAAAACAATTAGCACATAGTTAGTTAACCTCATCCTAGGCACTAACCAATCCCCGGTCCGACCCGTCTCCTACAAGTCCCATATAACGAGCATACACAATAAAATCTAAGTCTAGGCACCTATCTCAAGTCGCATAAATCCCTTAGACCATGCTCTGATACCACTTGTAACAACCCAACCCAAAGTCCAAATGAACACGCGATTTTTTTTTATTACAGATGGGGTGCGCGACGCGCAGCCCCATGAGTGTGCAGCGCGCACAGGGCATATCAACTTCTGTCCGGTTTGGTCATTTTTCAAATAAAGATCTCCCACTTCCCGACGTATTTAGACGAAATACTTTTTACAACATGTTCAAATATGTAAAACTAACACATTTCAATGATAAAAAAAGTTTTACAAACCCGGGCCGACATATGGCCGAAATACGAGTTTCGTACAAAATATATAAGTTTCAACTGAATTAGTTTAAATTCCAAACGACACTAGAGCATGATGTTTGGGGGTTAAACTACCTAACTCTCTGTCAAACTTCAAAAGCTAACCCATCCAAAAGCGTCCCCTATCAAAACAAAGTGGGATCTCTAATCCAATCGAACGCCCTTACCCTTGTCAACGCCCGAGCCTATAAAAAGTTAAACAACGAGGGGGTAAGCAAAATGCTTAGTGAATGCAATAATTATACACATACATATATAATATACCTACTTGCAAACACTTACACATATACCGCATATAAGCTAGAAACACAATTAGCTTATCATCTCAATTACAAAGCTATTAACCTCCGATACCACAAGCTAGCACAACAATAGCATATATATAACTCGAACGATGTAACATGCTTACGCTACAACGCAATAACCATGGTTAACCAATCGTACAAGGGAATGGCACTCGCAAAAGGCCATCGATGTTCATAACATCCGTTAGTGTACTTACACCTCATATCACTAAACCCTCGGGTGGCATCTTAACACCTAGATGCTTCACCCTTTTATCTTACGGAGTGGTGCCTTAACACCTCGGCACTTCACTCCTAGGGGGTATCTTAACACCTCGATGCTTCACCTCGAGTGGCATCTTAACACCTCGACGCTTCACTCGTCACGTGAAACTTGGTGTCTTAACACTTCGACACTTCACATCTCACGCTACAACACATAAATACATTATATACCTACGCATATAATTACTCCACTCACGTTAACGATTCAGTGGCGGTTTTACCCTTCCGAAAGCTTCAAAGCAAAGTACCTATTACAATAAGTACTTAATCAACACACAAACTAGTTGGACTAAACACCAACCATTCACTAATGTGCAATTAATGACTTAATGCATTAAACCACCCATTTACTCCAAAACCGTCCATTTAAGGTCAAGACCATCATGAAACACTAAAAGCTAATAATTAAGGTTCAACAACCCTAACTAATACACAATTAGGGTATTTCATACCCATCTTTCCCAACTAGGTCAATTATTACCCTTTTGACCATTTCAAGGTCAACACACCCATTTCGGGTCTTCCACAAACCCACATAACACCCATTTACTAAACATCAAGGTGTGCTAGTAATTAACTAACCAATTAAGGCTCATAAACACCAATTAACACTTTGAAACTCTAGGTTAGTTGCTATTGAGTCTTCATGACTCAATCTTACCCAAGAACACCCAAAATCACCAAATATGGGTTCTATGTTCATCACTAACCCAAACCCTAACCCTTAGACAAATTAAAATAGGGAAATCGAGGTTAGAACATACCACCACAACCGAAACGTAGCTAAAGGCTAGATGAACAACTTTAATACTTGAGCTTTAACCCGGATCAAGCTTCTTCCTCCTTGATTCAAGCTTTCTCTCTCTTAAAGGGTTTCTCTCTCTAGATTAAAGTAGAATTGAGGATGGTGTTGGTGGTTGTGTTGAATGTGCTTCAACCACCACAAATCTGGCCATAAGTGCCCTAAAAATGGTCCCATGTGAAAGGACCATAATGCCCCTCATTAAACTTTAATTTAAAAGCTGGAAACTGCTAACAGTACAGGTGCGTGGCATGCACACCTATACCTGCACGGCGTGCACACAGGCCTGAGCAGGTTCTGACCTCTGTTTAGCTGTACAATGTCGCCCACAATCCATGTACCGTATTTACACCGCTGTACCCTAATTATTAGGGTCTTACAAAGTACATGAATAGAATTACGCGACGCACGATTTGGAACTTGGTGTTGTGGTCTTCGCACTGAAGATGTGGAAACACTACTTGTATGGTACTAGGTTTACTATTTTCACCGATCACAAGAGTTTACAGCATATTTTTGACCAGAAACAGCTCAATATGAGGCAGAGATGTTGGATAGAGCTATTGAATGACTACGACTGTGAGATTTGCTATCATCCTGGCAGGGCTAATGTTGTTACAGATGCCTTGAGTAGGAAGGAAAAGGTTAAACCTCTCCAAGTTAGAGCATTGAACATGACTGTCCGAACGAACCTTACTTCTCAGATACGCAATGTACAACTAGAGGCATTGAAAGAAGAGAACGTTACTACTGAGTCCCTTAGAGGAATGGACAAGAAATTTGTCATTCGAGAAGATGGAACTCGATACTTCATAGATAGAATTTGGGTACCGATATTTGGTGGATTAAGGGAACTAGTGATAGATGAGGCACACAAGACAAGGTATTCTATTCACCCTGAATCTGACAAGATGTATCAAGATCTTAAGGCACTGTACTGGTTGCCTAATATGAAAGCTAACATTGCAACCTATGTTGGTAAGTGCTCAACGTGTGCTAAGGTAAATGCAGAACATCAGACACCTTCAGGATTACTGACACAGCCAGAGATTCCTCAGTGGAAATGGGAATGTATTACTATGGATTTCATTACTAAGTTACCCAAGACTGTGGGAGGTTATGATATGATTTGGGTTATCATTGATCATCTCACAAAGTCAGCTCATTTTCTACCAATTGAGGAAATGGATAAGATAGAGAAGTTGGCACAGATCTATATAAAGGAAGTGGTTTCCCGACATGGAGTGCCGATATCCATTATTTCTAACAGAGACAGCAGATTACATCTAGATTCTGGCAAGCATTGCAAGAAGTAATGGGAACTCGTTAAGACCTGAGTACAGCGTATCACCCACAAACTGATGGCCAAAGCGAGAGAACCATCCAAACACTAGAAGACATGTTCAGGGCATGTGTTATCGATTTCGGAAATGGATGGGATAGACATCTACCATTAGCAAAATTCTCCTATAATAATAGTTATCACGCAAGTATAAAGGCATCACATTTTGAAGCACTTTTTAGCAAGAAAGTGCAGATCACCCGTATGTTGGACTAAGTTAGGAGATAGTCAATTGACTGGTCCTGAGATCATACACGAAACAACTGAGAAGACCGTGCAGATACAAGAGAGACTGAAAACGATGCGAAGTCGTCAAAAGAGTTACGCCAACGTTAGAAGGCAAGATTTTTAATTTCAGGTTGGAGATAAAGTTATGCTCAAAGTATCACCCTGGAAGGGTGTAGTGCGTTTTGGTAAAAGAGGAAAGCTAAGTTCGAGATATATTGGACCGTTTAAGATTACCGAAAGAATATGACCGGTAGCATACAGACTGAAACTGTCGCAAGAACTCAGCGAAATTCATGACACTTTCTACGTTTCTAATTTAAAGAAATGCTTATCAGACGAAAGTTTGGTAATTCCTTTGGAAGAGATACAAGTTGATCCTAAGTTTAATTTCATTGAAGAAGCTGTTGAGATCATGGACCATGAAGTCAAGCGGCTAAAGCAACGCAGGATCCCGATAGTTAAAGTTTGATGAAACGCCCGTAGAGGACCAGAATTCACGTAGGAAACGTGAAGCTCAGATGAGACAAAAGTATCCGCAACTGTTTCCCAAGGAGGCGACTACAGCGGACGTGCACTAAAATTTCAGGACAAAATTTTTCATAACAGGTGGGTAATGTAACAACCCGACTTTTTCCGTTACTATCGTTACTTGTCCGTTAAATATTTAACGGTGATTACTTAGAACTTTATGTATTTAAAGGAATTAAATGCATACATGATCCTAGTGGATTACTTGAATTAATATGTTATATTAATTTATGAACGTGTTTCAGATAACGAAATAACTAGAAAACGATACGATTAAGTTAATCACCTAGAAAGCTTTTCAGTTTACGGAACTCAGAAAAACGATAAAATAATTATTTTTAATAATTATTGACTTTAAGAAAAACTTATTTAATTTATTATTTATTTAGTAAATTAAACCTGGTGATTTCGTTTCAACGACTAGTTAACGTTCCGAAGACCCGGTACGGTTAACGCCACTCAAAACGGACCACGCGCATAAAATGTCCCTTTCATATTGATTATAAACGTTCCATATTAATTGATTTCGTTGCGAGGTTTTGACCTCTATATGAGACGTTTTTCAAAGACTGAATTCATTTTTAAAACAACCATAACCTTTATTTTATCTATAAAGGTTTAAAAAGCATTACGTAGATTATCAAATAATGATAATATAAAACATACCGTTTACACACGACCATTACATAATGGTTTACAATAAGAATATATTACATCAAAAATAAGTTTCTTGAATGCATTTTTTACATAATATCATACAAGCATGGACTCCAAATCTTGTCCTTATTTTAGTATGCAACAGCGGAAGCTCTTAATAATCACCTGAGAATAAACATGCTTAAAACATCAACAAAAATGTTGGTGAGTTATAGGTTTAACCTATATATTATCAAATCATAGTAATAGACCACAAGATTTCATATTTCAATATACATCCCATACATAGAGATAAAAAACATTCATATGGTGAACACCTGGTAACCGACATTAACAAGATGCATATAGAATATCCATATCATTTCAGGACACCTATCGGACATGATAAAATCGAAGTACTAAAGCATTCCAAATTCCAGAATGGGGCTTGTTGGGCCCGATAGATCTATCTTTAGGATTCGCTTCAATTTGGGGGTCTGTTCCCAAATTCTTAGGCTACCAAGCTAAAAAGGGGCATATTCGGCTTCGATCATTCACCCATATAATGTAGTTTCATTTACTTGTGTCTATTTCGTAAAACATTTATAAAATTGCATGTATTCTCATCCCAAAATATTAGATTTTAAAAGTGGGACTATAACTCACTTTCACAAATTTTTACTTCGTCGGGAAGTAAGACTTGGCCACTAGTCGATTCACGAATATATAAAAAATATGTACATATATATCAAAGTATGTTCAAAATATATATACAACATTTTTAATACGTTTTAATGTTTTAAGTTTATTAAGTCAGCTGTCCTCGTTAATAACCTACAACTAGTTGTCCATAGTTAGATGTACAGAAATAAATTGATATATATTAACTTGACCCAATCCACGACCCAGTGTATACACGTCTCAGGCTAGATCACAACTCAAAGTATATATATTTTTGGAATCAACCTCAACCCCGTATAGCTAACTCCAACATTACTGCATATATAGAGTGTCTATGGTTGTTCCAAATAATATATATAGATGGGTCGATGTGATATGTCAAAACATTTGCATACGTGTCAATGGTATCCCATAATATATTAGAATACATGTATAATACAATATAAGTTAGCTAGGATATGATTAATATAGATTTGTTACAATATTTCCCGTAGCTACAACAATCAAAAAAAAAATATCCAATCTTGTTTTACCCATAACTTCTTCGTTCTAAATCCGTTTTGAGTGAATCAAATTGATATGGTTTCATATTGAACTCTATTTTATGAATCTAAATAGAAAAAGTATAGGTTTATAGTGAGAAATATAAGTTACAAGTCTTTTTTGTAAGAGGTAGTCATTTCAGTCGAAAGAACGACGTCTTGATAACCATTTTGAAAAACATACTTCCACTTTGAGTTTAATCATGATTTTTGGATATAGTTTCATGTTCATAAGAAAAATCATTTTCCCATAAGAACAACTTTTAAATCAAAGTTTATCATAGGTTTTAATTATCAAACCCAAAACAGCCCGCGGTGTTACTACAACGGCGTATATCCGGTTTTACGGTGTTTTTCGTGTTTTTCGATTTTAAATCATTAAGTTAGAATATCATATAGATATAGAACATGTGTTTAGTTGATTTTAAAAGTCAAGTTAGAAGGATTAACTTTTGTTTACGAACAAGTTTAGAATTAACTAAACTATGTTCTAGTGATTTCAAGTTTAAACCTTCGAATAAGGTAGTTTTATATATATGAATCGAATGATGTTATGAACATCATTACTACCTCAGGTTTTGTGGATAAACCTACTAAAAATGTGAAAAATAGATCTAGCTTCAAAGGATCCTTGGATGGCTTGAAAGTTCTTGAAGCAGAATCATGGCACGAAAACAAGTTCAAGTAAGATTTCCACTCGAAATAAGATTGTTATAGTTATAGAAATTGAATCAAAGTTTGAATATGAGTATTACCTTGTATTAGAAAGATATCTTACTGTAAATAAGAAAGATTTCTTGAGGTTGGATGATCACTTTACAAGGTTGGAAGTAAGCTAGCAAACTTGGAAGTATTCTTGATTTTATGAAACTAGAATTTATAGAATTTATGAAGAACACTTAGAACTTGAAGATAGAACTTGAGAGAGATCAATTAGATGAAGAAAATTGAAGAATGAAAGTGTTTGTAGGTGTTTTAGGTCGTTGGTATATGGATTAGATATAAAGGATGTGTAATTTTGTTTACTTGTAAATAAGTCATGAATGATTACTAATATTTTTGTAATTTTATGAGATATTTCATGCTAGTTGCCAAATGATGGTTCCCACATGTGTTAGGTGACTCACATGGGCTGCTAAGAGCTGATCATTAGAGTGTATATACCAATAGTACATACATCTAAAAGCTGTGTATTGTAGGAGTACGAATACGGGTGCATACGAGTAGAATCATTGATGAAACTGAACGAGGATGTAATTGTAAGTATTTTTGTTAAGTAGAAGTATTTTTATAAGTATCTTGAAGTCTTTCAAAAGTGTATGAATACATATTAAAACACTACATGTATATACATTTTAACTGAGTCATTAAATCATCGTTAGTCGTTACATGTAAATGTTGTTTTGAAGCCTTTAGGTTAACGATCCTGTTAAGTGTTGTTAACCCATTATTTATTTTATCAAATGAGATGTTAAATTATTACATTATCATGATATTATGATGTATTAATATATCTTAATATGATATATATACAATTAAATGTCGTTACAACGATAATCGTTACATATATGCCTCGTTTCGAAATCCTTAAGTTAGTAGTCTTGTTTTTACATATGTAGTTCATTGTTAATATACTTAATGATATGTTTACTTATCATAATACCATGTTAACTATATATATATATATATATATATATATCCATATATATAACATCATATAGTTTTTACAAGTTTTAACGTTCGTGAATCACCGGTCAACTTGGGTGGTCAATTGTCTATATGAAACCTATTTCAATTAATCAAGTCTTAACAAGTTTGATTACTTAACATGTTGGAAACACTTAATCATATAAATATCAGTTTCATTTAATATATATAAACATGGAAAAGTTCGGGTCACTACAGCGCACATGAGTATTTAACAAAAACCGAGCCCGAGACCCCACTCTAAGGCCATGCGGCCGAACCCCCCCTCATGGACCCCTTGTTAGACTAAAATTTGGACTAAAGGGTCACTAGTTGCTTGTTAGGCCCTAACCCGAACTATATAAGGCATGAAATTAGACCACAACCCTCATTCTTTTCTTTTCTTGATTGACAATTTGCTCTCCCCCATCCCCCTTGAGGCCGTCGGCCATCACCACCACCATACCACCTCCAAAACTTGAAATTAGAAGAAAACTTCATGCACGAACGTTGTTCTACGCATCGTTCTCTACGCGATAGTATAAAATATTTGATCAATTGAGGTATATTTGCTAACCCTAATTTTCCTAGATCAGGTTTTTTTATCAATTTCATAGTGTAATCAAGTCTAGTGCTCAATTGATTGCGTATAGAGTTGTCGTTTGTCGTTAAATTGCTCGATTGTTATCGTTTGCATAAATCATGAATTTGTATGCCATGTATCTGATCAAGTTGGTTTTTATACTGATCTTGTGTGTTATCTAGATGGATACGTATCGAAAAATTAATAAGTTTGGACTTTGATTTCGCTTGATTTCGTTATCGTATGCTCAAGATATGCTAGATTGAAGTTTTGATTAGGTTTTGGTTGTAATCCGAATTTTCAGAGTTGTATGCTTTATGAGTTAGCTGTTGAATTGTGTACCATTGTAATCCTTATGAAAAATCATGCATGTTAGACTTAATATTTGCATCAAAAGCTTTTGTAATGCTCTCGGTGTGTCAAAACGAAGATTCGTGTTTCCTAGTGAGCTGAATCTGTTTTCAAAGTCACGAAAAAATACATAACATGAATTATAAGATGTTTAAGGCTTTTATATTCTGCAATATGATAGTTTATATTTTCCTAAGTATATCTCATTTGCATGAAAACTTCTGAAAACGTGATTTTCCATCAGTTATAAGCTTGACCAAATGATATGTCTCTTTGTTGACCAAATGATTTGCAAACTTCTGAAGGGTCTGTAAAGATAGGATAACCTGTACAAATTGGCTAAATAAATGTCTTTGATTATTTTATCACTAAAACTTTGGAGTGTTTTGAGTCATCTCCAATTGGCCGTTCGTTAAAAGCTATTTTCAATATTAAATGAGAATTTTTTGAAAACTGATGTGCATGCTGAAACTGATTTGGTAGACTGTAACTAGACCTTTTCTGAAACCCGACTTGTAGAAGTTGTATGAGGCTCGGGTTAGACTTTTTGGAATCAATTTTGAGTCTAGTTGTGATCTGGAGTTTTCCATTTTTCATGAATTATGCGTTAAGAGTTATACTGGTTGCTTTCTATGATGCGTGTATTCTAAGGACATGCGATAAACTGCGAATGTGCAAATTGTTGAACCATGAGCTATAACGTGTTACTTGACTTAGGAATGACATGTTGACCATGATTGCATGACCTACTGAGATGTTTGACTTTAGTTGACCACTTTGACCGAGTTGACTTTTGGGTTGACTTTGGTTGACTTTTGTTGACTTGCTTGGACTAGTTGACTTTTACCTGTTTATTGAGTTAGTCTGAGCATTAGGATTTTGTGTACACTATGGGTTGACATAGTGTGACCTATATGTATATTTAAGATGACCTATTTGACTAGGGTGCGTTGTTCGGTCGAGATTGTGCGACTACTGTACGGTTTTACTAAGAGATTTCAGTGCTTTTGCTAAGGTGAGTCTACAGTCCCTATTACATGTTCCAGGGATGAGATAACATGCTTTTTACAAATGTTTTACATATTAGGCACAAGTAACTAAACGATATAAATATGAGTTCAGATCAAAAATTCCTTAGCTTGATTATATTAATTACTTTAAGTAAGCTCGACTTATAGGGACGATACCGTTAGGTTTGACAAACCTCGCCTCAACCTACGAGGTGCTTAATCTATTGTAACTTGTACACTTGATCGGTGTATGCTTAGAAAGGGTAAAAGGAAGACGTGTAGCGCTTTAGCTATCCGCAGGGTTAAAGCTTTATAATCAAGTGCTCATGCTTATGTATAATTTTTACGATATTTTTCAGAAATCTTGTGGCCTAACTTACGAAATGCTTTACTAAACCTGTAGATTCACTCAACGTTTTTCGTTGACGTTTTGCATGTTTTTATCTCAGGTCCATAGAGGTATTGCTTCCGCATATCTAAGGTTGTCTTGCTTGTTTGCTGTTAGAACTGGAATGATGTCCAGCATATTTTGTCACTTTATTTCAAGAACATATATTCGCATTGAAAACTGCTATTTTAAATAACGTTTTAAGTTACTTATGTTGGTCATTTATGTCAACAGCTTTTTAGAATGATTTCTTTATTATATGACTTTGTTTTGAAATTAATGCGAATACTTTTTTCGAAACACCACATATAGAGGGCGTGATCGTTAAACTGTGGGACCGGAGTTAATACACTGTTAGTGGATTCTGACGGGGTATTACAGTTTTGCACTGAAGTCTGGTGTTCTGATTTGGAAAGATTCTAGACACATCGTTTTACGACCCATATAGCACACAATGCATAAGGGTTTGCATGTTGATATATATATATATGTATATATATTAATTTTCTTCTTAACATCTAAATAATAAAATATCAGGAGGACAAGTCTCAAAACAACTCCTATTTCATGTTAGGTCATATTAGGTGCACACGAGACAGATTCGATCCCATTCAGGTGGTCATTTTCGAATGCATATATCTCAACATCTAAGGACATTTAGGATGCAATATCTGCATGAAAAGTAAATTACTAATCACATTCTTTCCAAATTTCATAAGCATATATTCCAGGAATCAAAGCATTTAATCATACAAGTCTATTTAAAATTATAACCGACTAACGTTGTCACAAGTAATCAATTGAGCATAAACCAAGTTTTAAGAATTCAATTTAAGTGATATCTTTGTCTAAATTGTGTAATTTTTCAATACCTAACTGATGGTAATAAATACATGTTCCATATAACACAATTTGCAAAAATTTCAGATTCATTCAATAAATAAGTCGAAAATTCAACTAGTCATAACGTGAGCATAACATAACAAAAATTCATGATTTTTTTAGCCTAAAATTAATAGTTTTTCGATAGCTTTATAAATATATAATAATATTTAACAATTTCTAAGTCCAAGTTTCTGTTAGGTCAAGTTTCAAATTCGGGATTAATCATAAACATGTCAATCGATCATTCTAACGAATATAATCAAGCATAAACACTTAGACTTGAGCAGTAGATACTAATAACATATGTAGTCATTAAAAATATGAATTATAATAATTAGGGTTATATGTTTTATACCTCAAATAGTCAAATTGCCTATACCAATGTATAGAGGAAGATTCAAGCAACAACTTTGATCAAAGAAGCAAGTGTTAATTTTTAGTAATTGATAGTGCTAGGTTATGAGGATAGAATGATACAGTTTGCTATTTTTAGTTAAATTAGGTTAGGGCCTAAAGACACCACTAAACACATGCATGGGCCAAAACAATCCAACAAAGGGACGTGGGATGGGGGTCGGTCGAATGGCCTTCTTAGGGGGTTCATGGGCTAGTTTTTCTTGATAGCTCATAGCGTGTGACTCGTTTCTAGTTGTCGTTAACCGAAACTGAATTTCCAGAACATTAACCGTACGTTTAAACAAATCCACAAGGTTTAATTTATTAAAACAATTAATAAATTAATTATATTTTACTAAGTTAATAATTATTAAATTAATTATTAATATTCACTCCGTGTGTTTCGCTAGTCCAAAAAACAACTTTTGCAGTGACAACCGTATCGTTTTATTCGTCAATATCTGAAATAAGTTAATCCATTAATATCTAACCATATTAATTATAGCAACCCTCCCAGGACTAATATCACACCCCCAGTTAGGGCATGGGCGAAATGTGACTTAATATCAAAATATACTAACATATTATAATAACGAGAACAATACTAAATGAGAAAGTTAAACTTTATGGAGTACGCAGCGGAAAATGAAATGTCGTTACAAAGGAGTAAAGTAAAGGTTTAAATGCAATAGTAATAAATGCGATAATCTCTTGATCCTATGTCCAAGTAGCATCACATAAGCAGTAGATAAGTAAGCTTGAATCAAACAGCACCTGAGACAAAACATGCTAAAGTGTCAACCAAAAGGTTGAGTGAAGTTCATAGGTTTAATAAAAGTTTGACCGTTGTTTTAGACCACAAGATTTAAGTTGTAAAGTTGATCTCCTGCAGGATCAAAAAGTTATGCCAAATCGTGATATTTAGACTAAACGTTCAAGTTTGCCCCATGACAAGTTGTGTCTGTCCTTGTCGGTTTAATTTTATTATCAAGTAGTACAAAGACTTAGTCAAATGTATCGGGGATGTTACTCCTGATAGGCCTACCCCCAATAATTAAGCATGCAGCAGCAATTAAAAATATCACTGTAGGGACTTAGTCGGACATAGCCGGGTATAGCATAGTTTAACAGTTTGGTACTTGTGTCTAAATTGCAAAAAGTAAAAACAGCATGTGTCTCACCCCAAGTAGAGTAAGTAAGTTTGCTAGCAATAAAGAGGGGCTATGAATTCACCTTAAATAGCAGTTGAAGTATTTCACGCAAGAAGGAAAGTAAAGCAAGTAAGTGATCTGGATATCAACCTAGAGGTATAACAATTGATTAGTTAATGTGTAACTGAGATAAAGTATGTTTATTAATATAGCAACTATATTGACAGTGACGGTTTTCGAGAAAAGTTCCTATTTCTCAAAAGTTTCTATTTTTGGAAACTTACTTTTTATGGAAAGCTTCCAATTATAGTAAGCTTCTAGTTTAAAAATGTTCGGGTTATAATTCTTAACAAAGATGTTGTACAATCTCGCCCAAACTTCGTTGCTAACATGCAAGTCACTCGAATGATCTATTGTTACCGAGTGGCCCAGGATCTCTTGACCAGAATCTAAGTCTTGGCATTCGAGATCCACAAGCGTCCCATAATGGTAACAAGGATCACCCTAGGCCACAAGTAGCGGTGATGTATGTAGTCTTTGTACGCTATCTTTAATTATAACCTTCACGTTAGGTGTGTATATACATATATATTCATTAATTCGATTTTAATTATAATTCCTATATATTAATTCATAAAAATACTTTTATAATTTTTAGTAACATATATTACTAATTATAACATATTATTTACTTTATTTTTAATTGCATAAATTTTATAACATTATTTACATGTTTTGGTAAAAAAAAATAATAAACTGAAGTAAAAATTAAAAAGTAAAAAGTAAGAAAAGAATATTTACTAGTAGTAATTCTTCAAAGAGAGAATGAGAGAAATTTTGGTGTGAGTTTGAATGAGAAATGAGGGGTATTTATACTTGAAAAAATTAGGTAAAATGAATAAAATAATTAAAAGAAAAAGAAATATTTTAATTTTTATTAGGATTTTAAAATTCAAAAGTATTAAATGTTAGGTCATGGATAATGCACAAAATAAAATAATAAAAGTAGTTTTTCCATTATAATTTTTAATTAAAAAGTATTTTATTTATTTATTTATTTATTTATTTATTTTTAAATTCATTTATTTTAAGGATTTTTTTATATAAATAAACAAATTGATTTAGTGCTTTTCCAAGAATATTTGTCAATATTTTTTTATTTTTATTTAATTAATAAATACAAATTTTGCATAAAAATAATAAATAATTCGGTATTTTGTATTTTTAATAATAATTATGATTTTAATTATTAAACTATAGTTTTAGTAACTTTGTAAATATTATTACATTTATATATAATTGGATTTTTTATATAGTTAAATATATAATACGTTAATAAATAATAAAAGTGATACAAAGTTTATATACTTAGTTAAATTATGTCAAATTATATAAATTAATAATATATTATTTATTTAAGCGTACATTTTTGACTAAACATTACTATTCGATCAATATTTAATTGTATATAACAACCCTTAATACATATAGTCAGGCAGATAAACCTAGGGTTAATTCACTAAATTTAGAAGTCGAAAAGTGAGGGTTGTTATAGTACCTCCCCGTTAATAAAAACTTCGTCTCGAAGTTTTAGGTAGACTTCTCGGATGCATCAGCAGTTGAGAAGAGATGTGGATATTTCTGTTTCATTTGGTCTTCACGTTCCCAGGTATACTCGGGGCCACGTCGTGAATTCCAACGGATCTTAACAATAGGTATGGTGCTTTATTTTAAGCGTTTAGCAGATCGGTCCATGACTTCTACGGGTTCCTCTATGAAGTGCATTTTATCATCAATGCGAATGTCATCCAAAGGAATAACGAGAGTGTCATCAGCAATACACCGTTTAAGATTTGAGACATGAAACACATCATGTACTTGACTGAGTTCGGTTGGTAGTGCTAATCGATATGCCACGGGACCAATTCTTTCAGTGATTGTGAAAGGTCCAACATATCGTGGACTGAGTTTACTTCGTTTACCGAAACGGACAACACCTTTCCAAGGGGATACTTTCAACATGACTTTATCTCTAACTTGGTATTCGATGTCCTTTCGTTTCTTATCGGCATAACTCTTCTGTTGGCTACGGGCAGTTTCTAAAGGTTGCTTGATTTGAATGATTTTTTCCGTAGTTTCGTGAATAATTTCAGGACCAGTTAAATGTCTGTCCTCAAGTTCATCCCAACACAGAGGGGATCTACACTTCCATCCATATAGAGCTTCAAAAGGTGCAGCTTTAATGCTAGAGTGATAACTGTTGTTATAAGAAAATTCAACCAAAGGCAGATGTCTATCCCAGCCTTTGCCGAAGTCGATAACACAAGCGCGAAGCATATCTTCCAATGTTTGAATGGTTCGTTCACCTTAACCATCGGTTTGCAGATGATAAGCAGTACTCATGTCGAGTTGAGTTCCAAGAGCAGTTTGTAAGGATTTCCAGAATTTGGAAGTGAATCTACTGTCGCGATCGGATATGATTGATATACGAACACCATGACGAGAGACAATTTCTTTGATATACAGTTGTGACAATCTCTCCATCTTGTCGGTCTCCTTGATCAGTAAGAAATGAGCAGATTTAGTAAGACGATCTACTATGACCCATATAGTATCATTTCCACTAGAAGTCTTGGGCAATTTAGTAATAAAGTCCATAGCGATACATTCCCACTTCCACTGCGGAATATCGGGTTGTGTCAACAGACCAGAAGGCTTTTGATGTTCAGCCTTGACTTTTAAACAAGTGAGACACTTACTAACATAAGTAGCAATGCCGGTTTTCATGTTAGGCCACCAGTAGAATTCCTTCACATCATGGTACATCTTACTGGAACCCAGATGAATAGAATACCTAGTCTTATGCGCTTCATCCAAGACTAGTTCACGGAGATTACCGAAGCGAGGAACCCAAATTATGTTGCCAAAGTACCGTGTACCATTAGCTTTCAGTTGGAGTTGGTTCTCGAAACCGATAGGTCCTTCACCTTCAATAAGTGTTGGTTTAATAGCTTCCAGTTGAGCTTCGCAAATTCGTGATATAAGATTTGATTTGATTTTTAGGTTTAAGGTACGAACACGTTTAACATCGTCTTTTCGACTAAGGGCATCGGCAACTACATTTGCCTTGCCAGGATGATATTCCATCTTACAGTTATAATCGTTCAATAACTCGAGCCATCGACTTTGCCTCATATTCAGCTGTTTTTGATCAAAGATGTGTCGAAGACTTTTATGGTCAGTGTACACCGTAAACTGGGTACCATATAGATAATGTCTCCATATCTTTAATGCAAATACCACGGCACCTAACTCAAGGTCGTGTGTGGTATAGTTCTCCTGGTGTTTCTTCAACTGTCTAGATACGTACGCAATAACCTTTTCACGTTGCATTAAAACACAACCAAAGCCTTGCTTTGAGGCATCGCAGTAAACAACAAAATCGTCAGTACCTTCAGGTAAAGATAGAATCGGGGTTGTGGTCAACTTCTCCTTCAGAATCTTGAAAGCAGATTCCTGTTCTTCGGACCACTCAAATTTCTTCCCTTTTTGTGTTAGCTTCGTAAGAGGTTTAGCAAGAAGTGAAAAATCCTTTATAAATCTCCGATAGTAACCGGCAAGTCCCAAAAATTGGCGAATATGCTTCGCAGTCTTTGGTATCTCCCAGTTTTGAATAGCAGTGATTTTAGCAGGATCAACATGTTTTCCTCTTCTATCAACAACATGTCCAAGGAATTGTACGGTTTTGAGCCAAAACTCGCACTTAGAGAATTTAGCATAAAGTTGTTCCTTTCGTAAGAGTTCAAGAATCATACGCAAATGTTGCTCATGTTCTTTCTCACTCTTGGAATAGATCAATATGTCATCAATGAATACAATGAGGAATTTATCGAGATAGGGTTTGCAAACACGGTTCATAAGATCCATGAACACAGTAGGAGCATTGGTCAAACCAAAAGGCATGACACAGAATTCATAGTGCCTATAACGATTGCGAAAAGCAGTCTTAGGAATATCGGATTCCTTGACTCTAAGTTGGTGATATCCGGACCTCAAATAAATCTTTGAATAAACACTTGACCCTTGAAGTTGGTCGAATAGATCATCAATACGTGGCAACGGATAATGGTTCTTGATAGTAAGCTTGTTAAGTTCGCGATAATCAATGCACATCCTTAACGTAATATCCTTCTTTTTAATAAATAGAATAGGAGCTCCCCATGGGGACGAGCTAGGATGAATGAAACCTTTATCCAATAGTTCTTGGAGCTGGTTAGATAATTCCTTCATCTCGGAGGGTGCTAAACGATACGGCACTTTAGCAATAGGAGCAGCACGGGAGTTAAATCAATTTGAAATTCAACTTGTCGAGGAGGTGGAAGACCAAGAAGATCTTCGGGAAACACATCAGGAAAGTCTTTAACCACTGGTACATCTTCAATACGCTTCTCTTTCAATTCAATCATCTTAACGTGAGCTAGAATAGCTGGATAACCTTTCTTAAGGTATTTGCGTGTTTTAATACAGGATATGATGTTGAGATTGGAACTACTCTTTTCACCTTGGATGATGAGAGTCTCTCCATTTCCCAATGGAACATGAACAGTTTTATTGTAACACATGATATAAATAAAACACTTTATTTTATTAAGGAACTAGGCATTAAATAAGCCTTAATACACGATTCGGAATTAGAAATAGTTTTATGGCATAGCCTTTACATAGATGGAAAAATAGGAAAGATAACTAAAGATTATTAAGATTGAAATAATCTTCATATCTCTTCTTTTCGTCCTCAAACTGCTTCATCACTTTTTCTATGTTATTCTTCACAAGTTTCTCTAACCTTTCGATTTGAGAGTCGAGAGACTCTTTGATAAACTTATCATATCGCTTGTTCTTCCCTTTTTGCTTTTCGTAGAGATATTCGAGATTGTCATAAAGGTTGGTAACATGACTGTTAATGCATTGATGTCGTATTCCCTTAGGGAAAGTTGTTTGTCGACTCGGCTTCTCTCCATTTTCATTCAGAAGTTAACATCCTCCTGGAGATGAGCAAGTGATTGCTTTCCCCAACGAGTGTTGCGTTCTTCCTCGTACTTTAGGAGCCTTAATTCTTTTCTTAGTTCAATATTTTCCTCCACCAACTTCTTAATTTCGCGGTCCTTCTCATCCATACAGACCTCCACTCTCGCCATGTGGCGAAGCAAACCCTCATACTTAGCAGCTTCATTATAAGAAGAAGATCGGACTCTTTTCCTTGACGGACAAGTTTCCTCAGGACGTTTCCCCTTGTCTTCAGTTTTCGGGGTCGGGTAGTGATCGGGAGAATTAGGTAAAGTATCCGGACTATAGTTTGGTGAACGAGGACCACCAAATCCATAAGGTGGACTTTGGGCTAGTCTTTCAGTGGAAGACCATTTAGTATCTTCTTCGGTCGGCTTGAAAAGAGTCATTTTGTTCGCTTGATGAAAATTAGACATTCTAACATTAGGAAAGAGACTTTGATTAGCATTTTAAGCCAAGATTATCAAAGCAAGGTTGTTAAGATTATAAGGTAATCCTAAGTGATTTAAGTCTAAGGCAGGAAAGGTTATAGTTTCCTAGATTGCTAAGGCACCCTAGCTAACATATAAGGCACACACAAAAATGTAATCCTGGTTCTCTATAACAGCCTGGTTATGCTCTGATAACAATATGTCACAACATATTGGGGATTTATTCCCAAACAGTGCCGTTCCTACGAATAGGGTGACCACTGAGCGTACCTCAGACTCTGATTTTACAGCCCGCATCACCGCTATTATTTGGCCAACCATAAAAGGATCACAAGGAGTAAGAGCAAATGCTTCGTCACAGGTAACACTGTGAGAACCCCCTCTACGACTAACTCGCCCAAAGTCGTTGCCGTTAACCGAACCCGAATGTTGGGAACGTTAACCGGTCGTTGCTTTGGACGCAGTTAAACCAGCTCTGATACCAATCTATCACACCCCCAGTTAGGGCCTGGGCGAAATGTGACTTAATATCAAAATATAAGAACATATTATAATAACGAGAACAATACTAAATGAGAAAGTTAAACTTTATAGAGTACGCAGCGGAAAATGAAATGTCTTTACAAAGGAGTAAAGTAAAGGTTTAAATGCAATAGTAATAAATGTGATAATCTCTTGATCCTATGTCCAAGTAGCATTACATAAGCAGTAGATAAGTAATCTTGAATCAAACAGAACCTGAGACAAAACATGCTAAAGTGTCAACCAAAAGGTTGAGTGAAGTTCATAGGTTTAACAAAAGTTTGACCGTTGTTTTAGACCACAAGATTTAGTTTGTAAAGTTGATCTTCCGCAGGATCAAAAAGTTATGCCAAAGTGTGATATTTAGACTAAACGTTCAAGTTTGCCCCATGATAAGTTGTGTCTGTCCTTGTAGGTTTAATTTTATTATCAAGTAGTACAAAGACTTAGTCAAATGTATCGGGGATGTTACTCCCGATAGGCCTACCCCCAATAATTAAGCATGCAGCAGCAATTAAAAATATCACTGTAGGGACTTAGTCGGACATAGCCGGATATAGCATAGTTTAACAGTTTGGTACTTGTGTCTAAATTGTAAAAAGTAAAAACAGCATGTGTCTCACCCCTAGTAAAGTAAGTAAGTTTGCTAGCAATAAAGAGGGGCTATGAATTCACCTTAAATAGCAGTTGAAGTATTTCACGCAAGAAGGAAAGTAAAGCAAGTAAGTGATCTGGATATCAACCTAGAGGTATAACGTTTGATTAGTTAATGTCTAACTGACATAAAGTATGTTTATTAATATAGCAACTATATTGAAAGTGACGGTTTTCGGGAAAAGTTCCTATTTCTCAAAAGTTTCTACTTTTGGAAACTTACTATTTATGGAAAGCTTCCACTTATAGTAAGCTTCTAGTTTAAAAATGTTCGGGTTATAATTCTTAACAAAGATGTTGTACAATCTCGCCCAAACTTCGTTGCTAACATGCAAGTCACTCGAATGATCTATTGTTACCGAGTGGCCCAGGATCTCTTGACCAGAATCTAAGTCTTGGCATTCGAGATCCACAAGTGTCCCATAATGGTAACAAGGATCACCCTAGGCCACAAGTAGTGGTGATGTTTGTATTCTTTGTACGCTATCTTTAATTATAACCTTCACGTTAGGTGCGTATATACATATATATTCATTAATTCGATTTTAATTATAATTCCTATATATTAATTCATAAAAATACTTTTATAATTTTTAGTAACATATATTACTAATTATAACATGTTATTTATTTTATTTTTAATTGCATATAATTTATAACATTATTTACATGTTTTGGTATAAAAAAATAATAAACTGAAGTAAAAAGTAAAAATTAAAAAGTAAAAAAGTAAAAAAAGAATACTTACTAGTAGTAATTCTTTAAAGAGAGAATGAGAGAAATTTTGGTGTGAGTTTGAATGAGAAATGAGGGGTATATATACTTGAAAAAATTAGGTAAAATGAATAAAATAATTAAAAGAAAAAGAAATATTTTAATTTTTAATGGGATTTTAAAATTCAAAAGTATTAAATGTTAAGTCATGGGATAATGCAAAAAATAAAATAATAAAAGTAGTTTTTCCATTATAATTTTTAATTAAAAAGTATTTTATTTATTTTTTTTTTTAAATTCATTTATTTTAAGGATTTTTTTTATATAAATAAACAAATTGATTTAGTGCTTTTCCAAGAATATTTGTCAATATTTTTTTTTATTTTTATTTAATTAATAAATACAAATTTTAAATAAAAATAATAAATAATTCGGTATTTTGTATTTTTAATAATAATTATGATTTTAATTATTAAACTATAGTTTTAGTAAGTTTGTAAATATTTTTACATTTATATATAATTGGATTTATTATATAGTTAAATAAATAATACGTTAACTAAATAATAAAAGTGATACAAAGTTTATATACTTAGTTAAATTATGTCAAATTATATAAATTAATAATATATTATTTATTTAAGCGTACATTGTTGACTAAAAATTACTATTCGATCAATATTTAATTGTATATAACAACCCTTAATACATATATTCAGGCAGATAACCCTAGGGTTAATTCACTAAATTTAGAAGTCGAAAAGTGAGGGTTGTTATAACTAAGTATGCATTTATTAAGCTAAACACATAAAATTAAAGTAGTCACCGTTAAGATTAACTAACAGGAAGTTAAATAGAATTAACGGAAAAAGTAGGGTTGTTACAATGGTAAACGTTTACGGTCCTCATAAGTGACAAGATGAAATCAACCTTTAGACTCGGTTAAAATTTTTTATCTTCGGCCATGTGGGGGAGTTTGTTATGTTTGGTGATTAGAAAGTTGTTCGTGACGCTAGTGAATGTTTTCGGTGCGTGTATAACCATGATGCTTCATCTGTTTTTAACTCATTTATTCGGGATGTTGGTGTGGTTGAACTCCTGTTGTAAAGTCGTAGATTCACTTGGGTTAACAAGTCCACATTCAAAATGAGTCGTTTGGATTTCGTCTTTCTTTCACCAAATGTCCGTGATATTTTATCGGATCTTAAAATCACTACTACAGAAACAGGAAATCTTAACCAGTTTTTTTGGGCTTCCAAACCGGTTCTAAAACCGGTTTGTATCGATAGGGGTTTGGAAACTCGAGACCGATTTTAAAACTGGTTCCGAAAGATAGCCTTCGAAATCGGTTTTCTTAAAAAAAGGGGTTTGGATTCATAACAAAGGAAACCTGTTTCTAATACAAAACCGGTTTCGATGTCTTTTTTTTTTTAAATATGCCTTCAGAACCGGTTCTATTAAAAAAGGGGTTAGAAATCTGAAGTATGGAAACCTGTTTCTTTGTCAAAACCGGTTTGGAATGTTTTGTTTTTTATTATTTTGTTCGAACCACAGGTTGGTAACCTGTTTTATGCAAAAACCGGTTTTGATTGTCCAGTTTTTTTAAATGTGATACGGAACCCTGTACAATACCTGCTATATGTATGTTTACCACAATCTACACACAAACATAACTTGTTTGCCACATGTATCATCACTTACTATCACAAAAGCATAACTTGTTTACATTAGTTTATCATCACAAAAGCATAACTTGTTTACATTAGTTTATCATCACAAAAGCATAACTAATGTAAAGAACCTCAATCTAAAATTACATTACTATCATGATAAATACCGCTAGACAAAAAGGCATATTAAATAGCAATGTTTACTTAACTAGTGATATGGTAGCCGAAATTCAAGAGTCAAGAACCTCATTCAACTCGATCTCGCTAAATGATCTCATAGTATTCCAAGGAACCTATATATAGACAACAAGAAATAAAAGGACAATATTAATCAAATCAAAATAATTAAACAAGTCAAATTAGTCAACATGCTAAAATACATTTGACAAGTCGTGAAGACAAGTCATTTGACATTTTGTAAAATAAAGTCTAAATCAATCAAAATCGGTCAAGTTATTAAACTTACTTTATTGTCAAATTGATATTGCTCATAGAGAACGAATTGATGTATCCATTTCATAACGTAATACCCGCACTCCCAATTGCTTTTTTGTTGTTGATACTAAAAAGAAAAAGAAAAATATTACAAATCAGGGTAAACACAGCAGTTAAAAATACTAGCAGTCAAAGGGTAACAACAACAGTTTTAATAAAGTCTAAAACTTAAAACGAAGGGTAAAAACATTACATTCAAAAGATATGAAAATAAAAACAGTGCAGAATATTAAAGCCAATAAATAACTATTTAACCATAATAAAGGTTACTTACCTTAGGTAAATCCCACAAAAGACATCCAATAGCCCTAAAAAAGACGCAACAATATTTTTTGTTAAGGTTTTAATCAACAAACAAGTTATGAACTATAAGATAAAAACTTACTTATTCATAAGTTTGGTTAGTAGGTAATCGTTTGCAACCTTGGTACCCTTCATTGAATCCAAAATGTATCCACGTTTCCGGCGAAAAGATATGATAAACAAGGTCCAATGATTTCTAACAAATTAAAAATCTTTTAACTAATATACACAAGTTACATAAAAGTAGTATAATTTAAAAAGGTTAAAGGCATATGGTACGTACCCTTGATGATATGGTAAAATGTAAAATTTCTCGCGATCGTGGATTACCGACTTGATGTGACCAACTACTCGCTCGGGTGCCTTAGCACATATATCTTCGGAGATCATATATGGGTTTACAAAGGCGCATCTCTGTGGTCTAAGAGTTGATTTCTGTTAAAGTTTATAGCAAACCCTACACATATACATGATGATTATAATTATATATATTATCAAATAACATTTATACACAACATAATATTATAAAAACTAAATTACTTACACTGAGAACCAAGTGATAATTGATATATCAAGCCATCTATTTATCATCAACCCCATGATATCATCAGGCATCATTGTGGAATAAGGACTATCATCATTGCCAATACTTTCATCAAGATAACCATCACTGTCTGAATCAATATTTCTTTCATTGCGCGAATCAATATTTTCATCATTAACATCATCACTACGTTCATAAATAACATTATTGTTATTATTTACTAATGTTTCTCCATGCCATGACCATCAATCATACTCATCTACAAAGCCATTTACTATTAAATGTTGGCTAATTAAACTAAGGTCAGCGTAGCTATTGAAATTTTGAAATTTTTTACACAGACATGGGGCTTTCTCTTTTTGTTTTTTCACTCGATCCACGTCGGCAACTTTTATAAATTCAGACAACTTTGAAAGATACTCATGACTATGACGTGGTATCTCGTACATCCATTTTCTACGTTCCATCTATACATATACATATAAAACTAATTAACAAGCTAGACACATGTATACGTAATTCTTGTAGGTGGCATAATATATGATAGTATATGAACTTAATGCTAGCAACAAATCATACATGAATGACTTAAGTTTTAAATAAATATATACCTTATGTTTGTTTAAGATTCAAGGCGACAAGTCAACGAGAACTTTAAACTTCAACATGATGATAAATAATCTTCAAATAACTACATTCAAATTAAAAATTAATTTTTAACCTAAAACACATTCAAAATACATACTACTTAAATAAATAAATAACATTAAAATACAATGAATATTAAAAATATACATAATAAAAGAGAAATGAATATACCTTAATAAATCTCTTGAAATGGAATTTATTGTTGTTAAAATTATATCATTGCGTAAAATAAATGAATGTGTAAGTTGATTGAGGATGAAGTAAATGTGTGTGTAATTGAATGGGGAGTTAGAAATTTAATGATGATGGTGTTTGAAATTGATTGGGGAGTGAATATGTGTGTTGATTGGGAATGAAGACATAAGGGAGATGAAGAAGTGCAGATACAACTGCCTACTGTTTTAGAGCCGTTATAAAAACAGATCGAAATCGGTTTTATATAAAAAATAGGTTTACAAGATTAAAGTGGTTTTTATTAAAAAAAACTGGTTTGCATTTTCGACCTTCGGAACTGGTTTTTATAAAAAAACCGGTCTCCATTTCCCTTACAATTCAAAACCGGTCTCCATTACCTTTCTAAACCGGTTTTTTCCCCAAATTTAAAAAACAGGTTTGGAAAAGGGGTTTGCATTCTTATTTATGTAGTAGTGAATGGTGGTGCTATGTAGGAGATGGTCCGATCATATGCCTTTGCTGGTGAAAATGAATAGGGATGATTTTGGCCCGATCTCATTAAAGTTTCTTAACTAGTAGCTTTCTTCTAATGAATTCGATGGGTTAGTGAGAGTGGTTGGTATAGTGAAAATTTTGTTTTCCATGATAAACGTAAAGCTTTGGAAATTAAAATCAAAGCATGGGTTATGGAGAAGAGAAGAGTTGATAATGTAAACAAAAACACCATCATTTCCAGACTCAAAACAATTGATGATAATATTAACAATCTTTCGGTGACTGACTCAGATTCTAATGAAAGGATCTATTTGGCACAGAAACTCAACAAAATGAAAAATGATGAGAATTTGGACTCGCTACAAAAAGCTAGAATCAAATGGGGCATTGAAGGTGATGAGAACTCGAAATTCTTTCACGCGTACTGAAACAAAAATGGGTGAAGCAGGTTCTTCATGGGATTAATGTTGACAGCGAGTGGGTGACAGATCCTGGTTCTCTCGAAGAGGCCTTCTACTATTTTTATAAAGGTAAGTCACCTACGATCCAAACATCGTTAATCCTCCCGTTTTTGAACCATGTTACAGGTTGAATGACGAGGATAATTTGAGGCTAGAATGTGTTGTTTCTGAAGATGACATCAAGGAAGCGGTATGGAACTGTGGAACTTGCAAGCTCCAGGCCTACATGTTAGGAATTTAGTAGGCCCTAACAAGACAGGTGATTCATGCAAACCACCAAACCCACAAACGAAAAACGATTAATAAAGCTAGAACGATAAATAAAAACGATTAACGACATAGGGTATTTAACGTGGTTATATCCCAACTCCAAAACACGGAGAAGGGTTTACTCCACGGGCGCAAACCAGAGATTTTCTACTATTAATTTTGTGCACACATTACAATGAGGCTAGGGGTTACAATTTATAGGAAGAGTTAAACTTGTCCACCAAGTTACAATTGTCCTTCAAGTAAAAGACATTCCATAAATATCTATTACTTGCTCTATGCTCCATTCCTACTAGAAGATTTAATTAAGGCAACAAGATCTCGACGACTTGTTCACCAAGTCAAGCTCCCTACGACTTGTTCACCAAGTCAAACTCCCTACGATTTGTTCACCAAGTCAAGCGCCTTGTTCATCAAGTCACGTCTTGTTCCTTTGATCAAATTCTTCACACCTTCAACAATCTCCCACTTGAAGACTTTGAGCAAACTCTTCACTACTCAACAATCTCCCACTTGAAGATTTTAAGCAAACCCCGAACATCAATCTCCATTCCATCCAAGAAAGTCAAACCACCATTATACCACCAAACTCTATTTGGGACACGCACACTCATCACATACGTCGAATGAGTAGACTTTCGATACAAGGTCTTCAACACAACTTGTCGGAACTAGAAAACCAATAACCGCCTCAACTGTCAATGTTGTTCAAACACCCACAGCAACTCCCGATCTCCTCTCAGATATGACTTTTGATAACGCCGGAATCAAACATCCAGGTCACGCTACTCTTCCACACCAGTGGGAAGGAAGTCTTTCGACATCAAAACCGCTAAGTTTCAACCCGATCTCCAGTTACTAACTTGGACCATCTCGGTTTCTTGCACCACCATCTTCTTACACGAAGATCAATTGAAGTATGCGAAACTTCAATTACAGGATTCTTTCATGAGACAACACCTCCTCAACCATCGCTCTAGAGATGTCCAATCCCGAACCCACATGTCAATGATCACCCTCGTACAGGATTTCACCGTCTATCTATGATTTCCTTTTACCAGCAATCAGAAAATTCAACAGACGTCTTTGTAGACTCTTCATCAAGGCTCCAGTGAGAACAACCTCAAAATCTACCACCTTTTCAACTTTCCGTTTTCTCGCTGGTACACTGACCTCCTTGAAATGTCCCGTTCTTATTGATTAAAAACGTTCCATATTAAATGATTTCGTTGCGAGGTTTTGACCTCTATATGAGACATTTTTCAAAGACTACATTCATTTTTAAAACAAACCATAACCTTTATTTCATAAATAAAGGTTTAAAAAGCTTTACGTAGATTATCAAATAATGATAATCTAAAATATCCTGTTTACACACGACCATTACATAATGGTTTACAATACAAATACGTTACATCGAAATCAGTTTCTTGAATGCAGTTTTTACACAATATCATACAAACATGGACTCCAAATCTTGTCCTTACTTTAGTATGCAACAGCGGAAGCTCTTAGTATTCACCTGAGAATAAACATGCTTTAAACGTCAACAAAAATGTTGGTGAGTTATAGGTTTAACCTATATATATCAAATCGTAACAATAGACCACAAGATTTCATATTTCAATACACATCCCATACATAGAGATAAAAATCATTCATATGGTGAACACCTGATAACTGACATTAACAAGATGCATATATAAGAATATCCCCATCATTCTGGGACACCCTTCGGATATGATATAAATTTCGAAGTACTAAAGCATCCGGTACTTTGGATGGGGTTTGTTAGGCCCAATAGATCTATCTTTAGGATTCGCGTCAATTAGGGTGTCTGTTCCCTAATTCTTAGATTACCAGACTTAATAAAAAGGGGCATATTCGATTTCGATAATTTAACCATAAAATGTAGTTTCACGTACTTGTGTCTATTTTGTAAATCATTTATAAAACCCCCATGTATTCTCATCCCCAAAAATATTATATTTTAAAAATGGGACTATAACTCACTTTCACAGATTTTTACTTCGTCGGGAAGTAAGACTTGGCCACTGGTTGATTCACGAACCTATAACAATATATACATATATATCAAAGTATGTTCAAAATATATTTACAATACTTTTAATATATTTTGATGTTTTAAGTTTATTAAGTCAGCTGTCCTCGTTAGTAACCTACAACTAGTTGTCCACAGTTAGATGTACAGAAATAAATCGATAAATATTATCTTGAATCAATCCATGACCCAGTGTATACGTATCTCAGTATTGATCACAACTCAAACTATATATATTTTGGAATCAACCTTAACCCTGTATAGCTAACTCCAACATTCACATATAGAGTGTCTATGGTTGTTCCGAAATATATATAGATGTGTCGACATGATAGGTCGAAACATTGTATACGTGTCTATGGTATCTCAAAATTACATAATATACAATACAAGTTGATTAAGTTATGGTTGGAATAGATTTGTTACCAATTTTCACGTAGCTAAAATGAGAAAAATTATCCAATCTTGTTTTACCCATAACTTCTTCATTTTAAATCCGTTTTGAGTGAATCAAATTGCTATGGTTTCATATTGAACTCTATTTTATGAATCTAAATAGAAAAAGTATAGGTTTATAGTCAGAAAAATAAGTTACAAGTCGTTTTTGTAAAGGTAGTCATTTCAGTCGAAAGAACGACGTCTAGATGACCATTTTAGAAAACATACTTCCACTTTGAGTTTAACCATAATTTTTGGATATAGTTTCATGTTCATAATAAAAATCATTTTCCCAGAATAACAACTTTTAAATCAAAGTTTATCATAGTTTTTAATTAACTAACCCAAAACAGCCCGCGGTGTTACTACGACGGCGTAAATCCGGTTTTACGGTGTTTTTCGTGTTTCCAGGTTTTAAATCATTCAGTTAGCATATCATATAGATATAGAACATGTGTTTAGTTGATTTTATAAGTCAAGTTAGAAGGATTAACTTTTATTTGCGAATAAGTTTAGAATTAACTAAACTATGTTCTAGTGATTACAAGTTTAAACCTTTGAATAAGATAGCTTTATATGTATGAATAGAATGATGTTATGAACATCATTACTACCTCAAGTTCCTTGGATAAACCTACTGGAAATGAGAAAAATAGATCTAGCTTCAAAGGATCCTTGGATGGCTTGAAAGTTCTTGAAGCAGAATCATGACACGAAAATAATTTCAAGTAAGATTTCCACTCGAAATAAGATTGTTATAGTTATAGAAATTGAATTATAGTTTGAATATGATTATTACCTTGTATTAGAAAGATAACCTACTTTAAGTAACAAAAGTTTCTTGATCTTGGATGTTTACTTGGAATGGATTTAGAAAACTTGGAAGTAAACTTGCAATCTTGGAAGTATTCTTGATTTTATGAAACTAGAACTTTTGGAATTTATGAAGAACCCTTAGAACTTGAAGATAGAACTTGAGAGAGATCAATTAGATGAAGAAAATTAAAGAACGAAAGTGTTTGTAGGTGTTTTTGGTCGTTGGTGTATGGATTAGATATAAAGGATATGTAATTTTGTTTTCATGTAAATAAGTCATGAATGATTACTCATATTTTTGTAATTTTATGAGATATTTTATGCTTGTTGCCAAATGATGGTTCCCATATGTGTTAGGTGACTCACATGGGCTGCTAAGAGCTGATCATTGGAGTGTATATACCAATAGTACATACATCTAAAAGCTGTGTATTGTACGAGTACGAATACGGGTGCATACGAGTAGAATTGTTGATGAAACTGAACGAGGATGTAATTGTAAGCATTTTTGTTAAGTTGAAGTATTTTGATAAGTGTCTTGAAGTCTTTCAAAAGTGTATGAATACATATTAAAACACTACATGTATATATATTTTAACTGAGTCGTTAAGTCATCGTTAGTCGTTACATGTAAATGTTGTTTTGAAACCTTTAGGTTAACGGTCTTGTTGAATGTTGTTAACCCATTGTTTATTATAACAAATGAGATGTTAAATTGTTATATTATCATGATATTATGATATATAATATATCTTAGTATGATATATATACCGTTAAATGTCGTTACAACGATAATCGTTACATATATGTCTCGTTTCGAAATCATTAAGTTAGTAGTCTTATTTTTACATATGTATTTCATTGTTAATACACTTAATAATATATTTAATTATCATTTAACATAATTAACCAAGTGTATCAATATCTTAATATGATTCATATGTACCTAGTAAGACGTTGTTATAACGATAATCGTTATATATATATCGTTTTCGAGTTTCTTAAATTAATAATCTCATTTTTATGTATATAACTCATTGTTAAAATACCTAATGAGATACATACTTATAATAAAATCATGTTAACTATATATATAACCATATATATGTCATCGTATAGTTTTTACAAGTTTTAACGTTCGTGAATCACCGGTCAACTTGGGTGGTCAATTGTCTATATGAAACCTATTTCAATTAATCAAGTCTTAACAAGTTTGATTGCTTAACATGTTGGAAATACTTAATCATGTAAATAAAAATTTCATTTAATATATATATAAACATGGAAAAGTTCGGGTCACTACAGTACCTACCCGTTAAATAAATTTCGTCCCGAAATTTTAAGCAGTTGGAGGTGTTGACGTATCTTCTGAAAATAAATGCGGGTATTTCTTCTTCATCTGATCTTCACGCTCCCAGGTGAACTCGGGTCCTCTACGAGCATTCCATCGAACCTTAACAATCGGTATCTTGTTTTGTTTAAGTCTCTTAACCTCACGATCCATTATTTCAACGGGTTCTTCAATGAATTGAAGTTTTTCATTGATTTGGATGTCGTCCAATGGAATAGTGAGATCTTCTTTAGCAAAACATTTCTTCAAATTTGAGACGTGGAAAGTGTTATGTACATCCGCGAGTTGTTGAGGTAGCTCCAGTTAGTAAACTACTGGTCCGACACGATCTATAATCTTGAATGGTCCAATGTACCTTGGATTTAGTTTCCCCCGTTTACCAAATCGAACAACGCCTTTCCAAGGTGAAACCTTAAGCATGACCATTTCTCCAATTTCAAACTCTATATCTTTTCTTTTACTGTCTGCGTAGCTCTTTTGTCGACTCTGGGCGGTTTTCAATCTTTGTTGAATTTGGATGATTTTCTCGGTAGTTTCTTGTATTATCTCCGGACCCGTAATCTGTCTATCCCCCACTTCACTCCAACAAATCGGAGACCTACACTTTCTACCATAAAGTGCTTCAAACGGCGCCATCTAAATGCTTGAATGGTAGCTATTGTTGTAGGAAAATTCTGCTAACGGTAGATGTCGATCCCAACTGTTTCCGAAATCAATAACACAAGCTCGTAGCATGTCTTCAAGCGTTTGTATCGTCCTTTCACTCTGCCCATCAGTTTGTGGATGATAGGCAGTACTCATGTCTAGACGAGTTCCCAATGCTTGTTGTAATGTCTGCCAGAATCTTGAAATAAATCTGCCATCCCTATCAGAGATAATAGAGATTGGTATTCCATGTCTGGAGACGACTTCCTTCAAATACAGTCGTGCTAACTTCTCCATCTTGTCATCTTCTCTTATTGGCAGGAAGTGTGCTGATTTGGTGAGACGATCAACTATTACGCAAATAGTATCAAAACCACTTGCAGTCCTTGGCAATTTAGTGATGAAATCCATGGTAATGTTTTCCCATTTCCATTCCTGGATTTCGGGTTGTTGAAGTAGACCTGATGGTTTCTGATGCTCAGCTTTGACCTTAGAACACGTCAAACATTCTCCTACGTATTTAGCAACATCGGCTTTCATACCCGGCCACAAAAAATGTTTCTTAAGATCCATGTACATCTTTCCCATTCCAGGATGTATTGAGTATCTGGTTTTATGAGCTTCTCTAAGTACCATTTCTCTCATATCTCCAAATTTTGGTACCCAAATTCTTTCAGCCCTATACCGGGTTCCGTCTTCTCGAATATTAAGATGCTTCTCCGATCCTTTGGGTATTTCATCCTTTAAATTTCCCTCTTTTAAAACTCCTTGTTGCGCCTCCTTTATTTGAGTAGTAAGGTTAGTGTGAATCATTATATTCATAGATTTTACTCGAATGGGTTCTCTGTCGTTTCTGCTCAAGGCGTCGGCTACCACATTTGCCTTCCCCGGGTGGTAACGAAACATTTGCCTTCCCCGGGTGGTAACGAATCTCAAAGTCATAATCATTCAACAATTCAATCCACCTACGCTGCCTCATATTCAGTTGTTTCTGATTAAATATGTGTTGAAGACTTTTGTGGTCGGTATATATAATACTTTTGACCCCATATAAGTAGTGCCTCCAAGTCTTTAATGCAAAAACAACCGCGCCTAATTCCAAATCATGCGTCGTATAATTTTGCTCGTGAATCTTCAATTGTCTAGACGCATAAGCAATCACCTTCGTCCGTTGTATTAATACACAACCGAGACCTTGCTTTGATGCGTCACAATAAATCACAAAAATCATCATTCCCTTCAGGCAATGACAATATAGGTGCCGTAGTTAGCTTTTTCTTCAATAACTAAAATGCTTTCTCTTGTTCATCCTTCCATTCAAATTTCTTCCCTTAATGCGTTAATGCAGTCAAGGGTTTTGCTATTTTGGAGAAATCTTGGATGAATCTTCTGTAGTAACCAGCCAATCCTAAAAATTGACGTATATGCTTCGGAGGTTTTGGGGTTTCCCACTTTTCAACAGTTTCTATCATTGCCGGATCCACCTTAATACCTTCTTTGTTCACTATGTGACCGAGGAATTGAACTTCTTCCAACCAAAATGCACACTTTGAAAACTTAGCGTACAGTTTTTCTTTCCTCAATACTTCTAGCACTTTTCTCAAATGTTCTTCGTGCTCTTGATCATTCTTTGAGTAAATAAGTATGTCATCGATGAAAACAATGACAAACTTGTCAAGATATAGCCCACACACTCGGTTCATAAGGTCCATGAACACAGCTGGTGCGTTAGTCAATCCAAACGGCATAACCATAAACTCGTAATGACCATAACGCGTCCTAAAAGCAGTTTTTGGAATATCATCCTCCTTTACTCGCATTTGATGATATCCAGAACGCAAATCGATCTTCGAATAAACCGACGAGCCTTGTAGTTGATCAAATAAGTCTTCAATTCTCGGCAGTGGTTAACGGTTTTTGATGGTAAGTTTGTTCAACTCTCTGTAGTCAATACACAATCTAAATGTACCATCCTTCTTCTTGACAAACAAAACAGGAGCTCCTCACGGTGATGTGCTTGGTCGAATGAAACCACGCTCTAAAAGTTCTTGTAATTGGCTTTGTAGTTCTTTCATCTCGCTGGGTGCGAGTCTGTAAGGAGCACGAGCTATTGGTGCAGCTCCTGGTACAAGATCTATTTGAAATTCAACGGATCGATGTGGGGGTAATCCCAGTAATTCTTTCGGAAATACATCGGAAAATTCTTTTACGACGGGAACATCATTGATGCTCTTTTCTTCAGTTTGTACTTTCTCGACGTGTGCTAGAACATCATAGCAACCTTTTCTTATTAGTTTTTGTGCCTTCAAATTACTAATAAGATGTAGCTTCGTGTTTCCCTTTTCTCCGTACACCATTAAGGGTTCTCCTTCTTCTCATACAATGCAGATTGCATTTTTATAACATACGATCTCTGCTTTCACCTTCTTCAGCCATTCCATGCCAACTATTACATCAAAACTCCCTAACTCTACTGGTATCAAATCAATCTTAAATATTTCGCTACCCAGTTTAATTTCTCGATTCTGGCATATATTATCTGTTGAAATTAATTTACCGTTTGCTAATTCGAGTAAAAATTTACTATCCAAAGGCGTCAATGGACAACTTAATTTAGCACAAAAATCTCTACTCATATAGCTTCTATCCGCACCCGAATCAAATAAAACGTAAGCAGATTTATTGTCAATAAGAAACGTACCCGTAACAAGCTCCGGGTCTTCCTGTGCCTCTGCCGCATTAATATTGAAAACTCTTTCGCGGCCTTGTCCATTCGTGTTCTCCTGGTTCGGGCAATTTCTAATAATGTGGCCCGGTTTTCCACATTTATAACAAACTACATTGGCATAACTTGCTCCGACACTACTTGCTCCGCCATTACTCGTTCTGACACCATTTGTTCCTTTCGTTCTGTTAACCCCTGGTCCGTAGACCTCACACTTCGCTACGCTATGACCATTTCTTTTACACTTGTTGCAAAATTTGGTGCAGAACCCCGAGTGATACTTTTCACACCTTTGGCATAGCTGCTTCTGATTGTTGTTGTTGTTGCGGTTGTTATTGTTGTTGGGATGATTGTTGTAGTTGTTGTTGTTCTTGTTGTTGTTGTTGTTGTTGTTGGGCCGTTTGTTGTAGTTGCGATTGATGTTGCGATTGTTGGGATAATTGTTGCGATTATTATTGTAATTGCTGTTGTTGTTGTATTGGTGATTCTTATCACCGTTTTCTTCCCACTTTCTTTTAACTTGCTTCACATTGGCCTCTTCAGCCGTCTGTTCTTTAATTCTTTCCTCAATCTGGTTCACTAGTTTGTGAGCCATTCTACATGCCTGTTGTATGGAGGCGGGCTCGTGTGAACTTATATCTTCTTGGATTCTTTCCGGTAATCCT
Source organism: Rutidosis leptorrhynchoides (assembly GCF_046630445.1). Classification (NCBI taxonomy): domain Eukaryota; kingdom Viridiplantae; phylum Streptophyta; class Magnoliopsida; order Asterales; family Asteraceae; genus Rutidosis; species Rutidosis leptorrhynchoides. The sequence goes on along the minus strand of NC_092340.1, from coordinate 134,138,002 downwards.
TTCACAAACGCGTCGATCTTCTCTTCCTCATCTTCGAACGCTCCCGGACACAATAGGCATAATTCTGTGAATCGTATTTCGTACGTGGTAATATCAAATCCTTGGGTTCGTAACCCTCTAAGTTCTGTCTTGAGCTTATTGACCTCGGTTCTGGGACGGTACTTCTCGTTCATCAAGTGCTTGAATGCTGACCACGGTAGTGCGTAAGCATTATCTTGTCCCACTTGCTCTAGATAGGTATTCCACCATGTTAACGCAGAACCTGTGAAGGTATGCATAGCGTACTTCACTTTGTCCTCTTCAGTACACTTACTTATGGCAAACACCGATTCGACCTTCTCGGTCCACCGTTTCAATCCGATCGGTCCTTCGGTTCCATCAAATTCCAAAGGTTTGCAGGCAGTGAATTCTTTGTAGGTGCAACCTACACGATTTTCTGTACTTCTAGATCCAAGGTTATTGTTGGTATGTAGCGCAGCTGGTACTGCGGCTATGTTTGAAGCTAGAAAAGTACGGAATTCCTCTTCATTCATATTCACGGTGTGTCGAGTAGTCGGTGCCATTTCCTTCAAAATAGTCAAATGGAACAAGTTAATCATACAGAATATTAAGAGTAGTTAATAGTATTTCGTAGCATAATATGAACTCATTTATAAAAGCTTTTTCTTCATATTAGCGTTTTATAAGTTTAAATTCGGGTAGTACCTACCCGTTAAGTTCATACTTAGTAGCTAATATACAATTCAACTACTATAATTCTATATGAAAAACTGATTATAATAATATTTCGCATTCAAACTTTTATACAATATTTTACAAACTTACAATACCGTTTATTTTACATAAAGCATGAAATATAGCACACAATAACTTTGATACAAGATAGTTGTGAAGATAATTCTAGCTAGTACACAAGTCGTTCAGCAAAGGCAATAAAGACACGTAATTCATACGTCAAGAAACAAGTCATGCATTCTGGTTTTACTAGGACTACTTCTCATCCTTGGTCTTGGGGAACATAACCGTTATGGCCGTTGATAAGACAGCGTGTTGTAACGTCGTCAAAGGGACGAGGGTTACGTAATGTCCAACAGTCCCGTAACAATCTAAAAACCTTGTTTCTCACCCCAACTACTGAGTCCGTTACTTGTGGAAATGTTTTGTTTAATAGTTGTAGCCCGATGTTCTTGTTCTCACTTTGGTGAGAAGCGAACATTACTAACCCGTAAGCATAACATGCTTCTTTATGTTGCATGTTAGCCACTTTTTCTAAATCATGAAGTCCTATGTTCGGATACATTGAGTCAAAATAATTTCTTAACCCGTTGCGTAAAATAGCACTTGGGTTCCCCGCAATATATGCGTCAAAGTAAACACATCGTAACTTATGGGTTTCCCAATGTGATATCCCCCATCTTTCAAACGAAAGTCTCTTATAAACCAAGGCATTCTTGGAACGTTCTTCGAATGTCTTACAAACTGATTTCACCGTAAATAGTTGTGCCGAAGAATTCTGACCGACTCTAAACAAGATTTCATCAATCATGTCTCGGGGTGGGTCTCTTAAAATATTGGGTTGTCTATCCATTTTGTGTTTTTATACTGTAAAATAGACAAGAGTTACATTCATAAAAAAAAATACTTATTAATACAAGCAATTTTTACATATATCATAAAGCATAAGCACACTATATTACATATATTACACCACACGAATACAACTATCTTATTCCTACTCGCTCGTTTCTTCTTCTTCGGTTTTGGTTCGTTTTGCCAAGTTGATAATGCTAAAAACGAACATATATTTCTTAGCATTATTCCTCAAGAAAGACAAGCTTTTAGTTGCAATTGTTCTATTTACAAGTGATATTCGTTTAAATAATAAAAGGTGAAGACAAAAGACAGATTCGACGAATTGAAGACGCAAACGATCAAAAAGCTCAAAAGTACAAAAGACAATCAAAGAGGTTCCAATTATTGATAAGAAACGTCTCGAAATTACAAGAGTACAAGATTCAAAACGCAAAGTACAAGATATTAAATTGTACGCAAGGACGTTCGAAAATCCGGAACCGGGACCAGAGTCAACTCTCAACGCTCGACGCAACGGACTAAAAATTAAAAGTTAACTATGTATATAAATATAATATAATATATAATTAATTATATTAATTATATATATATATATATTATATTTATAAAATAAATCATCGGCAAACAAAGAGCCAAATGTGGGTGAGCTGTAAAAACAAACTCCGCGACTCGCGGAGTTTGAAGAGGGAATGGGCCGCGAGTCAGGGAGCCCCAAAAACTGAAACTCCCTATAAAAGCAAACGAATTCTGATCGCAAAAACAGATAATATATATCCATCCATCTATCTAAACGTATATATTTATATTTATATTTTAATTTTAATTTTAATTTTAATTTTAATCCTAATAATAAGGGTATGTTAGCGAATGTTGTAAGGGTGTAAGTCGAAATTCTGTCCGTGTAACGCTACGCTATTTTAAATCATTGTAAGTTATGTTCAACCTTTTTAAATTAATGTCTCGTAGCTAAGTTATTATTATGCTTATTTAAATCCGAAGTAATCATGATGTTGGGCTAATTACTAAAATTGGGTAATTGGGCTTTGTACCATAATTGGGGTTTGGATAAAAGAACGACACTTGTGGAAATTAGACTATGGGTTATTAATGGGTTTTATATTAACTAAACAATACCTTGTTAATTTAATATACAAACTTATAATTCGACGTATTTATATATAACCACATACGCTTGACTGGGTACGGTGGGCGGGATATCTATAAATACCAATAATTATTCATTTTATCGGATACGGAACTGGATTAATAGTTAATAGACTTGTTGAAACAGGGGTGAATTACATTCAAGGGTAATTGGTGTAATTGTTAACAAAGTAGTAAAACCTTGGTTTACACGCAGTCGATAACCTGGTGTATTCATTAAACAAAGTATTAAACCTTGTTACAATTCGAATCCCCAATTAGTTGGAATATTTGACTTCGGGAATAAGAATAATTTGACGAAGGCTTTCGCTCTTTATATTTATGACTGATGGACTATTATGGACAAATCTGTATGGACGTATTAAATAATCCAGGACAAAGGACAATTAACCCATGGGTATAAAACTAAAATCAACACGTCAAACATCATGGTTACGGAAGTTTAAATAAGCATAATTCTTTTATTTCATATTTAATTTCCTTTATTTTATATTTAATTGCACTTTTAATTATCGTACTTTTTAATTATCGCAAGTTTATTTTATCACACTTTTATTATTCGCAATTTCATTATCGTTATTTACTTTACGCTTTAAATTAAGTCTTGTATTTATTTATTATTTTACATTTGGTTTTAACTGCGACTAAAGTTTTAAAATCGACAAACCGGTTATTAAACGGTAAAAAACCCCCTTTATAATAATAATATTACTTATATATATATTTGTATTTTTATAAAAGTAAACTAATATAGCGTTAAGCTTTGTTTAAAGATTTTCCCTGTGGAACGAACCGGACTTACTAAAAACTACACTACTGTACGATTAGGTACACTGCCTATAAGTGTTGTAGCAAGGTTTAAGTATATACATTCTATAAATAAATAAATATCTTGTGTAAAATTGTATCGTATTTAATAGTATTTCCTGCTAAAAATATAAAGCTATTTTATATACACCTCGCATAACATCAAGTATTTTTGGCGCCGATGCCGGGGAACAATCTAGCTTAAAAGCCGGAAGCGCAACGCTAATTAAAAAAAAAAAAGATTTTTAGTTTACTTTTATTAAAATTCGTTTTTATAAAAATACGTTTTAAATATTCGAAAATATAAAAAGAAAAACAAAAATATAAGTATTTTTAAGATTTTGTTAAATATTTAAGTTTTATAAAGTTTCTTTATTTTTATATAAGTTTTATTTAAGTATTTTGTTTTTATTTAAAAAATAAAAAAAACCCAAAAAAAAATATATATATATATATATATATATATATATATATATATATAAATCTAGTTTTAAGATTTTTATTTATAAAATTATAAAGTAGTTCTATTTTTATTCTAGTTTTTAAAATATAAGTTTTTATTATATAAATATTTTAGATTTTAAAACTTAAAATATAAAACAGAAAATATAAAATAAAAAAAGAAAAAAGAAAAACGCGTCGAATTTCAAAACTGTACCTGAGTTGAATTTTGAAACCCCGCGACTCGCGGAGTTTGAAGCATCAAATACCGCGACTCGCGGAGCAGACCTGACACGGGTACACAGGAACCCTAATTCGCATTAATTACGGGTTTTTATTAATTTTAATTAATTTTAAACCCTAATTAGTTTATTTATATTATATTGTTTAGTTTAGTTTCTATTTATTTGTTTTATTTAGTTAAATTAGTTTAAATAAAATATAAAATTTAATAGTTTTATAAAATAAATAATATAAAAATAATATTTTTATAAAAATTGTACTTTTTACAACTTTTTGTATATTTTTATATTTTGTCCTTTTTTAATCGTTTTAGCGTAATATTTTTATTTTTCGCTCGTATTTAGTTTTAATTCATAGTTTTTGCCATAGTTATTTTTATTTATAGATTTTTAGGCTTTGCCGTAGAATTCCTTAAGTGCTTTTTCTTTAGACTAAGATTTAGGTACTTTAGAATTTTGCGACGCCTTTTTAAGTTTTAGTTTCTTTTTAAGTTATTGCCATTTGGGATTTAGTTTTCCCTGTAAGCTTTAATATTTTTAGACACCTTTTACCTATGTATCAATTATCATTCCAATTAGTAATCTCAATTTGCGATTATAATTTTAAGTTAGTTGTGGTAATAAGGTTAGGTTAGTCAAGTGTTTTTAAGTTTTATAAGTTTCTTTTATTTTTCCGTCACCTTTTATTTTTCAACCATTTTTCTTTTTCGACCTTTTTCGACACGCTCTTTTTCTTTCTTATTTCTCGCTATTCTAGTTTTTAGGACATAGATTTTTATTCTACTTCTTATCTAAATTTCTTAAAATTACAAAAATTTATTTTAAGTGGTTAAATTGATAGACATCAAAATTTTCTGGTTCGTAGTAATAGTTGGATTTGTACGTGGACCGGGTTATTGGAGCCAAACAGTCCTCAATTATATTGAGACCAAACGAATCCTGCCCCTCTGCTGCATCTTTTGGCTATTCGAAACGTGGGCAAAATCAGAAAAGTCTATTGATTGGATAACTTATTATAATTTTTCTTTCCTTTTAAAAACTAATAGGATATTCAGTGAATGCACAGAGCAAGACGTTCATCACCTTTTGTACGTTCACCACCTGTAACTAGATCAAGACATCTAACTAATATTGTCGCCGTCGATAATCCATTTTTTGAACCCGACCTCACAATTGAGAATCCGGAGAATATTCAGGGACGATTCATAGATCCTGAACCACTAAATTTTCCTCCGGAACCACCAATCATTCAAACAGAGATTGTTGAGGAACGAACCATTAAATCAGAATCCTCTAGTGATTCCGATTCAACAAATTCAATTATGGAGAATCTGGAACCTTTAAGTATGGAAGACCGAATGAGAGCTAAACGCACTGGCCAAGGTCACGCAATTACTCATCCAGACATTAATGCGCCAGATTATGAAATCAAAGGACAAATTCTACACATGGTGACTAATCAATGCCAATTTAGTGGTGCGCCGAAGGTAGATCCAAATGAACATCTTAGTACCTTTAATAGGATCTGCACACTATTTAAAATCCGAGAAGTTGAGGATGAACAGATATATCTCATGTTATTTCCCTGGACTTTAAAGGGAGAAGCCAAAGATTGGTTGGAATCGTTACCTGAAGGGGCGATTGATACATGGGATGTTTTAGTTGAAAAATTTCTTAAACAATTCTTTCCTGCATCTAAAGCCGTAAGACTTCAAGGAGAAATTGTTACATTCACACAGAAGCTAAATGAAACTCTATATGAGGCGTGGACAAGATTTGGAAAGTTATTAAGAGGATGTCCGCAACATGGTTTAGACCCCTGTCAAATAGTACAAATATTCTACCAAGGATGCGACATCACTACAAGGAAAGACATAGATATAGTAGCTGGTGGTTCTATTATGAAGAAAACCGAAACTGATGCTTACAAAATTATTGATAACACTGCTTCCCACTCACATGAGTGGCACCAAGAAAAAGATATCGTTAGATCATCTAAAGCAGCTAGAGCCGATTCTAGCCATGACTTAGATTCCATTTCCGCAAAGATAGATGCTGTCGAGAGACGAATGGAAAAGATGACTAAAGATATTCACTCAATACGAATTAGTTGTGAGCAGTGTGGAGGACCACATTTGACAAAAGATTGTCTCAGTATTGAATTAACGATGGAACAAAGAGAGAATATTTCATACATAAACCAAAGGCCTGGAAATAATTATCAGAATAATTATCAACCGCCAAGACCTATTTACAATCAAAACCAGAATTATAACCGAAATATTCCATACAACAACCAACAAGGTCCTAGCAATCAACAAGTATCCAATAATACTTACAACCAGCAAAGACCTAATTTTCAAAACAAACCACCACAACAAACCGATGATAAAAAGCCGAATTTAGAAGATATGATGGCGAAGCTAGTTGAAACTCAAACGCAGTTTTTCACATCTCAGAAACAAACTAATGAACAAAATGCTCAAGCATTTAGAAATCAACAAGCTTCTATTCAAAATCTGGAACAAGAAGTAAGTAACCTAGCAAGGTTAATAGGTGAAAGAAAACCGGGAAGTCTACCTAGTGATACAAATGCTAACCCCCGGAATGAAACAGCTAAAGCCATTACCACAAGAAGTGGTACAACACTTAAACCACCTGAAATACCTGTAACTTCTGATGAAGCTATTCCTACTCCACAAGAACCACAACCCGATCAAGATAAGGAAAAAGAACCGGTAGTTGAGAAGGTTAATGAAGATAACACAGTTAAGGCTAAACCTTATGTTAAACCATACCAACCACCACTTCCTTACCCGAGTAAAATGAAAAAGGAGAAACTTGAAGCCGAGCAATCCAAATTCTTGGATATGTTTAAACAGATAAATGTAAATCTTCCTTTCATTGATATGATTTCAGGAATGCCTAGATATGCTAAATTCTTGTAAGATCTAATCTCAAATAGAAAGAAAATGGAAGAACACTCGGCTGTTACCATGAATGCTAAATGTTCAGCAGTGCTGTTGAATAAGATACCAGAAAAACTATCTGATCCAGGAAGTTTCACAATTCCATGTTTTCTGGGTAGTCTTAGTTCAATAGAAGCATTAGCAGATTTAGGTGCTAGTATAAATTTAATGCCGTATTCACTATACGCTAAACTAGACCTTGGAGAATTGAAACCAACAAGAATAAGCATACAACTAGCCGATAGATCAATAAAATATCCTAGAGGGATAATGGAGAACATGCTAGTTAAAGTTGGTACTTTAGTATTTCCAGTAGATTTTGTTGTTCTGGACATGGAAGAAGATTCTCAAGTTCCTCTCATATTAGGAAGACCATTCTTAAATACGGCTAAAGCAATGATAGACGTGTTCGGTAAGAAATTGACCCTAAGCATAGAGGATGAGAGTGTTACCTTTTCAGTTGATAGAGCAATGCAACAACCACAATCTGTAGATGATACATGTTATTATATTCAAACTATAGATGCACATGCAGAATTATTAGAAGAATTTCCAGAATTACAAGGAACAGGAGGATGTTCTTTAGGAGAAGGAACAGAACAAATTGATGAAGCTGAAATGTTAGCTACACTTATAGCTAATGGATATGAACCAACAACAAAAGAAATCCAAATGCTAAAAGAAGAAGACAGATATCGATATAAATCATCGATAGAAGAACCTCCGAAATTAGAATTAAAGCCACTTCCAAACCATTTGGAATACGCTTATTTACATGGTGAATCTGAATTACCTGTAATAATATCGTCTTCTCTTACTGAAAATGAGAAATCACAACTCATTTCTGTGTTGAAAGCTCATAAACCAGCCATTGCATGGAAGATTCATGATATTAAAGGAATAAGTCCTTCGTATTGCACACATAAAATCCTTATGGAAGAAGGTCATAAAACGTATGTGCAACGCCAACGAAGACTAAATCCTAATATGCAAGATGTAGTTAAAAAAGAAATTATTAAACTGCTAGACGCAGGTCTAATTTATCCAATTTCTGATAGTCCATGGGTAAGCCCAGTTCAATGCGTGCCTAAGAAGGGTGGCATGACTGTCATTACAAATGAGAAAAATGAGCTTATTCCTACTAGGACTGTAATAGGATGGCGTGTGTGTATTGATTATAGAAAATTAAATGACGCCACCAGAAAAGAACACTTTCCCTTACCTTTCATTGATCAAATGTTGGAAAGATTAGCCGGAAATAGTTACTATTGTTTTCTAGATGGATTTTCCGGATATTTTCAAATTCCAATAGCACCCGAGGACCAAGAGAAAACCACATTCACGTGCCCTTATGGTACTTTTACTTACAAACGCATGCCATTTGGACTTTGCAACGCCCCTGCAACCTTTCAAAGGTGTATGATGGCAATTTTTCATGACATGATAGAAGAATGCATGGAAGTTTTCATGGATGAATTTTCAGTCTTCGGTGATACATTTGAATCACGTCTAGCTAATCTTGAACGAATGCTTATTAGATGCGAACAATCAAATCTAGTACTTAATTAGGAGAAATGCCATTTCATGGTTAAAGAAGACATCGTTCTTGGACATAAAATTTCAAAAGAAGGAATTGAAGTGGATAGAGCTAAAGTAGATGTAATTGCTAAACTTTCACATCCCACCAATGTTAGAGGAGTTAGGAGTTTTCTAGGGCATGCCGGTTTTTACCGACGTTTCATAAAAGATTTTTCTAAAATTGCCACTCCTATGAATAAACTCCTAGAAAAGGATGCTCCATTCATCTTTTCAGATGAATATATCAAATCTTTTAATATTCTTAAAGAGAAACTCACTAATGCGCCGATCATGATAACACCAAATTGGAATCTACCATTTGAACTAATGTGCGATGCAAGTGATTTTGCAATGGGAGCCGTTTTAGGACAAAGGATTGAAAAACGATTTCAACCTATATATTATGCTAGTAAGACGTTACAAGGAGCACAAACGAACTATACAATTACTGAAAAAGAACTCCTTGCTATTGTCTTTGCTTTTGACAAATTTCGATCATATCTCGTTCTAGCAAAAACGGTGGTCTATACCGACCATTCTGCTCTTAGATACCTATTTTCAAAACAAGATGCTAAACCAAGATTAATCTGTTGGATCTTACTCTTACAAGAGTTTGATATTGAAATCCGAGATAAAAAGGGAGCAGAAAATCTCGCCGCTGATCATCTTTCTCGTCTTGAAAATCCTGAGTTAGAAGTTCTAAATGAATCGGCCATACAAGACAACTTTCCTGATGAATATCTATTGAAGATAGATTATAATGAAATTCCATGGTTTGCAGACTATGCAGACTACTTAGTTTGTGGATTCCTTGAAAAAGGATTATCGTACCAAAGACGAAAGAAATTCTTCAGTGATATAAAACACTATTTCTGGAAAGATCCACATTTGTTTAAAAGTTGTCCAGATGGAATAATACGCCGATGTGTATTCGGAGATGAAGCCAGTAAAATATTAAACCATTGTCACACAGGACCAACAGGAGGGCATTATGGGACTCAATTAACAGCAAGAAAAGTTTATGATGCTGGATTCTATTGGCCTACAATTTACAAAGACTCACACCTTCTTTGCAAATCCTGTGATGCTTGTCAAAGGGCCGGAAAAATAACTCAACGTGATGAAATGCCACAAAATGTCATACAAGTATGCGAAGTATTTGACATTTGGGGTATTGACTTTATGGGTCCATTTCCAAAATCTCAAAATAATCTCTATATTCTCGTAGCCATTGATTATGTATCTAAATGGGCGAAAGCACAAGCTCTCCCAACTAACGATGCACGAGTTGTAGTCAACTTTTTAAAACGTCTTTTTGCAAGGTTTGGAACACCGAAAGCTTTAATAAGTGATCGGGGTACTCATTTCTGTAATAATCAACTTGAGAAAGTTCTTAAAAGATATGGAGTAACTCATAAAATCTCCACCGCATATCATCCACAAACAAGTGGACAAGTTGAAAATACCAACCGAGCTTTAAAACGTATTCTAGAGAAAACCGTAGGATCAAATCCGAAGGAATGGTCCATTAAATTGGAGGATGCACTCTGAGCTTTTAGAACAGCCTACAAAACTCCAATTGGAACCACACCTTTTAGACTTGTTTATGGAAAAGCATGTCATCTTCCAGTAGAAATTGAACACAAAGCATTTTGGGCTTTGAAGACATGTAATCTTGATTTACATGAAGCTGGACGTCTACGATTAAGTCAACTAAACGAATTAGAAGAATTAAGACATGAAGCATACGAAAATTCGTTAATCTATAAAGAAAGAACGAAGAAATGGCATGATAAAAGAATCAGAAGTTCAAAAGAATTTAAAGAAGGAGACAGAGTTCTTCTTTTCAATTCATGATTCAAGCTATTTCCTGGAAAATTGAAATCAAGATGGTCTGGACCATTCATAGTCAAAAGATTTTTCCCATACGGAACGATAGAATTAATAAATTCAAATGGGATTGAATTTAAAGTTAATGGTCACAGAGTTAAACATTACATACATGGTCCGATGGAAGTTGACAATGAAGTTAATCATAATTTCACCACCCAAGAAAACCTTCAAAATGAAAACATAAATATGTTATCAACAACATATGAAAAATCAAAATTGGAATATAGGGAGGATTCAAATTTGAGTGATGAAGAAGAATTCCTATACAAACCTCCCATTCCAAGAAACGAAGAAAAATGTGAACAAGAAATTCAAATAGAAATGAAAGAACCAAGGAAAGAACACCCGAAAAAGGTTTACAAACCAACTCGACTTACTAAAGCAGGAGACCCGGGTGAATTTATCATTTCTTGCTTACTTAATGATGGTGCTGTATATAATGGACTCGCAGATTTAGGAGCAAGTGAAAATATTATGCCTCTTTCCTTATACAAAAGATTAGGCATGGGTAAATTAAAACCAACCAAAATAGGTGTTCAATCATTTGACCAAACCATTAAACACCCGGTTGGAATAGCAAATAATTTACTTGTTAACGTGGGAAGTTTGACCTTTGTTGCAAACTTCATAGTGATTAATATGGAGGAAAACCTTGATATTCCTCTAATTCTAGGTCGCCCATTTTTAGCAACCACCGAGGCATTCATTGATGTAAGAGAAGGTAGAATGACACTTAGGGATGGTGATACATCGATCACCTTTGTGAACTGAAAGTTTAGATCTCCACAAACCAAAACTATTAGACCAATAAAAACGCATAAGTGTGGGGAAGATGAAGAAACACTTAATGATGATCCAATCACAAAGAATGCCGTTGATGATACGAAATTAGATCAACGAAGAAACTTTATAAACGGATTCACGATGCTAAGATTAAAGGAAACTTTAAGTTATATAACCGATTAATATCCAATTTATCGTCAAAAGAAAAGGCAATGTTAGTTGAATTTGTGAAAGTTACGGAGGAAATCAACAAATGGATTGAAGTAAAAGTCAAAGATATACAAGTTGTTGAAGATTCAATTGAAAATAATGTTAATCACAATTTCAACTAAATATAGGGGGTTTATGTATTTCTGTTAGAGTTAGATTGTCTGTTTTCGTGTAGTTCTCGAAAATGGAACCCGAATGGTCTTTCCCTAGAAGACCCTAAAGAACTAGTCTTCTCCCCCCATTCTGAATTTTTATTTTTAGGTTTTTACAAAATGAAGACTGCCTGTGAACTAAACTGAAATGTCCCGTTCTTATTGATTAAAAACGTTCCATATTAATTGATTTCGTTGCGAGGTTTTGACCTCTATATGCGACGTTTTTCAAAGACTGCATTCATTTTTAAAACAAACCATAACCTTTATTTCATAAATAAAGGTTTAAAAAGCTTTACGTAGATTATCAAATAATGATAATCTAAAATATCCTGTTTACACACGACCATTACATAATGGTTTACAATACAAATATGTTACATCGAAATCAGTTTCTTGAATGCAGTTTTTACACAATATCATACAAACATGGACTCCAAATCTTGTCCTTATTTTAGTATGCAACAGCGGAAGCTCTTAGTATTCACCTGAGAATAAACATGCTTTAAACGTCAACAAAAATGTTGGTGAGTTATAGGTTTAACCTATATATATCAAATCGTAACAATAGACCACAAGATTTCATATTTCAATACACATCCCATACATAGAGATAAAAATCATTCATATGGTGAACACCTGGTAACCAACATTAACAAGATGCATATATATAAGAATATCCCCATCATTCCGGGACACCCTTCGGATATGATATAAATTTCGAAGTACTAAAGCATCCGGTACTTTGGATGGGGTTTGTTAGGCCCAATAGATCTATCTTTAGGATTCGCATCAATTAGGGTGTCTGTTCCCCAATTCTTAGATTACCAGACTATATAAAAAGGGGCATATTCGATTTCGATAATTCAACCATAGAATGTAGTTTCACGTACTTGTGTCTATTTTGTAAATCATTTATAAAACCTGCATGTATTCTCATCCCAAAAATATTAGGTTTTAAAAGTAGGACTATAACTCACTTTCACAGATTTTTACTTCGTCGGGAAGTAAGACTTGGCCACTGGTTGATTCACGAACCTATAACAATATATACAAGTATGTTTAAAATATATTTACAACACTTTTAATATATTTTGATGTTTTAAGTTTATTAAGTCAGCTGTCCTCGTTAGTAACCTACAACTAGTTGTCCACAGTTAGATGTACAGAAATAAATCGATAAATTTTATCTTGAATCAATCCACTACCCAGTGTATACGTATCTCAGTATTGATCACAACTCAAACTATATATATTTTGGAATCAACCTCAACCCTGTATAGCTAACTCCAACATTCACATATAGAGTGTCTATGGTTGTTCCGAAATATATATAGATGTGTCGACATGATAGGTCGAAACATTGTATACGTGTCTATGGTATCTCAAGATTACATAATATACAATACAAGTTGATTAAGTTATGGTTGGAATAGATTTGTTACCAATTTTCACGTAGCTAAAATGAGAAAAATTATCCAATCTTGTTTTACCCATAACTTCTTCATTTTAAATCCGTTTTGAGTGAATCAAATTGCTATGGTTTCATATTGAACTCTATTTTATGAATCTAAACAGAAAAGTATAGATTTATAGTCGGAAAAATAAGTTACAAGTCGTTTTTGTAAATGTAGTCATTTCAGTCGAAAGAACGACGTCTAGATGACCATTTTAGAAAACATACTTCCACTTTGAGTTTAACCATAATTTTTGGATATAGTTTCATGTTCATAATAAAAATCATTTTATCAGAATAACAACTTTTAAATCAAAGTTTATCATAGTTTTTAATTAACTAACCCAAAACAGCCCGCGGTGTTACTACGACGGCGTAAATCCGGTTTTACGGTGTTTTTCGTGTTTCCAGGTTTTAAATCATTAAGTTAGCATATCATATAGATATAGAACATGTGTGTAGTTAATTTTAAAAGTCAATTTAGAAGGATTAACTTTTGTTTGCGAATAAGTTTAGAATTAACTAAACTATGTTCTAGTGATTACGAGTTTAAACCTTCGAATAAGATAGTTTTATATATATGAATCGAATGATGTTATGAACATCATTACTACCTCAAGTTTAGTAGGTAAACCTACTGGAAGTGACAAGAAATGATCTAGCTTCAAAGGATCTTGGATGACTTGAAAGTTCTTGAAGTAGGATCATGACACAAAAACAAGTTCAAGTAAGATTTTTACTCGAATTAAGATAGTTTATAGTTATAGAAATTGAATCAAAGTTTGAATATGAATATTACCTTGAATAAGAAAGATAACCTACTGTATATAAAAAAGGTTTCTTGATCTTAGATGATTACTTGGAATGGATTAGAAAGCTTGGAAGTAAATTAGTAAACTTGAAGGGATTTTTGAAGTGTTCTTGAAGTGTTCTTCCTATGATGATTATAGCTTGATTCTTGAAGTGATTTTTGATGAAGATGATGATTAACTACTGGAAAAATACGTTCATAATAGTGTGTGTGTGTGTTGAGAGAGAATTAGAAAGAGAATTGGAAGTGAAATGGAGTGAATGATGAGTGGTAATTGGTGAGTGGTGAGTGGGGTTAAAAGGAGTTCTAGTTAGTTGACTAGCTCATGGTAGAAGTTAAAATTGATTAGTCATACATGACAAAATCAAGAGTGGAATCCCATGCTAGTTCCTATTAGTATATACTCATAGTAAGTACGTTTTGAAGCTGTGCATAATACGGGTAAGAATACGACTAGAATTCTTGATGAAAGAAAAGAATGGAAAAGTAACTGTAACCATTTTCGTTAAGTATGAGTGTTTTGATATATGTCTTGAAGTCTTCCAAAAGTATTTTAATACATCTAAATACACTACATGTATATACATTTTAACTGAGTCGTTAAGTCATCGTTAGTCGTTACATGTAAGTGTTGTTTTGAAACCTTTAAGTTAACGATCTCAATTAATGTTGTTAACCCATTGTTTATTATATCTAATCAGATGTTAAATTATTATATTATCATGATATTATGATATATTAATATATCTTAATATGATATATATACATTTAAATGTCGTTACAACGATAATCGTTACATATATGTCTCGTTTCAAAATCCTTAAGTTAGTAGTCTTGTTTATATGTATATAACTCATTGTTAATATACTTATGGAGATACTTACTTATCATAATCTCATATTAACCATATTTATATCCATATATATATATCGTCATGTCGTTTTTACAAGTTTTAACGTTCGTGAATCGCCGGTCAACTTGGGTGGTCAATTGTCTATATGAAACATATTTCAATTAATCAAGTCTTAACAAGTTTAATTGCTTAACATGTTGGAAACATTTAATCATGTAAATATCAATCTCAATTAATATATATAAACATGGAAAAGTTCGGGTCACTACAGTACCTACCCGTTAAATAAATTTCGTCCCGAAATTTTAAGCTGTTGAAGGTGTTGACGAATCTTCTGGAAATAGATGCGGGTATTTCTTCTTCATCTGATCTTCACGCTCCCAGGTGAACTCAGGTCCTCTACGAGCATTCCATCAAACCTTAACAATTGGTATCTTGTTTTGCTTAAGTCTTTTAACCTCACGATCCATTATTTCGACGGGTTCTTCGATGAATTGGAGTTTTTCGTTGATTTGGATTTTATCTAACGGAATAGTGAGATCTTCTTTAGCAAAACATTTCTTCAAATTCGAGACGCGGAAAGTGTTATGTACAGCCGCGAGTTGTTGAGGTAACTCAAGTCGGTAAGCTACTGGTCCGACACGATCAATAATCTTGAATGGTCCAATATACCTTGGATTTAATTTCCCTCGTTTACCAAATCGAACAACGCCTTTCCAAGGTGCAACTTTAAGCATAAACATCTCTCCAATTTCAAATTCTATATCTTTTCTTTTAATGTCAGCGTAGCTCTTTTGTCGACTTTGGGCGGTTTTCAACCGTTGTTGAATTTGGATGATCTTCTCGGTAGTTTCTTGTATAATCTCCGGACCCGTAATCTTTCTATCCCCCACTTCACTCCAACAAATCGGAGACCTGCACTTTCTACCATAAAGTGCTTCAAACGGCGCCATCTCAATGCTTGAATGGTAGCTGTTGTTGTAGGAAAATTCTGCTAATGGTAGATGTCGATCCCAACTGTTTCCGAAATCAATAACACATGCTCGTAGCATGTCTTCAAGCGTTTGTATCGTCCTTTCGCTCTGCCCATCAGTTTGTGGATGATAGGTAGTACTCATGTCTAGACGAGTTCCTAATGCTTGTTGTAATGTCTGCCAGAATCTTGAAATAAATCTGCCATCCCTATCAGAGATAATAGAGATTGGTATTCCATGTCTCGAGACGACTTCCTTCAAATACAGTCATGCTAACTTCTCCATCTTGTCATCTTCTCTTATTGGCAGGAAATGTGCTGATTTGGTGAGACGATCAACTATTACCCAAATAGTATCAAAACCACTTGCAGTCCTTGGCAATTTAGTGATGAAATCCATGGTAATGTTTTCCCATTTCCATTCCGGGATTTCGGGTTGTTGAAGTAGACCTGATGGTTTCTGATGCTCAGCTTTGACCTTAGAACACGTCAAACATTCTCCTACGTATTTAGCAACATCGGCTTTCATACCCGGCCACCAAAAATATTTCCTGAGATCCTTGTACATCTTCCCCGTTCCAGGATGTATTGAGTATCTGGTTTTATGAGCTTCTCTAAGTACCATTTCTCTCATATCTCCAAATTTTGGTACCCAAATCCTTTCAGCCCTATACCGGGTTCCGTCTTCCCGAATATTAAGATGTTTCTCCGATCCTTTGGGTATTTCATCCTTTAAATTTCCCTCTTTTGAAACTCCTTGTTGCGCCTCCTTTATTTGAGTAGTAAGGTTATTATGAATCATTATATTCATAGATTTTACTCGAATGGGTTCTCTGTCCTTCCTGCTCAAGGCATCGGCTACCACATTTGCCTTCCCCGAGTGGTAACGAATCTCAAAGTCGTAATCATTCAATAATTCAATCCACCTACGCTGCCTCATATTCAGTTGTTTCTGATTAAATATGTGTTGAAGACTTTTGTGGTCGGTATATATAATACTTTTGACCCCATATAAGTAGTGCCTCCAAGTCTTTAATGCAAAAACAACCGCGCCTAATTCCAAATCATGCGTCGTATAATTTTGTTTGTGAATCTTCAATTGTCTAGACGCATAAGCAATCACCTTCGTTCGTTGCATTAATACACAACCGAGACCTTGCTTTGATGCGTCACAATAAATCACAAAATCATCATTCCCTTCAGGCAATGACAATATAGGTGCCGTAGTTAGCTTTTTCTTCAATAACTGAAACGCTTTCTCTTGTTCATCATTCCATTCAAATTTCTTCCCTTTATGCGTTAATGCAGTCAAGGGTTTTGCTATTCTGGAAAAGTCTTGGATGAACCTTCTGTAGTAACCAGCTAGTCCTAAAAACTGGCGTATGTGTTTCGGAGTTTTCGGGGTTTCCCACTTTTCAACAGTTTCTATCTTTGCCGGATCCACCTTAATACCTTCTTTGTTCACTATGTGACCGAGGAATTGAACTTCTTCCAACCAAAATGCACACTTTGAAAACTTAGCGTACAATTCTTCCTTCCTCAATACTTCTAACACCTTTATCAAATGTTCACCGTGTTCTTGGTCATTCTTTGAGTAAATAAGTATGTCATCAATGAAAACAATGACAAACTTGTCAAGGTATGGTCCACACACTCGGTTTATAATCTCCATGAACACAGCTGGTGCATTAGTTAAACCAAACGGCATGACCATAAACTCGTAATGACCGTAACGTGTTCTGAAAGCAGTCTTTGGAATATCATCTTCTTTCACCCGCATTTGATGATACCCGGAACGTAAGTCAATCTTTGAATAAACAGACGAGCCTTGTAGTTGATCAAATAAGTCGTCGATTCTCGGTAGTGGGTAGCGGTTCTTGATGGTAAGTTTGTTCAACTCTCGGTAGTCGATACACAACCTGAATGTACCATCTTTCTTCATGACAAACAAAACAGGAGCTCCCCACGGTGATGTGCTTGGTCGAATGAAACCACGCTCTAAAAGTTCTTGTAATTGGCTTTGCAGTTCTTTCATCTCGCTGGGTGCGAGTCTGTAAGGAGCACGAGCTATTGGTGCAGCTCCTGGTACAAGATCTATTTGAAATTCAACGGATCGCTGTGGGGGTAATCCCGGTAATTCTTTCAGAAATACATCGGGAAATTCTTTTGCAATGGGAATATCATTGATGCTCTTTTCTTCAGTTTGTACTTTCTCGACGTGTGCTAGAACAGCATAGCAACCTTTTCTTATTAGTTTTTGTGCCTTCAAATTACTAATAATATGTAGCTTCGTGTTGCCCTTTTCTCCGTACACCATTAAGGGTTTTCCTTTTTCTCGTATAATGCGAATTGCATTTTTGTAACAAACGATCTCTGCTTTCACTTCTTTCAACCAGTCCATACCGATTATCACATCAAAACTCCCTAACTCTACTGGTATCAAATCAATCTTAAATGTTTCGCTAACCAGTTTAATTTCTCGATTCCGACATATATTATCTGCTGAAATTAATTTACCATTTGCTAATTCGAGTAAAAATTTACTATCCAAAGGCATCAATGGACAACTTAATTTAGCACAAAAATCTCTACTCATATAGCTTCTATCCGCACCCGAATCAAATAAAACGTAAGCAGATTTATTGTCAATAAGAAACGTACCCGTAACAAGCTCCGGGTCTTCCTGTGCCTCTGCCGCATTAATAATGAAAACTCTTCGGCGGCCTTGTTCATTCGTGTTCTCCTGGTTCGGGCAATTTCTAATAATGTGGCCCGGTTTTCCACATTTATAACAAACTACATTGGCATATCTTGCTCCGACACTACTTGCTCCGCCATTACTCGTTCCGACACCATTTGTTCCTTTCGTTCTATTAACCCCTGGTCCGTAGACCTCACACTTCATCGCGCTATGACCATTTCTTTTACACTTGTTGCAAAATTTGGTGCAGAACCCCGAGTGATACTTTTCACACCTTTGGCATAGCTGCTTCTGATTGTTGTTGTGGTTGCGGTTATTATTGTTGTTGGGATGATTGTTGTAGTTGCTGTTGTTATTGTTGTTGTTGTTGTTGTTGGGACGTTTGTTGTAGTTGCGATTGATGTTGCGATTGTTGGGATAATTGTTGCGATTATTGTTGTAATTGCTGTTGTTGTTGTATTGGTGATTCTTATCACTGTTTTCCTCCCACTTTCTTTTGACTTGCTTCACATTGGCCTCTTCAGCAGTCTGTTCTTTAATTCTTTCTTCAATCTGGTTCACTAGTTTGTGAGCCATTCTACATGCCTGTTGTATGGAGGCGGGCTCGTGTGAACTTATATCTTCTTGGATTCTTTCCGGTAATCCTTTCACAAACACGTCGATCTTCTCTTCCTCATCTTCGAATGCTCCCGGACACAATAGGCACAATTCTGTGAATCGTCTTTCGTACGTGGTAATATCAAATCCTTGGGTTCGTAACCCTCTAATTTCTGTCTTGAGCTTATTGACCTCGGTTCTGGGACGGTACTTCTCGTTCATCAAGTGCTTGAATGCTGACCACGGTAGTGCGTACGCATCGTCTTGTCCCACTTGCTCTAGATAGGTATTCCACCATGTTAACGCAGAACCTGTGAAGGTATGCGTAGCGTACTTTACTTTGTCCTTTTCAGTACACTTACTTATGGCAAACACCGATTCGACCTTCTCGGTCCACCGTTTCAATCCGATCGGTCCTTCGGTTCCATCAAATTCCAAAGGTTTGCAGGCAGTGAATTCTTTGTAGGTGCATCCTACACGATTTCCTGTACTGCTAGATCCAAGGTTATTGTTGGTATGTAGCGCAGCCTGTACTGCGGCTATGTTTGAAGCTAGAAAAGTACGGAATTCCTCTTCATTCATATTCACGGTGTGTCGAGTAGTCGGTGCCATTTCCTTCAAAATAGTCAAATGGAACAAGTTAATCATACAGAATATTAAGAGTAGTTAATAGTATTTCGTAGCATAATATGAACTCATTTATAAAAGCTTTTTCTTCATATTAGCGTTTTATAAGTTTAAATTCGGGTAGTACCTACCCGTTAAGTTCATACTTAGTAGCTAATATACAATTCAACTACTACAATTCTATATGAAAAACTGATTATAATAATATTTCGCGTTCAAACTTTTACACAATATTTTACAAACTTACAATACCGCTTATTTTACATATAGCATGAAATATAGCACACAATAAATTTGATACAAGATGGTTGTGAGGATAATTCTAGCTAGTACACAAGTTGTTCAGCAAAGGCAATAAAGACACGTAATTCATACGTCCAGAAACAAGTCATGCATTCTGGTTTTACTAGGATTACTTCCCATCCTTGGTCTTGTGGAACATAACCGTTATGGCCGTTGATACGACAGCGTGTTGTAACATCGTCAAAGGGACGAGGGTTACGTAATGACCAACAGTCTCGTAATAACCTAAAAACCTCATTTCTTACCCCAATTACCGACTCCGTCACTTGTGGGAACGTTTTGTTTAATAGTTATAGCCCGATGTTCTTGTTCTCACTTTGGTGAGAAGCGAACATTACTAACCCGTAAGTATAACATGCTTCTTTATGTTGCATGTTAGCCGCTTTTTCTAAATCACGAAGTCCTATATTCGGATATACTGAGTCAAAATAATTTCTTAACCCGTTGCGTAAAATAGCATTTGGGTTCCCCGCAATATATGCGTCAAAGTAAACACATCGTAACTTATGGATTTCCCAATGTGATATCCCCCATCTTTCGAACGAAAGCCTTTTATAAACCAAGGCATTCTTGGAACGTTCTTCGAATGTCTTACAAACTGATCTCGCCTTAAATAGTTGTGCCGAGGAATTCTGACCGACTCTAGACAAGATTTCATCAATCATGTCTCCGGGTAGGTCTCTTAAAATATTGGGTTGTCTATCCATTTTGTGTTTTTATACTGTAAAATAGACAAGAGTTAGATTCATAAAAAAAATACTTATTAATACAAGCAATTTTTACATATATCATAAAGCATAAGCACACTATATTACATATATTACACCACACGAATACAACTATCTTATTACGACTCGCTCGTTTCTTCTTGTTTGGTTTTGGTTCGTTTTGCCAAGTTTCTAGGGATATATGATGTTCCCCTAATACGAGCCGTCGTTGTCCACATTGGTTTAGAAAAACCTGGTGGTTTAGAGGTTCCCGGGTCATTGTTACAACTTAAGGACTTCGGGGGTTGACGATACATATAAAGTTCATCGGGGTTGGAATTAGATTTCTCTATTTTTATGCCCTTTCCCTTATTATTTTCTTTTTCCTTTTTAAATTCAGTTGGGGTAATTTCTATAACATCATAGGAATTCTCGTCGGAATCCGATTCATCGGAGAATTGATAATCCTCCCAATATTTTGCTTCCTTGGCGGAAACACCATTGACCATAATTAACCTTGGTCGGTTGGTTGAGGATTCTCTTTTACTTAACCGTTTTATTATTTCCCCCACCGGTTCTATTTCTTCTTCCGGTTCCGATTCTTCTTCCGGTTCCAATTCTTCTTCCGGTTCCGACTCTTCTTCCGGTTCCTCTTCGGGAACTTGTGAATCAGTCCACGAATCATTCCAATTTACATTTGACTCTTCATTATTATTAGGTGAGTCAATGGGACTTATTCTAGAGGTAGACATCTATCACATAATATCAAACGCGTTAAGAGATTAATATATCACATAATATTCACATGTTAAAAATATATAGTTTCCAACAAAATTTGTTAAGCAATCATTTTTCAAGTAAACATGGTCGAAGTCCAGACTCACTAATGCATCCTAACAAACTCGATAAGACACACTAATGCAAAATTCTGGTTCTCTAAGACCAACGCTCGGATACCAACTGAAATGTCCAGTTCTTATTGATTAAAAACGTTCCATATTAATTTATTTCGTTGCGAGGTTTTGACCTCTATATGCGACGTTTTTCAAAGACTGCATTCATTTTTAAAACAAACCATAACCTTTATTTCATAAATAAAGGTTTAAAAAGCTTTACGTAGATTATCAAATAATGATAATCTAAAATATCCTGTTTACACACGACCATTACATAATGGTTTACAATACAAATATGTTACATCGAAATCAGTTTCTTGAATGCAGTTTTTACACAATATCATACAAACATGGACTCCAAATCTTGTCCTTATTTTAGTATGCAACAGCGGAAGCTCTTAGTATTCACCTGAGAATAAACATGCTTTAAACGTCAACAAAAATGTTGGTGAGTTATAGGTTTAACCTATATATATCAAATCGTAACAATAGACCACAAGATTTCATATTTCAATACACATCCCATACATAGAGATAAAAATCATTCATATGGTGAACACCTGGTAACCGACATTAACAAGATGCATATATATAAGAATATCCCCATCATTCCGGGACACCCTTCGGATATGATATAAATTTCGAAGTACTAAAGCATCCGGTACTTTGGATGGGGTTTGTTAGGCCCAATAGATCTATCTTTAGGATTCGCGTCAATTAGGGTGTCTGTTCCCCAATTCTTAGATCACCAGACTATATAAAAAGGGGCATATTCGATTTCGATAATTCAACCATAGAATGTAGTTTCACGTACTTGTGTCTATTTTGTAAATCATTTATAAAACCTGCATGTATTCTCATCCCAAAAATATTAGATTTTAAAAGTGGGACTATAACTCACTTTCACAGATTTTTACTTCGTCGGGAAGTAAGACTTGGCCACTGGTTGATTCACGAACCTATAACAATATATACATATATATCAAAGTATGTTTAAAATATATTTACAACGCTTTTAATATATTTTGATGTTTTAAGTTTATTAAGTCAGCTGTCCTCGTTAGTAACCTACAACTAGTTGTCCACAGTTAGATGTACAGAAATAAATCGATAAATTTTATCTTGAATCAATCCACTACCCAGTGTATACGTATCTCAGTATTGATCACAACTCAAACTATATATATTTTGGAATCAACCTCAACCCTGTATAGCTAACTCCAACATTCACATATAGAGTGTCTATGGTTGTTCCGAAATATATATAGATGTGTCGACATGATAGGTCGAAACATTGTATACGTGTCTATGGTATCTCAAGATTACATAATATACAATACAAGTTGATTAAGTTATGGTTGGAATAGATTTGTTACCAATTTTCACGTAGCTAAAATGAGAAAAATTATCCAATCTTGTTTTACCCATAACTTCTTCATTTTAAATCCGTTTTGAGTGAATCAAATTGCTATGGTTTCATATTGAACTCTATTTTATGAATCTAAACAGAAAAGTATAGGTTTATAGTCGGAAAAATAAGTTACAAGTTGTTTTTGTAAAGGTAGTCATTTCAGTCGAAAGAACGACGTCTAGATGACCATTTTAGAAAACATACTTCCACTTTGAGTTTAACCATAATTTTTGGATATAGTTTCATGTTCATAATAAAAATCATTTTCTCAGAACAACAACTTTTAAATCAAAGTTTATCATAGTTTTTAATTAACTAACCCAAAACAGCCCGCGGTGTTACTACGACGGCGTAAATCCGGTTTTACAGTGTTTTTCGTGTTTCCAGGTTTTAAATCATTAAGTTAGTATATCATATAGATATAGAACATGTGTGTAGTTAATTTTAAAAGTCAAGTTAGAAGGATTAACTTTTGTTTGCGAACAAGTTTAGAATTAACCAAACTATGTTCTAGTGATTACGAGTTTAAACCTTCGAATAAGATAGTTTTATATATATGAATCGAATGATGTTATGAACATCATTACTACCTCAAGATTAGTAGGTAAACCTACTAGAAGTGACAAGAAATGATCTAGCTTCAAAGGATCTTGGATGACTTGAAAGTTCTTGAAGTAGGATCATGACACAAAAACAAGTTCAAGTAAGATTTTTACTCGAATTAAGATAGTTTATAGTTATAGAAATTGAATCAAAGTTTGAATATGAATATTACCTTGAATAATAAAGATAACCTACTATATATAACAAAGGTTTCTTGATCTTAGATGATTACTTGGAATGGATTAGAAAGCTTGGAAGTAAATTAGTAAACTTGAAGGGATTTTTGAAGTGTTCTTGAAGTGTTCTTCCTATGATGATTATAGCTTGATTCTTGAAGTGATTTTTGATGAAGATGATGATTAACTACTGGAAAAATACGTTCATAATAGTGTGTGTGTGTGTGTGTTGAGATAGAATTAGAAAGAGAATTGGAAGTGAAATGGAGTGAATGATGAGTGGTAATTGGTGAGTGGTGAGTGGGGTTAAAAGGAGTTCTAGTTAGTTGACTAGCTCATGGTAGAAGTTAAAATTGATTAGTCATACATGACATAATCAAGAGTGGAATCCCATGCTAGTTCCTATTGGTATATACTCATAGTAAGTACGTTTTGAAGCTGTGTATAATACGGGTAAGAATACGACTAGAATTCTTGATGAAAGAAAAGAATGGAAAAGTAACTGTAACCATTTTCGTTAAGTATGAGTGTTTTGATATATGTCTTGAAGTCTTCCAAAAGTATTTTAATACATCTAAATACACTACATGTATATACATTTTAACTGAGTCGTTAAGTCATCGTTAGTCGTTACATGTAAGTGTTGTTTTGAAACCTTTAAGTTAACGATCTCAATTAATGTTGTTAACCCATTGTTTATTATATCTAATGAGATGTTAAATTATTATATTATCATGATATTATGATATATTAATATATCTTAATATGATATATATACATTTAAATGTCGTTACAACGATAATCGTTACATATATGTCTCGTTTCGAAATCCTTAAGTTAGTAGTCTTGTTTATATGTATATAACTCATTGTTAATATACTTATGGAGATACTTACTTATCATAATCTCATGTTAACCATATGTATATCCATATATATATCGTCATGTCGTTTTTACAAGTTTTAACGTTCGTGAATCGCCGGTCAGCTTGGGTGGTCAATTGTCTATATGAAACATATTTCAATTAATCAAGTCTTAACAAGTTTAATTGCTTAACATGTTGGAAACATTTAATCATGTAAATATCAATCTCAATTAATATATATAAACATGGAAAAGTTCGGGTCACTACATTAACCATGGTCTAATGCTACACGCTTTGATCACTAAACGTAATAATGACACACTACCAAGTGAAATAGTATCAGTAATCAGAGAAAGATTGGACAGAGTTAGAAAAGAATCCAGATGCGAAGATAATAAGTTACAATTTCGTAATGGAAAATCAAAATCCGCAGCAAAAAGAAGAGCACGACACCTAGAAAGATGTCACAAATGCGGAAAATGGTCACATGGAGGTAAATGTTCAAATAATCAAACCTATTCAAACACCGAATTTGTTACTTTATGCAGAGACGGACCGTTCATATGTTTAGAAGAAAAAACACTGAATGCTCGAGGTTACGCCTATGTAGCCATGGAAAACCAATTAAACCGACTATCTTATGAATGGGATAGATCGTATAACTAAGAAATCTATTTCACAGGTATGTTTGTACAGTTTTTATTTTTTTTATTTTTATTTTTAACCTTTTGATAATAAACGCTAATTTGTTCGCTATAAAGTATTAAATTGGTATTGAATAAAATTAGGTTTGGCGACCGAAATTATTGATATCATTCAAAAAATTTATTACATCACTGCGAAATTTAACGTTTATTCTTAAGGAATAAATATCTTTAATCAAATCAACCCAAAATATTTCAAAAATTCGTCATGAGTTAAATTAGGTCTTGGAACCGAAATTACTTTACCGAAAAGAGGGGCGCATATTTTTGATAATATTTGATTGATTAAAGTGGGATAAAAAGCCAAAAAGATTTTTAATTTTATTTTTACCATGTTTTTCAAATTAATATATAAATCTTAAATTAATATTGTAAACTTTGTAAAATCAATATATTTAAAATTGTAAATATTTGAAAAATTAATATAAGTTTGGTGTGAATTTATAATATGAATTTTTAAATTAAGTTTGGTGTGAATTTTTAATTTTTAAAATATGAATTTTATTTTTATGCATTTTAAATTTTAAGTTTGGTGTGAATTTTTAATATTAATTTTGA
Organism: Rutidosis leptorrhynchoides; assembly: GCF_046630445.1. Classification (NCBI taxonomy): domain Eukaryota; kingdom Viridiplantae; phylum Streptophyta; class Magnoliopsida; order Asterales; family Asteraceae; genus Rutidosis; species Rutidosis leptorrhynchoides. The sequence continues at coordinate 134,111,929 of NC_092340.1, read as the reverse complement.
ATTTTATATTTAAATTGTGTGAATTTAAAAACAAAAATTTACTTTATCTCATTAAGTTAAAAATATGATTTTTAAAAATTCGTCGTAAGTTGAAGACTAGGTCTTTGAACCGAAATTGTTTTACCCAAGGGAGGGACGAGAACTTTTATTATCATTATTTTTAATCTTATTGAATTAAAGTATGCCAAAAACATTAAAAAAACTAAAAAAAAAAATCTAAGCTTTTAAAACAATCGCTTGAAAAAGTCAAATTTTAAAATTTTGTCGAAGGACGGACTAGGACATCGATCCGAAACGACCTCGTCCTAAATAACAAGGGAAACAAAATTTTAAAATTAATTACTTAATTGTTTTAATTAGTATAAGATATAAATAAAAAAAATACAAACTCCGCGACTCGCGGAGTTTGAAGGTTCAAACACCGCGACTCGCGGAGGAACCAAAACTCAGAAAAAAATAAAAACGCAAAAACTGATCAGTTGAACATCCCCACACCAAAAATACTGCGAAACACAGCCGCAAAAACCCGAAAAAACACCCCCAAAATCACAATTTTTAACCGTTAATCATCAAATCTTTTACTAAAATCATGTTAAGAAGGATGCTATCAAGGAATTACTCAAGAAAAACGGTAAATTTCTACACCTAAACACCATTTAATTCGAAAATTAGTGTTCTTGAGCAATTTTATACCCAATTTGATTTTGATGCTTTTTAGTGTAATTATGCTTAAATTGTTTATGTATTATGCTTGTATAACCTAGATTGATGCATTTAACATGATTAGAAGCCTTAAACTTCAAATTTTGAGTAATCTAGGGTTTGTGTTCTTGAGAAAATTTGGGGCTTTTTGATATAAACAGGTTATGGCCGATTTTTGTCATGAATTGTTGCTAAATTAAGTATTGTAACATGTTTAGGTAGTTAAATGATCCAAACTTTGAGCCTAAACATGATTTTGAGAATTAAAGTGGACTTTTTCAAGTCTATAAATTCATGAACTTAATTTTTGAGAGATAATGCCATTTGAAACTTGTTTAATTGCTAGTGATGATTATTTTGACATGTTATTTGAGTTAAATGCTTATGAACTTGGTGAACATTTTCGTATATGCTTATTTGAAAAAGTGTAGATTTGATGAAAATATGAAAATGAGCTTAAGTTTGATATAAATTGATCATGTCATTGTAATTATTTTGATTGATGATTTTGCTGACACTAATGCATATTTGGATGCACAAAAATTGTGTTTGATGTGTTTTGCAGACTGAAAGGGGTGAATCTTCATCCTAAGCTCGCAATGCTCCTACTGAGAATGCGGAACAACAGGAGGTGGATAACTACTACAAACAAGATATACCTCATCCAGTCATGACATTTTCTGATATGCACTTGGAAGATTTGCACCCGAACCTGAGATTTGACAGACTTTGGATAGATTATCCAAAATACCAAAGGGGTTTGCATACTCTTCATTCTAAAGTTGTTGAGGTACCTAGGGTCATAGAATGGGGACCATTAGAAGCTGTAGAATTGGCCGGGCCAATTAGGGAATTACTTGCACAGAGGTATGGTAATTCTACTTTTAACGACTGGGTACGTTTATTCACCATGCGTAGACCTGTATATAAAGTATGGTGTGAAGAATTGTTGTGTAGTATAGAATTAAATGATCGGGTAGATAGTTTAACCGATCGATCTTTTATTAGATTTTTGTTAGGAGCTTTAATGCGCCACATGTCTTTACTAGACATGGCTCAGGCTTTACGTATATATACGCCTGAGGAGTTAGCATCTGCCGATTGTAGAGGGTTGATACTAAATGGTAGAAAGATAGATGAAAATTTTGATACACATGGTGTATGGAGTCAAATGACAAGCCATCACCGATTCAAAGGGGGAAATTACTCTTATTTGAATATAGATAGAGCTGAATTAAGAGTAATTCATAGGTTTTTAGCTAATTCGATTACACAAAGAGGTAAGAACAAGGAAAAGGTAAATGAACATGATTTGTTTTACCATATGTGCATTTGAGACCCACAAAGCGCTGTAAGTATACCTTATTGTGTGAGTTATTATTTATCAGCTATGGTTAGGGGGATGAGACCGCATAGCATAATAGGAGGTGGTATATTTATTACTTTGATTGCTGAATATCTCGGTGTGGATATAAGTCGGGGGGGATTATTAGTCGAAGAACCAGAACCCCGCAATACAATAGGTTTAAATGTATACCATGGTGCGAAAGTTTTGAAGAGGCGAAATAACGCCGCAGTACAATACCATGGTAGACATCCACAGGTTGAGAGAAACCAACAGCAAGGTAATGTAGGAGGGGGAAATGAAATGCAAGAAATGCAAAGGTTTATAGCTTCACAGGAGTACGAAAATGCTAGACATAGAGCATTTGAAGATTGGCAAGTTCATCAAAACCAAATCATAGCTTATTGCCAACATATAGGTAGAAACTATATTCCTACTACAAAACCCATATTCCCTCCCTGGTCTATAGAGATTCAACCACCGTATCCTACGTATAACCCAGCTGAAGCATTTTATAGCACTTATGGTTATGCATGGAACCCCTACTGGTATCAGTATCATCCCTAGTCTACTTAGTTTTATTTATTTTGTAATTTGTAATGTTGATACGTTTAATACTTATGTTAATATTGTAATAGTTTTTATAATTTTCTAACTTTTATTCTTAGATTTTAATAATTTTTGAATGTGGGGTAATATACCAAACTTCAAAAATATGTATATATGTTTGCAGTTTATCTTATGTACACAACAGGGTAAAACAACGCATTTTCAAAGACTGGCATTAAGTTCAGCAAAAGCAACTAATTTTGACGACAAGATGCAAAATATATGTGAAATAACAACAAGACGGAATGAACAAATGATATGCACCATTTATCATTCAGCAAGCAAACACAAATATATTTGGAAACTTTGGTAAAATTTAATCATTTTCACACAAATCACCCTCAATAATTTAAATTGTTACTAATTTCTTGCAAATGAGGGCATTTCTTAAGTGTGGGAAGGGTTAAATTCTTTCGGATTTTTAAAAATTTTTATCATAAACACTTGGTTACCATTAAAAATACTAGTTAAGCAGTAGTTGTATTAGAATCTAGTGCTCTCTGATAATAAAGAACAGCCCTAGTCTTATATACTGACTACCCAATTCTAGTAAAATTTTTCAAAATTTTCAATTAAATGAACTCAAAATCATGTTTATACATATTTATGAACGATAAAACTAGGTTTTAACACCGAAATTATTGTAACCTCGGAAAGGACATAAATTGAGAAACAAACCAAAATGTTAAAATTCATTTAAAATGGAATAGAGGACAATAAAAAGGAAAATAAAAGCCAAGTGTGGGAAAATTCTCCAAGTAATTCAAAACATATGTCACATATTTTTGTACAAATAACTGAAAATACTTTTGCTTTGGACTAAACTAAATTTTTTTTACCTGATTTACTGTAAGAAAGATGGATCTACACGATGAATCAATTCCATCATTAAAAGGAAGTAAAGTCTTCCGAAAAAGACACGAGCTTCTTGATTTAGGTCAAGAAGTTGTCGTCCAGACCAGCTGTAGGTTGACGAAAAATCTAGAAAAGTCATCACTAAAATCAGCAGGAAATCCACGGACCTCAGCATTAAACAGGGTCGCCAAGTGGTCAGATTTATCCTAACCATGAGAAGGATTTATCTCGTACAATGGGGGGCACCGTGCAAATTAGATGGATAAGACTAATGAATCAGATCCCCAGAAAGGATAATCTCCTTAAAGATTAAAAATCAGCTTTTAAGCCTGATATTACTCAATCCTAGAGATTGACCTTAAAGATTGAGAATTCAAACTCATGGAATTCAATGATATCTAAACTCGAGCTTGAACGAGAAAATATTTTGATAAAATTACAAACTGATTTGTTTTCTAAAAACCCATTTTCAATGCGTTCATTACCATTGAACGTAAAATCCTAGGAATTCACCTGGAATTCATTAGGTCACCTGAACCAAATCGGGTGTCAACCGTAAGAATGGTGGTTGCATAGCATGGTCAAGGACAGGACCTTGTGCCAGACCAAAAAATTATAAGGGTGAGCTTTACTATTGCTCCTACCAAGGATAGTAATTGCGTCCGACACGTTATAGACCATAATTAAAAGCATGTCAGGGGACATTGCCTTAACAGTTGCTTGTTCAACGCTTTCCTTTACAACTGGACGGTTGTTTACCGAAAGGTAATATACGGGACAAGTAAACTGGACGTGTTGCTTTCCAAATACAAGGTTAGCAAGTGGGTGACACAAAACCGCAAGTTTTGAGCTAAAATTTTCAAATCTGAAACCCACCAAACCCACAAAAATATTTTGCAAACACCGGTGAAGGGTTATTCCGGAAAACTTATCTAGGGTAAAAGCTAGATTTAATTTTCAAAAGATCAAATGTTTTCATAAAGATCCAATTTCCTTAATGGATCTAAATTTTTATAGTCATGTGGGACTGTAAACCATATCGTTACTACCATTGTTTATTCCGCCGTATAGAAATCACTTATGTACAAAGTGTGAAGAATAAAGAAGTGATTATAGTATTTCAAGACGATATTGCTTGAGGACAAGCAACGCTCAAGTGTGGGAATATTTGATAATGCTAAAAACGAACATATATTTCATAGCATTATTCCTCAAGAAAGACAAGCTTTTAGTTGCAATTGTTCTATTTACAAGTGATATTCGTTTAAATAATAAAAGGTGAAGACAAAAGACAGATTTGACGAATTGAAGACGCAAACGATCAAAAAGCTCAAAAGTACAAAAGACAATCAAAGAGGTTCCAATTATTGATAAGAAACGTCTCGAAATTACAAGAGTACAAGATTCAAAACGCAAAGTACAAGATATTAAATTGTACGCAAGGACGTTCGAAAATCCGGAACCGGGACCAGAGTCAACTCTCAATGCTCGACGCAACGGACTAAAAATTACAAGTTAACTATGTATATAAATATAATATAATATATAATTAATTATATTAATTATATATATATTATATTTATAAAATAAATCGTCGGCAAACAAAGAGCCAAATGTGGGTGAGCTGTAAAAACAAACTCCGCGACTCGCGGAGTTTGAAGAGGAATGGGCCGCGAGTCGCGGAGCCCCAAAAACTGAAACTCCCTATAAAAGCAAACGAATTCTGATCGCAAAAACAGATAATATATATCTATCCATCTATCCAAACGTATATATTTATATTTATATTTTAATTTTAATTTTAATTTTAATTTTAATCCTAATAATAAGGGTATGTTAGCGAATGTTGTAAGGGTGTAAGTCGAAATTCTGTCCGTGTAACGCTACGCTATTTTTAATCATTGTAAGTTATGTTCAACCTTTTTACATTAATGTCTCGTAGCTAAGTTATTATTATGCTTATTTAAATCCGAAGTAATCATGATGTTGGACTAATTACTAAAATTGGGTAATTGGGCTTTGTACCATAATTGGGGTTTGGATAAAAGAACGACACTTGTGGAAATTAGACTATGGGTTATTAATAGGCTTTATATTAACTAAACAATACCTTGTTAATTTAATATACAAACTTATAATTCGACGTATTTATATATAACCACATACGCTTGACTGGGTACGGTGGGCGAGATATCTATAAATACCAATAATTATTCATTTTACCGGATACGGAACTGGATTAATAGTTAATAGACCTGTTGAAACAGGGGTGAATTACATTCAAGGGTAATTGGTGTAATTGTTAACAAAGTAGTAAAACCTTGATTTACACGCAGTCGATAACCTGGTGTATTCATTAAACAAAGTATTAAACCTTGTTACAATTCGAATCCCCAATTAGTTGGAATATTTGACTTCGGGAATAAGAATAATTTGACGAAGGCTTTCGCTCTTTATATTTATGACTGATGGACTATTATGGACAAATCCGTATGGACATATTAAATAATCCGGGACAAAGGACAATTAACCCATGGGCATAAAACTAAAATCAACACGTCAAACATCATGGTTACGGAAGTTTAAATAAGCATAATTCTTTTATTTCATATTTAATTTCCTTTATTTTATATTTAATTGCACTTTTAATTATCGTACTTTTTAATTATTGCAAGTTTATTTTATCACACTTTTATTATTCGCAATTTCATTATCGTTATTTACTTTACGCTTTAAATTAAGTCTTGTATTTATTTATTATTTTACATTTGGTTTTAACTGCGACTAAAGTTTTAAAATCGACAAACCGGTCATTAAACGGTAAAAACCCCCCTTTATAATAATATTATTACTTATATATATATTTGTATTTTTATAAAAGTAAACTAATATAGCGTTAAGCTTTGTTTAAAGATTTTCCCTGTGGAACGAACCGGACTTACTAAAAACTACACTACTGTACGATTAGGTACACTGCGTATAAGTGTTGTAGCAAGGTTTAAGTATATCCATTCTATAAATAAATAAATATCTTGTGTAAAATTGTATCGTATTTAATAGTATTTCCTGCTAAAATTTAATAGTATTTTATACCCCTTAGCTTTAACCATCACAAGTTTCTAGGGATATATGATGTTCCCCTAATACGAGCTGTCGTTTTCCACAACGGTTTAGAAAAACCTGGTGGTTTAGAGGTTACCGGGTCATTGTTACAACTTAAGGGCTTCGGGGGTTGACGATACATATAAAGTTCATCGGGGTTGAAATTAGATTTCTCTATTTTTATGCCCTTTCCCTTATTATTTTCTTTTTCCTTTTTAAATTCAGTTGGGGTAATTTCTATAACATCGTCGGAATTCTCGTCGGAATCCGATTCATCGGAGAATTGGTAATCCTCCCAATATTTTGCTTCCTTGGCGGAAACACCATTGACCATAATTAACCTTGGTCGGTTGGTTGAGGATTTTCTTTTACTTAACCGTTTTATTATTTCCCCCACCGGTTCTATTTCCTCCTCCGGTTCCTCCTCTTCCGGTTCTGATTCTTCTTCCGGTTCCGATTCTTCTTCCGGTTCTTCTTCGGGAACTTGTGAATCAGTCCAATATATATTCGACTCTTCGTTATTATTAGGTGAGTCAATGGGATTTGTTCTAGAGGTAGACATCTATCACACAATATCAAACATGTTAAGAGATTACTATATCACATAATATATACATGTTAATAATATATAGTTTCCAACAAAAATGTTAAGCAATCATTTTTAAAGAAAACACGGTCGAAGTCCAGACTCACTAATGCATCCTAACAAACTCGATAAGACACACTAATGCAAATTTTCTGGTTCTCTAAGACTAACGCTCGGATACCAACTGAAATGTCCCGTTCTTATTGATTAAAAACGTTCCATATTAATTGATTTCGTTGCGAGGTTTTGACCTCTATATGAGACATTTTTCAAAGACTGCATTCATTTTTAAAACAAACCATAACCTTTATTTCATAAATAAAGGTTTAAAAAGCTTTACATAGATTATCAAATAATGATAATCTAAAATATCCTGTTTACACACGACCATTACATAATGGTTTACAATACAAATATGTTACATCGAAATCAGTTTCTTGAATGCAGTTTTTACACAATATCATACAAACATGGACTCCAAATCTTGTCCTTATTTTAGTATGCAACAGCAGAAGCTCTTAGTATTCACCTGAGAATAAACATGCTTTAAACGTCAACAAAAATATTGGTGAGTTATATGTTTAACCTATATATATCAAATCGTAACAATAGACCACAAGATTTCATATTTCAATACACATCCCATACATAGAGATAAAAATCATTCATATGGTGAACACCTGGTAACCGACATTAACAAGATGCATATATAAGAATATCCCTATCATTCCGGGACACCCTTCGGATATGATATAAATTTCGAAGTACTAAAGCATCCGGTACTTTGGATGGGGTTTGTTAGGCCCAATAGATATATCTTTAGGATTCGCGTCAATTAGGGTGTCTGTTCCCTAATTCTTAGATTACCAGACTTAATAAAAAGGGGCATATTCGATTTCGATAATTCAACCATAGAATGTAGTTTCACGTACTTGTGTCTATTTTGTAAATCATTTATAAAACCTGCATGTATTCTCATCCCAAAAATATTAGATTTTAAAAATGGGACTATAACTCACTTTCACAGATTTTTACTTCGTCGGGAAGTAAGACTTGGCCACTGGTTGATTCACGAACCTATAACAATATATACATATATATCAAAGTATGTTCAAAATATATTTACAACACTTTTAATATATTTTGATGTTTTAAGTTTATTAAGTCAGCTGCCCTCGTTAGTAACCTACAACTAGTTGTCCACAGTTAGATGTACAGAAATAAATCGATAAATATTATCTTGAATCAATCCACGACCCAGTGTATACGTATAACGGTATTGATCACAACTCAAACTATATATATTTTGGAATCAACCTCAACCCTGTATAGCTAACTCCAACATTCACATATAGAGTGTCTATGGTTGTTCCGAAATATATATAGATGTGTCGACATGATAGGTCAAAACATTGTATACGTGTCTATGGTATCTCAAAATTACATAATATACAATACAAGTTGATTAAGTTATGGTTGGAATAGATTTGTTACCAATTTTCACGTAGCTAAAATGAGAAAAAATATCCAATCTTGTTTTACCCATAACTTCTTCATTTTAAATCCGTTTTGAGTGAATCAAATTGCTATGGTTTCATATTGAACTCTATTTTATGAATCTAAACAGAAAAAGTATAGGTTTATAGTTGGAAAAATAAGTTACAAGTCGTTTTTGTAAAGGTAGTCATTTCAGTCGAAAGAACGACGTCTAGATGACCATTTTAGAAAACATACTTCCACTTTGAGTTTAACCATAATTTTTGGATATAGTTTCATGTTCATAATAAAAATCATTTTTCCAGAATAACAACTTTTAAATCAAAGTTTATCATAGTTTTTAATTAACTAACCCAAAACAGCCCGCGGTGTTACTACGACGGCGTAAATCCGGTTTTACGGTATTTTTCGTGTTTCCAGGTTTTAAATCATTCAGTTAGCATATCATATAGATATAGAACATGTGTTTAGTTGATTTTAAAAGTCAAGTTAGAAGGATTAACTTTTATTTGCGAACAAGTTTAGAATTAACTAAACTATGTTCTAGTGATTACAAGTTTAAACCTTCGAATAAGATAGCTTTATATGTATGAATAGAATGATGTTATGAACATCATTACTACCTCAAGTTCCTTGGATAAACCTACTGGAAATTAGAAAAATAGATCTAGCTTCAAAGGATCCTTGGATGGCTTGAAAGTTCTTGAAGCAGAATCATGACACGAAAATATTTTCAAGTAAGATTTCCACTCGAAATAAGATTGTTATAGTTATAGAAATTGAATTATAGTTTGAATATGATTATTACCTTGTATTAGAAAGATAACCTATTGTAAGTAACAAAGGTTTCTTGATCTTGGATGTTTACTTGGAATGGATTTAGAAAACTTGGAAGTAAACTTGCAATCTTGGAAATATTCTTGATTTTATGAAACTAGAACTTTTGGAATTTATGAAGAACACTTAGAACTTGAAGATAGAACTTGAGAGAGATCAATTAGATGAAGAAAATTGAAGAATGAAAGTGTTTGTAGGTGTTTTTGGTCGTTGGTGTATGGATTAGATATAAAGGATAAGTAATTTTGTTTTCATGTAAATAAGTCATGAATGATTACTCATATTTTTGTAATTTTATGAGATATTTTATGCTAGTTGCCAAATGATGGTTCTCACATGTGTTAGGTGACTCACATGTCTGCTAAGAGCTAATCATTGGAGTGTATATACCAATAGTACATACATCTAAAAGCTGTGTATTGTACGAGTACGAATACGGGTGCATACGAGTAGAATTGTTGATGAAACTGAACGAGGATGTAATTGTAAGAATTTTTGTTAAGTAGAAGTATTTTGATAAGTGTCTTGATGTCTTTCAAAAGTGTATGAATACATATTAAAACACTACATGTATATACATTTTAACTGAGTCGTTAAGTCATCGTTAGTCGTTACATGTAAATGTTGTTTTGAAACCTTTAGGTTAACGATCTTGTTGAATGTTGTTAACCCATTGTTTATTATAACAAATGAGATGTTAAATTGTTATATTATCATGATATTATGATATATAATATATCTTAGTATGATATATATACAGTTAAATATCGTTACAACGATAATCGTTACATATATGTCTCGTTTCGAAATCATAAAGTTAGTAGTCTTATTTTTACATATGTATTTCATTGTTAATACACTTAATAATATATTTACTTATCATTTAACATAATTAACCAAGTGTATCAATATCTTAATATGATTCATATGTACCTAGTAAGACGTTGTTATAACGATAATCGTTAAATATATCGTTTTCGAGTTTCTTAAATTAATAATCTCATTTTTATGTATATAACTCATTGTTAAAATACCTAATGAGATACATACTTATAATAAAATCATGTTAACTATATATATAACCATATATATGTCATCGTATAGTTTTTACAAGTTTTAACGTTCGTGAATCACCGGTCAACTTGGGTGGTCAATTGTCTATATGAAACCTATTTCAATTAATCAAGTCTTAACAAGTTTGATTGCTTAACATGTTGGAAACACTTAATCATGTAAATAACAATTTCATTTAATATATATATAAACATGGAAAAGTTCGGGTCACTACACTCCTCATAGCTATGAATATCACAAACCCCATCTTCTCATCCCAAGCACGCTCCCACTGTACGAGTAAGAAATATAACCGTGGATATCCGAGAAGAATCTGGTTTATTCCACCGGTCAGTTTCAAATCTATTTGCGATTCGAGGGTATGTTTGCAGCATCCAAGTACGCAAGTGTTATACGCACTAATCATGTGAATAACAGAGACCCACGTTGCATAAACGTCTCCATAACTCCCATTAGTCGTCAAACTCCCACTAGCTCAGTACTTTCGTCGGTTACCAAACTCCCATTGAATTCCCGGCACCCTCTAGAAAGCTCAAGTTCCAGGACTTACAAGATTATCCACTTCTACCATCACCTAAAGATTCCTAATTGGTCACCCTGAAGAAAACCGCTCGCTTTATTGAACAACCCGTCAACCAAACCCGAGCCACAGTCGAACGCATCCTTTCCGACAACTTCAAACCAATTTCCTTAGTGAGAGAAGCTCTAACCCTGCCCACATATTCCAAATACCTTGGAATATTTGACTAAATACATTTAGTCGACCCGTTCAATAATCTGATGTTGGACTTTGGTGTGCACCATACGAAACCTCCCCTCAAACCCAAGTTCAACTCGGCATCCCTCCAATGATAGTCAAGATCCAACCTTCTTTAGTACCTGCCGCAACCTCGGAACACAACTTGAATGGAACCACATCAAGTCTACTTACGGTACAAGGCTCCAAGATCAACTCATCCACTGAGGATGCACAACCGCGTGTGCCAACCAAGGGGTTAAGCCAACCGTTGACATGCTGCAAATGTCACATTGCGCTATCCACGCATCCAGACTACAACTCACGAGTATCATACATTCACGATAACTCCCACTGTCGATTTTCAAACGAATGTCCCCCTGTTTATTACTTGGCCGCCCAAAAAACCCGAGAGAAACCAACTCCTGTGCACACAATTGTTTCTTCCCCATATCCCGATGTATGACTATGGTTTATACCCAAAACAAACCTCCCCTCAAAACCCAAATCCATATGGGTCTCCCTTCCAATGATAGTTCAGACCCAACCTTTACCGACGCCAAACGGAACTCTCAAACTGTCTGTGTGCGGACCAGTGAGATTTCGATACAAGACTTCAGGATCAACTAAACGTTACCAAGGGAACGCAAGCACACTGAGAGGTGCGCCCACAGCGCCGTCCATCACATCCGGAATATATTTTGGCTCCCGTAACAAAGTTATATCTCTGAAAAATCACAGCCTTTATCGCCCGAAGATTTGCAAAACAAATCGTCTCGCCACTCGCAACATCAAAAATCGGAACTCTCTCATAAAACTGCCGCAACTTTAAAAAATTGTATCTCAAGATCCGACGGTCCAGTCATCATCAAAATTTTACCACTCTTAGATCATTACCTCCGAATCGTACAGCCCAAGTTTCAAGTCGATCCAACGGTAGACGAACCCTCTATGAATTTTCTCGTACAACAGCTCTAAACCCAAACAACTGCAACTTCGAGAAAACATAACTCAAGATCTAACGGTCCGATCACTGTAAAACTTTTACCACCACTAGATCTACGAGCCTAACATATACATAAATATTTTCAAGGCGATCCGACAGTTAACGAACCCGTGGTAATTTTTCTCCTCTAACAACTCCGAAACAAAATAGGTTAAACCTGAACGGCAGCCGCTTCGAAAAATTATATCTCGAGATCTAACAGTTGGATATTCCTCAAATGTTTATAACTACTAGATCTATGACTCCACCACCTTTGATAAAAATTTCAAGCCGATCCAACGGCTAACGAACTCGCAGTAATTTTTCATCTCTAGCAGCGCAGTAGAATCTGAATTTTGAAAAGTTCATCATTCCCTCGAACGGGACCGCAAGGAATGATAACTTAGATCCAATACCCGGATCTTCCCGAAAATCTCTTCTTTGTCTTCAGCAAAAAATCTTCGATATCTCGACACAAGTTGCAAGACACACAACCCTGTCGTTTAATCTAACCTTGATGAACACCCGAATCATCAAACATATCGAATACCTTTTTTTCAAATCGCCATCGTACCCGTCTTCGAACCTTGAAGCTCTGATACCACTTGTTAGGAATTCGGTAGGCCCTAAAAAGACAAGTGATTCATGCAAACCACCAAACCCACAAACGATTAATAAAGCTAGAACGATAAATAAAAATGATAAACGACACAAGGTATTTAACGTGGTAATATCCCAACTCCAAAACACAGAGAAGGGTTTACTCCACGGGCGCAAACCAGAGATTTTCTACTATTAATTTTGTGTACACATTACAATGAAGCTAGGGGTTACAATTTATAGGAAGAGTTAAACTTGTCCACCAAGTTACACTTGTCCTTCAATCAAAAGACATTCCATAAATATCTATTACTTGCTCTATACTCCATTCCTACTAGAAGATTTAATTAAGGCAACAAGATCTCTACGACTTGTTCACCAAGTCAAGCTCCCTACGACTTGTTCACCAAGTCAAGCTCCCTACGACTTGTTCACCAAGTCAAGCTCCCTACGACTTGTTCACAAAGTCAAGCTCCCTACGACTTGTTCACAAAGTCAAGCTCCTTGTTCATCAAGTCACGTCTTGTTCCTTTGATCAAATTCTTCACACCTTCAACACTACACGGTGTCTCATTCACTTTCATCAAAGAGTATTGGGACATTATCAAAGGTGATTTGTTCGTTGCTATTTCAGGAGCATTTTCTCATTGGAAACTCCCTAAAGGTGTTTGTTCAACACCATGGCTTTAATCCCTAAATCTGAAAATCTTCGGTTATCAAAGATTATCGTCCCATCTCGCTCATCGGGGTTCAATATAAAACCATCACCAAAATTTTGGCCAATTAGATGATGAAGGTTAGGGAGAAATTAATTAGTAAATAGCAAACGACGTATATTGTGGGTCGTCAAATTCTTGACGGGCTGTTAATTTTGAATGAAACTATGGAATGGTATAAGCGAAAGAAGAAAAAAACTTACGATTCTAAAGGTTGGTTTCGAAAAAGCATCTGATTCAGTTTCATGGAGTTTTGTTGACCACATGTTGGAAGTTTTGGGTTTTGGAGAGACTTGGCGTTCATGGGTGCGAATGTGGTTTATTGGTGCCAAGACTTTCATTTTGGTCAACGCTAGCCCAACAGAAGAATTTTAACACTCGTACGGGCCTCCATCAAGGCGAGCCGTTGAGTCCATTTCTATTTTTGATTGTTATGAAAAGGTTACACTTGGTTTTAAAAACTAATGTGGAAGCGGGTCTCATTGTGGGTGCACGGGTAGGTACTCCTCCACTTATTGTCTCTCATTTATTGTATGCGGATGATGTGAACATACTTTCGGATTGGAATAAAATTTGCCCTGACAATATTATTTGTGTGCTTAATGAGTTCTATTGTTATTCGGGTCTCAAACTAACGTTAACACATCCAATCTCTTTAAACTTGGTGATGTTGAGGGTGAAATTGACGCTTATGCCCGAGATCTTGGATGTTCGAGAGGGTCTTGGCCGCTTATGTACTTGGGACTTTCCATGGGTGCCAACATGGGTCACATCTCTAATCGGAAGATCATTATTGGTAGGTTCAAAAGACGATTAGCATCCTGGAAAGCTTTGCTTTCGTCCTATGGTGGAAGATATACTTTAATTAAATTAGTTTTAGAGACGTTAAGAGTTTATTATTTCTCGTTATATAACAGCCCGAAGACCATCATTAACGAGTTAGAGAGCATCCATTCTAAAAAATTTTAGGGTCGAAAGGATAGGAAATAACAGTACATTTGGTAAGTTGGAACCAATCTTCAGCATCAATGGAAGATGGTGGTCTTGGGATCGATGGTTTACAGGTCTTCAACCACGCGTTTCCTCCTAAAATGGGTGTAGAGAATTCACAATTGTGCTGATTATCATTGGGTCCAAGTTATATTCGCTGCCCATGGTTTACATGCTGGTTTGGACAGTAGCTTTCTTAAAGGAAATAATGCATGGTGTAACATTGTCAACTTATACAACAGAGACAAGAAGTCCAATATTGTTCCTTCCAATGTTTTACAATCTAAAGTTGGTAATGGAAATTCCATTAGGTTTTGGTATGACAATTGGAAAGGTGATGGATGTTTATGCTCAAGGTACAAGAGATTGTTTCATTCAGATAAAAACAAAGATTGCACGCCTTGGCCGATAGACTAGTCGATGGAGTTTGGGTTTGGGATTGGTGCCGAACAAACATTGGGGCAAGAAACAAAGATCTTTTAAAAGTGTTAATCGAGGACAACAATACGATTACTTTGTCAGATCGAGATGACTTTTACGAATGGTCCATTTCGCAGGACAGTTGTTATAGCGTTAGCTGCACTCGCAAGCATATTGAATCGGTTTTATTACCATCTTCTATGTTAACACACGTTGATGTCGTATTCTCCCTAGAAAAGTCAACATATTTTTATGGAGAGTGGCCATGGATAGGTTTTCTACAAGGTTAAATCTCTCAGCAAGAGAATTGGAGATCGAAGCTATAAGTTGTGTTTCATGTGCACACGTTTTTGAATCGTTGGATCAACTTCCTTGCGAATTTCTTGTCGCTTTCCATTAATGGCGCAAAGTCCGCATTTGGATGGATTTTCCGATCCCGTTGTGTTCAAGCTGGGTTGAGTGGGAGTCGTGGTTCGACTCGTGGCAATCTGCTTCTGCTTCGAAAGATCACCTATACGTGGTCATAGCTTGCTTACTTTGGCATATTTGGAAATGGCGAAATGGTGTGCTCTTCAAATCCATGAAGTTGAAAAGGAGTGCTTATTCGATTCCATACGTTTATATTCGTTTAATTGGTTTTGTAGTTGAGGCAGTCAAAAATAAGTTGGAGCGATTGGTTGATTAAACCATTGTAAGTCATTTTAATTGTTGGTCGTGGTCCCTTTAGTGTCTTGCTAGTGAGTTGCGCATTTTATCAATATAATTTTGCCGTTAAAAAAAACAAAAATATGTATTAGTACCATGTATAAAAATGAGCATTGAGGCAAGTTTTTATTTTTACTTATATGAAAATAGTTGACTTTAGCTTTTATTAAATAAACAGACGAGGTTCTTATAGAAGAATTTGTATGAATTATGAAATATTATTTTCTCATAGTATCAAGAACATATCTTCTTTAAGAATTAGATCAATTTAAATATCTAATCTGCAGGCCACTTCACCTCACGGTGTAGGAATTAAAGATCAATATTATCTTTTATTATTTAAATAATGTGAATAAATGATTAGGACAATCAAACAGATATGTTATCCTCTAGATCTGTATCATCTACAAATTTGCATGAAAAAGTACACAAATTATGTCCTTAATCCTACTTTTACTACATCAAGTCAAGCAATAATACTAACGTCAATATCTTAGTAAGATTAAATTACACCGGCCGTCCTTCAATTTGTATCTAAATCACTAACCTCGTCTTTACACTTTTTTTTTGTTTGGGTCGTCACTGTACTTTCAATATCTATGTAATATTAAACACGAAAGACAAAAGTCGTGAAACAGTTCAGTGTTTAATTTATTTTCAATTATTATTTAATTTGTTTTCAATCAAAATCAATGCTTTTTTGCAGGCGACGGTGGCACCTGACGATGAAGCTCGACGCCGGAGCAGAATCGAAGATAGTAGAAATGCCGACGCCGGATTTGCAAATTGGCAAAAATGAGGCACGACTATGTGTGCTCTTAATATGTAATTTTCAAAATTTATGGTTTGAAAAATAATTAATGATCTCACGATGAGGTGGCAACATTGCACACAAGGATATTTCCTTAATCTTGAAACTCATCCAAGGTCGCCTTTTGCATGTGGTTGACCGGCCATGCCTTCGAATTGGTCCGGGTTTCTTTTAGGGCAGCAGTTGGGGGCGGGTTATGCAACTGCGGGAGATGATAGCGTAATTTAGTTCTCCATGGGTGATCTCAAACTGATGTTAGAAAATATGGTGATTCTGGACAGCAGTAACTGATAACAATAAACCCGAGAGACTGCACGAAGCACAATCATGAGGAAGTAAGAAAGGGCAAATCAGTTATGACAAACTCATAGGAGAAACGAGAAATGATTATGTGCCATTTTTTTTATCTACATAGTTGTTTTGGCATTTAGCTTAACTAATAGACACAATCGCTCGAACAATTTGTTTTGACACTCTACACATATCAACTCGTTAGCTATGTTAACTTGGAATAACCACAAATATTACCAACAAAACACTATTATAAACAACCACCACCATATCAAAGGCCGTAAATTTGGAATATAACTTAGTTAAGATGTAGAAGGATATTTCTCTACTGAACGGTAAAAGACTTGCTTTTTCATCTTTAACGGAAAAAGTAAACTATCACCTTAAGGTAAAAATACTAACTAAAAATTTTAAATAATTAAAATAAAATCTAAATATAATGTAACATAACAAAAATATCGAATGAGTCCCAAGTAAAGTTTATAAGTTAGTGATCAGAACAATATTAAATCTAAGATAACATATTTAATAATTCGATCAATATGTGTTAGCAAAGGATAATGCTTACCATAAAAATGATCCAAACGAACACCACCACACAGTATAAGATAGTTTCCCACAATACATATGTACTTAGGTAAGTTGAATACAGATAAGAATTATATGTAAAAAGAACTATTGGGACCTCTGCATAATTATTGTAATCTGTTTGATGTTGGTAGCAAGAAAACACTTGCTGCAGTTGGTCGTCAGTTTCTTCAACATTAGACCCATGAAACATCGGGTTGGCTACACGCCTACACCTCGGTTGATAACGTTGGTTTTCGAATTTGTATCTTTTGTTCCTGTAGCGATGATTGTAATAAAAGAGGATTTAGTTCAAGGTCGGAAATTGCTAGGTTTGGAGTATTTATTAAGGACATTTGAGTTTCTTGTATTTCGGTTCATGTTTCGTAGCAATCTTTCGTGTTCTAACTCGTTGTAATCGGTTACTTTTAGTTTTAGTATTGGTTATGTTTCGGTGTAGGTTTGGTGAGGCTCGGTATAGATAGTTCGTTAGGGTAACGCTTTCTAGGTACGAGCCACACCAGGATCCTCTTTTGTACCTTTGCTGAATTCGTTTTCTTTTCGAAAACGTTTTCTGATGTTATATAATGTTCTCGTTATTTTCGCCAAAAAAAGATACTGATTGTTAGCGGTTTGTGTTCAACTTATTCGAGTATGTAAATACGCAGTAAAAGAAGGAAAATATGTCAACAACACCATTGAGCTAAAGAACCACTTGATCTTTTGAGGGATTAATTTCTGAAAGTACATAATAACAAATTAACAATACAACTTCTTGCCATGGTTTTCATCTATTCTCACATGTCTACAAACCCATTTAACATTACTCAAATTAGTAACAGAATCAAAATAAATGAAACAAATAACTACAGTAATACATCAACAAATAATCAAATTAAGTAATGTAGCCATTAAAGTTATAAAAATCAAACTCTTATAGCATCTTAAGCAATTAAAACACCTAATGTAAAAAAAATCATATATAGCTCAATAAGGCAATACAATACTAAAACATAGGAAACTAAAAGGTGATATTCATCTGTACACAATCAGTAAGATACATACATAATTATATTAATTATATTGTTATAATATAATGACATAAATATAACTAACTGATGCAGTTACATGCTAATTAGCCTCTTGTATATAGATACAGTAAATAGACAAATAACAACAAAAATTCATTACACAATCCACAATCAAGCATTTTATTCATATTCATTGCAAAATGAAATTCCAAAATGAAAAATTACAGCTTCAATCAAATGGTGAAATGCTAACTTATGAGCTTTGGCCTCTAATGATAAGACGTTCTCCACCCGTCAAAACTCATAAAATCTTTAGTTATATGTTAAGTTAAGCAATCACTAAAATTAGGCTCAGACATGTGCACAAAATAAAGGAATAGGATATCATTCGCCATGGCTGCAACTTGTAAGTTGACACGCCAAGGTACATATTCATTTTCCCTCCTTCAATAACGCAATTTTCACATGTTCATCATCACAGCCAATTTTATCAATGAAATTTATTTTTTATCTCCAAAAAATACAAATATAAGGCTAAAAGTGGATTCAAAATGACCAAATAGCCTCAAAAAAATATCGTGAAACAACAATTCACTCCAAAAGGAACAATAACCATACATGGACAGTACTAAGTTTGTTAAATAGCATATTCGAATAATATAATTTCACTCACTCTTACAGTCTTACTGGAAGTTGTGAAAAGATTCAAATACAATTATTCCTCAATAATTTAGTCACATAAAAAGGGCTCGGGCATGTATATAAATTAAGCAACAAATAATGAGTTGTCATGGCTGCAACTTACGTTGCCCCGCCAAGTTATAAATGCATTTATTATCATTGCTCGATTCAGCTCCCACATGTTCATCATCACAGCCCATTTAGGTAATACAATTAATGAAAAGGGATCATCACGGCTGCAACTCATGTGTTGCCTTGCCAAGATATGATCACTCTTTTCCATTGTCATGCTCAAGTAATAAACATTCGTTAAACTCGTATTTCTTTACAACCAGGGTTGCAACACATACAATGGATCACCATGGCTGCAAGCCTGCAACTCGTATGTTGCCATGCAAAGATGTGATCCGATTATTTTCCATCACAAGGCTCTAATTATAAGCATTTGTTATGACAACCATGTTTGTAATTTAAATCAAGCAAAGCACCCTGGTTTCACCACAAACATAATCCTGCCAACAGAAAACACACATCATTTAAACATCACATAACTGATAGACAACTTACTTAAACAACTTCCAAAACACTTATCCATCTAATTTCATTAAAGGCATCAAGGAACACATATACAATTAAAAATGCACATAACATAAACAACTCTATATCAAATTCAAAGAAAACCATACAGAGTTGCAAAAATGCAGACTTAATAGTTGTTTTAATCTTAGGAAAACAAAAAATAAAAAATAAAAACTCAGTCACAACAGTATGCACAAAGCATAAAATATTAATACACTTACAATGGACAAAGCCATCAAACATTTCTCAGATGATGAAGATAGCACTTAAACGAACCCCTCAATCGTTATTTCAATCAGTATTACAGTACAAATAAGGACAGAAAATTTTTGCATTTTTTTGCATCAAATAAACAGCAACAATCAATTGATAACAACCCTAAATCAGAACAAAACCGGGATAAATGACCTTCGAATGTGCGTTTGAAGAACACACCACCGGATACAGTAGGCGGTAGGGACGAATCTGAAGAGGAAACAATCCCGAGATTTGGCATTAGGGATGATACCTGTAACATCCCGCCTTTTTCCGTTTACTTTCCGTTTAATTATTTAAAGTCCGTTATAGAATTTTAACATCTTCCGTTAATACGCGTTTTAAAATATTTCGTTTAGGTAATCCGTTTGGTTAATACACGCACCCGTTTCAAACTTGAGGGACCAATGTTGTCATTTGACCAAACTCATGACTAGGTCAAAGAGTCAACATCCATCTCCTCCATTCATTATCCATTTCCTTTTTCTTAATACTTTCATCTTTTCTCTCAAAACTCCAAATCAAATATTCATCATCCATTTTCAATCTAGCAATCAAACATCAAAACAAATTACATATTTGGAATCCTTTCATCTTTCTCTTCAATTCCATACCGATTTCATCAAGTTTGGGTCAAGACTAGCAATTGTCTTTGCACACGTTTACTTGTGAAGTACTTTATTACTCGTGCACTCAAGGTGAGATCATAGTCCCTCCTTTACTCTTTTAAACTTACATTTGGGATGAGAAAACATAAACGTTTCATTTTACAAAGTGAACACAAGTACGAACACAAACATTCTACATACGAGTTAGAACAAAAATCTTCAATTCGATTATCATTAGTTCCACTTGCCGGGTGTAAGCGAGAACTTATGTTGTATGGCCATATGGGTTTGACAAACCCTCATTCGGACGGTTCGCTACCGTTATTCAGATGAAATATATTTTCGAGAAACAGTGTATGTTCTAACACTACCGTGATGGGGTTCTATGGATGGATAGTTAAACCTTAATAATTGGGTGCTCGTGATAACAAATTTTAGAATGGTTTACTATTATTTCAATGATTTAAATCTTGTGGTTCATTTGTACTTACTTACTTACTTAAACCTATGATTTCACCAACATTTTCGTTGACAGATTTCTATGTTTTTCTCAGGTCCTTGAACGTTTTGTGATACATGCTTCCGCTCATTTTTTTGATACTTGCATTGGATGTCGAGTATATATGCATACATGGAGCGTCTTTTGGCTACTTTTAAATTGTGTCGCATAGGTTTCATTTGTACTTATAATGTAACTTGTGGTTGAACTATTCTTATAAACTTTGAAACAACCTTTACATTTGAAATGAATGCGACATATTTTTAGTCAAACGTTGATTTAAAGTCTTATGACCACGTAACGGGACCTAAGTACACGGCACCGTCAATGACGATTTTTTCGGGTCGCTACAGATGGTATCAGAGCATTGGTTGTAGGGATTTAGAGTTCATTAGTGTCAACCCCGAGTCATAGGGTACATTAGTGAGCCTAGAATACAACCGGCATATAGACTTGAAGTAGGAATTACTTGACTACTTGCGCATTTATACTCAAACTCTTTTATTCATATCTAACTTTTATTCCATCTTAATCTCACGTTGTTTAATATGATTGACACGACACCTTGACTTAGTGAAATAATGTCGAATGCACATATGAATTAGGGTAATATAATTTTTCCGGGATTATATTACGGTGACTCATATGAACGTTCCGACATTATGACATAAAGAATTTAAGGCGAGTCAAGGAAAATTTTCTCTTTATCCTCATTCCATATCACGGTTAGTATTATTGAGAATACTAATCAAGGATATTCTTGTGTTTTGAAGGAACGATGCCTCCTCGCCGTGTACCACGACATGAAACACCCGAACAAGCTCTACAACGAATGATAGCCACCGCCGTGGATGCGGCCATGGCCGGTCACTCATCCAACAACAATAACAATAACAACAACCACAACAACAACAACAATGGAGCCGGTAATTCAAACGAGGGATGCTCCTATAAAGCTTTCATGGGATGCAAACCTCACACCTTCGATGGAACCAGGGGACCGGTTGTGCTCACCCGATGGTTTGAGCAAACGGAAGCCGTCTTTAGCATAAGCGGTTGTCGGGACCAAGACAAGGTCAAATACTTCACTCACACTTTCGCCGATGTCCGTCTTACTTGGTGGAACACCTATGTACAATCGGTGGGTACCGATGAAGCCCACGCCCTCTATTGGGCCGATTTAAGGGAAAAGATGATCATCGAATATTTCCCTCGTGAAGAAACCCGAAGGCTCGAACAAGAGCTAATAACTTTAAAAGCGATCGGAAACGATCTCAAGGCCTACAATCAACGATTTTCTGAACTAGCCTTGATGTGCCCAAACCTTGTGAACCCCGAGTCTTTAAGGGTTGAACTTTACATGGATGGTCTTCCAAAGAGCATCAAACACGGGGTAATGTCATCCAAACCCACTAATCATCAAGAAGCTTTAAATATGGCTCGCAAATTGATAGAAACGGTGGATGAAATCGTAGTACCGGCACCTAAAGCCGAGGATAAGTCGGGTAGCAACAAAAGAAAATGGGAAGCTCCCCAATCAAGCAACAACAACTTTGCCAAGAAGCCTTTCACCTCCGACGGCAAGAAGGGTTATGCCGGAAACCTACCTCTTTGCAACAAATGCAACAAGCATCACTTTGGTGAATGTGGCAAGCTAATTTTCCATCTGTGCCAAGGAATTGGTCATAAGGCCAACGAATGTAAAAGTGTCGCCCCGGTCGCTCGAAAGGGGCCCAATGCACCAAAGACGATCACCTGTTACGAATGTGGCCAAACGAGTCATTATAGAAATGCATGCCCAAAGAAGAAAGATAACCCCAATACGCGCGGTCGAGCTTTCAACATTAACACCGAGGAAGCCCGAGATGACAATGAACTAGTCACGGATACATTTCTTCTCAACAATTCTTATGTCTCTTGCTTATTCGATTCGGGTGCCGATAAGAATTTTGTATCCAAGACTTTGACTCATTCTTTTAGCACTCCACCACTCCCACTAGATACTACTTATACCATTGAAGTGGCCAACGGGAAACTATTGAGTGCCGATAAATTTTACCGGGGGTGTACGTTAAACTTAATGGGTAAAGAGTTTGAAATTGACTTGATACCTATAGAACTAGGGAGTTTTGATGTAATCATTGGTATGGATTGGCTAGCCAAAACGAAATCTCACATTCTTTGCGATCTTAAAGCAATTCAAATTCCTATCGAGAATGGTGAACCCTTGGTTGTCTATGGCGATAAGAGTTGCACCGGACTCAACCTCGTCTCGTGCCTTAAAGTTGAAAAATACCTTCGTAAAGGTTGTTTCGCGATTCTAGCCCACGTTAAGAAAGTTGAAACCGACGAGAAAAATATCGATGATGTGCCAATTGTTAGTGACTTTTCCGATGTATTTCCCGACGAATTGCCGGGACTTCCACCTCATCGACCGGTTGAATTCCAAATTGATCTTATTCCGGGAGCCGCACCTGTAAGACCCAAATATTTATTGTACTTAATGTATTTAAGGTGTACTATGTGTGTATGGAGTGTGCACAACATGTAGGTGTTGCTTGCTCGACCGTCGAAGGAAAACTGGACGTTGTTTGAGGTACAAGGTGTGTACGTACCTTTTCAACCCCAAATAAAGTTTGTGTTGATGTTTCAAAGCCTTACCATTGGAAAGAAAATCTTATTACGTTTCCAACGATATTTGATTCATCGAAAACGGAGCTACGGTCAAAAAGTTATGGCCAAAACAAGTTTCTGAAATCTGACCTGCAGAGTGGAGCGGCGCTCCACAATGTGGCGCGGCGCGCCGAATGGGTCAGAAGCAATTTTCAGCCTTTTTAAAGGCTTTAAATGAAGGGTACTTTGGTCTTTTCACTTGGGGACGGTTTGGGGTCATCAAAACTGATCCTTTGATCAGTTTGGATCACATTCTCACCCACCACAAACACTCTCTTCAAACCCTAGTGAGAGAAACCCACTTTTAGTGAGAGAGAGCTTGATTTGGAGAAGAAGGAGTTGGATTCTCACCAAAGCTCGGGTATCAAAGTTGTTCCACTCGTCAACGGCATCATTTTGGCGGTATTGGTAAGTTCTAACTCCGAATTTCATCTTAGTGAATTGATATTCAAGTTAGGGTTTTGAGTTAATTGGTTGTAAAACCCTTTTAGGTGATGAAGTGACTTTAGTGATGCTAGTAATCGGGTTTATTGTTATTGTTGGTGGATTTCGGTTTGGTGAACAAATTGGTTATGTTTAGAACTTGAAATTGGGTTTAATCACTAGGTTTAGTGATTGTGGAAGTATTGAAACCTATTTAGGGTTATTTGGTTGACTAACTTTGACTTTGGGTCAAATTAGGGTTTGGTGGTGATTATGACCCAATTGGCGATTTAACAAAGTTTATAAACTTAAAATGGATTAAGTTGAAGTGTTAAACCGAGTTAAATATGTTTTGGTGTCAAAACTTGCTAATAGCGTGATATTGACTTCTTATGGGTCAAACTAGGGTTTAAGTGTCATTTTGGGCAAGATAGGTGTTTAACACCTATGATCGGGTTTAATTGGCGTATTAAGACCATTCTCACTTGTGTTAGTGATTATTGGTTAATTTTGGGCGCGTTTTGTACTTGGAAGTGCATTTGGGTCAAATTTGCACTAAGTGTCAATTTGGGTTGATTTGTGAATCCATTCTAAGTGTATTGTTGTAATTATGATAATGGAATAGGTATTTTCCATTGGCGAGTTGCAGATTATTTGGAAGCTTTCATCAAGACTTCAAGGTGAGTGTTAATATCCTATATGCATATGTATGTGTAGGATGGGTGCGGGTCGGGTGAAGTGATTCTCAGCTATAGAGCTCACTTCACATATAGGTGGATTTGATGGACTTGTGCATAGGTCCAATTGGCACGGTTGTGCGTTTTGGTTGACTACCTTTGGCAAAGTACACATTTTGGGTGTACGTTATCACACGTGGTTGTGAGTGGAATAATTATGCGTGTATGTATGTAATGTATTTAATTGTGTTGTACGAATGTGGTATTGTCGCGTTGTTTAAGACACCACGTTCTATGAAACGAGTAGTATTGTCGCGGTGTTTAAGACACTACTCATTGTGGAATTGACGAGTAGTATTGTCGCGGTGTTTAAGACGCTACTCATTGTGTAATTGACTTGTGGTATTGTCGCGGTGTTTAAGACACCACAATGTCATGGGAGTGGAAGTGTCGCGGTGTTCAAGACACCACTCATTGTATTGAATGAAGTGTGGATTCGTCGCGGTGTTTAAGACGCCACATTGTTGTAAGGGTGAGTTAGTCGCGGTGTTTAAGACATCACCCGGGGGACTAGTGATTACGCGGTGTGTAAGTAACACTAGTGGATGTTATGAACTCCAACGGACTTTCATGTACCGTTCTCTTGTGTACTTGGTTAACCATGGTTGTATGAGTTATGTATTGGCATATTTAATTATGAACTATATGCTTTTGGTATTGCTAGCTATTGTGGACTTGCGGTTATTGGTATATGCACGATATGTTGCATGATTGTCGAATTGTTAATTCGTGATTAATGTTGTGTTGTCGTGATGTAGTTAACCCTCCGGGGGTAGTTATTGGCGTTGTTCACACTGGCGTTGGTGAACTTACCTTATTGATGGTATTATTAGCTTGTTGCTTAGTGATCGTATGGTATTCTTAGATTAGCTTGCCTTTAGGCTTGGACGCTCCGGTATGCGGTATTTGTTTATTTATGTGGCGTGTCCATTTTATGCATATATATGTATGTAGTATATTATCATTCACTAAGCGTTAGCTTACCCTCTCGTTGTTGACTCTTTTTATAGATTGCATGCGGATTGGTGGCTCGGGTAAGCGCGAGGACTAGAAGACGTGCATAGTTGCTTTAGTGACTTACTTTTGGATCATTTAGGATTGGGTAGCGTATTCCCAATCGCCATGCTCGGCTTTGTTGTATTAAAAGTCTTTTGGTCAAATATTGTATTTCGGTACTTAAGGTGGTAAAATGGGTCGTTGTGGGACCCGCTTCGTAAACTCAATTTTATTAATTAAACGTGCTAGTTTTATATATATGAATTTATGGTTAAAAGCGTTTTGGCTAAAAATGTCGGGAACTAGTCAAACATTTTCGTTAAATTGACTTCCGGGGACAGCGGGCTGTCCAGGTGGTTTGGCGCGCCGCGCAAATGAACTGCACCAGAAATTTTTTTTTATGTTGTGAAATTTAACGGGAATTGTCGTGGTTTGGTTTGGGTTGTTACAAGTGGTATCAGAGCATGGTCTAAGGGATTTAGGTGACTTGAGATAGGTGCCTAGACTTAGACTTTTGTGTGTGCTTAAATTGTTGCGGGACTTGTAGGATTTCGGGTCGGAATGGGTTTAGTTAGTGCCTTGTTTATAGGTCGACTAACGTATATATTAGTAATGCGGATATTATTAATATGCTTTTGTGTTGTGGTAATAATTCTCGCGTGTGTTTGTATCGCGTAGAATTTTGGTTGTGTTTGTTCTTATCATCGAGCGAGGCGGTCGTTGTACTAACGAGTCGATGCGGCGTGTGTGCGTAATAAGAACTTGCAAACCTTATTACGGGTACAAATCGTGTCTAACAAGTGATGTACGACGAGTGTTTAGCAAGATGGGATGGTGTTGTGCGTGCGGTTTTATACGTTCGTGGACTAATCGTTTTGCATTCTTTTGAATGACGACGCGAAACGAGACCGAGGCGAATGACGCGGAGTTTAACGCTAGAGTTGCGGCCGCCGTTGCGGAGCAAATGGGTGCGTTAGAAGAAAGAATGGAAAGGAGGTATTCCGAACTTCAAAGTAGTAGTGAAATGAAGCGTTATCTTAAGAGCTTCATGAGGACTAAATCCCCGATGTATGACGGAAAGTCGGATCCTTTGGTGAGCACAACTTGGATTTCGGACGTCGAAGGGTGTTTCCGTACTATTGATTGCCCTCCCGAGAGAAAGACGAGACTCGCTACGAGTTTGTTGCGGGGTAGGGCGAGGGATTGGTTGGATGGTAAGATTGATCTTGTTGGTGGTGAAACGTTTATGGTCTTATCGTGGGACGAGTTTAAGGAGGAATTCTTCGAGGAGTTCCGGACTTCGGCCGATTTGTGGGAATTGCGTAATGAGTTGCGAAACTTGCGACAAGGATCTATGGATTTGAGTACTCTCAAGACGACCTTTATGGCGAAGGCTCGTTTTTGTCCGGAGTATTTGGGAAGTGATCGTTTGTTAATGGGGGATTTCTATTGGACTTTGAATGACGACTTGAAAAGTAAAAATTAGTCGTGGTCAAGCGAAATCGTTTTCGGAATTATTCGACTTGGCTAGGGGTTTCGAGTCGCATACACGATCGAAGAAGGGTGAACCTTCAAGGGAGATAAGGGTTGTTTCTTATGGTGCTCCGAGTAAGAGGACTAAGGGTCCGAGCGTGAGCACGGGTGGTACACGGACGAGTATATCGAATTCTAGCGCGTCTAGATGTTACAATGGTGGCATGAGGAGTCACAAGTCTTGGGAATGTTCGATGCCGTTTGAGTTTGAGTTGTTAATGCCTTGTGTTGTGCATATTGTTGTTATGGGTGACGTTCCTAATGGAAGTACCCTATGGTGACGTTTGATTGTCGGGCGAAGGGCGTAAGACTTGGTGCAACCAAGCATTCCTTGATATTTGAGAAATGTTTCTACCAAGCCACGGAAATGGTTTTGGTGTTCGATTGTTAAGCGCGTGTTCGCTTTTATGTTGAAGTGATGAACCATGAGGTTCGTCGGGTGGTTGGAACCCTTGAGATCGAGTGTTTTTAATCTCGATGTGTGTTGGTAATGGAGTCTACATGATGCAACATTAGGTGCCTCTTTTATACCTACTAGCGTGGTGTTCGACTCCGATTGTGTTGCGGTACGCTTTCGTTCAAAGTGTATAAGGATTGGTTAAAATCCTTCGTGTGCTCAAGGTTTGGAGCAAGGTATGGTAACGGGTCGTGTGAACCCAATTGTTTGTAAAGTCTACCTTTGGTAGCATTGTACGGTTGTACGAGTTGTGGATATGGAACGTAGTTCCAAGTGAGGGAGTGGCACTCCCGCACGAGGAGGTTTTAGTGTGAGATTTCGGATGATGCTTTTGTTAGATCCGGAAATTTGGTCGAGACCTAGTTTTGGTCAATTGGTGGTAGAGTACAATTTTTGGCTCATTGGTACTTATGATATTGGATTTGTAAATTACCACCGAGGTGGTAAGTTTGGTGAATCTCTTCGAGAGATAATGGACGTGTTTTGGCGAGCAAGGTGAAATCCCTCGGTTAAGGGATGTGCGTATCGGATTCTCTTCTAGAGAAATATTGTTTTGTGCCTATGTTTGATATAGGTGGTTCTTGCTCGATAGTGTAGACGGTTAGCGGTATCCGTTAGGGTTCACTATAGTGTAGCGGAGCGCGATGTTGCACTACTCGTTGTGTGAGGTATTGTTATAGTGGTGAAGCATGACTTTCGGGGTCCGCTGACTTCATCATGAGGTATTGTTATATCGGTGAAGCATGACTTTCGGGTCCGCTGACTTCATCCGGTGTTGAGTGATCTATCAGTTGTTTTATACTCCTATGGTGGGATCGTGAGGACCGTATTGTGTGATTACTGATGCGATAGCCGTATTTCGCTCACATGTCGTTACGGGCGTGACAATGGTCGATTTTGTACGCCTAGGGTTTTAAGTTGTTATAGTCGATTGGACGCTAGCGGTTCTAGTCGTTCGCTTATGATGTTACGGTAGTTGCGTATTGGTTGTATTATGCGCTACAAGGGATGTTTAGTGATTGGTGTTGTCCGCAAGGATTCGTTTGGTTCGGTCTTCATCGTTTCGGGTTGTTGACCTTAGGTTGAGACTTGGTTGCTTTAGCACGGTACTTGGTAATGGTACGCTAGAGGAGTGATATCTCGGTTAGAGATGGGATGAGTTTCCCGATGCGAGGGAATGAGTATGGTTTTAGTGCTCGGATTGTGGATTTGAGAAAAATCGTGGATGACGATTTAGTTGTGGAAGGCGATTCGTCGGGAAGAATTGCTTAGGAAAGTCGGATTGGGACTTATGTTGAGGACCGTGGAGTGTGGTCCGTTTGGTTAAGTGACGAGGATCACGAGGACGTGATCGATTCTAAGTGGGGGAGAGTTGTAAGACCCAAATATTTATTGTACTTAATGTATTTAAGGTGTACTATGTGTGTATGGAGTGTGCACAACATGTAGGTGTTGCTTGCTCGACCGTCGAAGGAAAACTGGACGTTGTTTGAGGTACAAGGTGTGTACGTACCTTTTCAACCCCAAATAAAGTTTGTGTTGATGTTTCAAAGCCTTACCATTGGAAAGAAAATCTTATTACGTTTCCAACGATATTTGATTCATCGAAAACGGAGCTACGGTCAAAAAGTTATGGCCAAAACAAGTTTCTGAAATCTGACCTGCAGAGTGGAGCGGCGCTCCACAATGTGGCGCGGCGCGCCGAATGGGTCAGAAGCAATTTTCAGCCTTTTTAAAGGCTTTAAATGAAGGGTACTTTGGTCTTTTCACTTGGGGACGGTTTGGGGTCATCAAAACTGATCCTTTGATCAGTTTGGATCACATTCTCACCCACCACAAACACTCTCTTCAAACCCTAGTGAGAGAAACCCACTTTTAGTGAGAGAGAGCTTGATTTGGAGAAGAAGGAGTTGGATTCTCACCAAAGCTCGGGTATCAAAGTTGTTCCACTCGTCAACGGCATCATTTTGGCGGTATTGGTAAGTTCTAACTCCGAATTTCATCTTAGTGAATTGATATTCAAGTTAGGGTTTTGAGTTAATTGGTTGTAAAACCCTTTTAGGTGATGAAGTGACTTTAGTGATGCTAGTAATCGGGTTTATTGTTATTGTTGGTGGATTTCGGTTTGGTGAACAAATTGGTTATGTTTAGAACTTGAAATTGGGTTTAATCACTAGGTTTAGTGATTGTGGAAGTATTGAAACCTATTTAGGGTTATTTGGTTGACTAACTTTGACTTTGGGTCAAATTAGGGTTTGGTGGTGATTATGACCCAATTGGCGATTTAACAAAGTTTATAAACTTAAAATGGATTAAGTTGAAGTGTTAAACCGAGTTAAATATGTTTTGGTGTCAAAACTTGCTAATAGCGTGATATTGACTTCTTATGGGTCAAACTAGGGTTTAAGTGTCATTTTGGGCAAGATAGGTGTTTAACACCTATGATCGGGTTTAATTGGCGTATTAAGACCATTCTCACTTGTGTTAGTGATTATTGGTTAATTTTGGGCGCGTTTTGTACTTGGAAGTGCATTTGGGTCAAATTTGCACTAAGTGTCAATTTGGGTTGATTTGTGAATCCATTCTAAGTGTATTGTTGTAATTATGATAATGGAATAGGTATTTTCCATTGGCGAGTTGCAGATTATTTGGAAGCTTTCATCAAGACTTCAAGGTGAGTGTTAATATCCTATATGCATATGTATGTGTAGGATGGGTGCGGGTCGGGTGAAGTGATTCTCAGCTATAGAGCTCACTTCACATATAGGTGGATTTGATGGACTTGTGCATAGGTCCAATTGGCACGGTTGTGCGTTTTGGTTGACTACCTTTGGCAAAGTACACATTTTGGGTGTACGTTATCACACGTGGTTGTGAGTGGAATAATTATGCGTGTATGTATGTAATGTATTTAATTGTGTTGTACGAATGTGGTATTGTCGTGTTGTTTAAGACACCACGTTCTATGAAACGAGTAGTATTGTCGCGGTGTTTAAGACACTACTCATTGTGGAATTGACGAGTAGTATTGTCGCGGTGTTTAAGACGCTACTCATTGTGTAATTGACTTGTGGTATTGTCGCGGTGTTTAAGACACCACAATGTCATGGGAGTGGAAGTGTCGCGGTGTTCAAGACACCACTCATTGTATTGAATGAAGTGTGGATTCGTCGCGGTGTTTAAGACGCCACATTGTTGTAAGGGTGAGTTAGTCGCGGTGTTTAAGACATCACCCGGGGGACTAGTGATTACGCGGTGTGTAAGTAACACTAGTGGATGTTATGAACTCCAACGGACTTTCATGTACCGTTCTCTTGTGTACTTGGTTAACCATGGTTGTATGAGTTATGTATTGGCATATTTAATTATGAACTATATGCTTTTGGTATTGCTAGCTATTGTGGACTTGCGGTTATTGGTATATGCACGATATGTTGCATGATTGTCGAATTGTTAATTCGTGATTAATGTTGTGTTGTCGTGATGTAGTTAACCCTCCGGGGGTAGTTATTGGCGTTGTTCACACTGGCGTTGGTGAACTTACCTTATTGATGGTATTATTAGCTTGTTGCTTAGTGATCGTATGGTATTCTTAGATTAGCTTGCCTTTAGGCTTGGACGCTCCGGTATGCGGTATTTGTTTATTTATGTGGCGTGTCCATTTTATGCATATATATGTATGTAGTATATTATCATTCACTAAGCGTTAGCTTACCCTCTCGTTGTTGACTCTTTTTATAGATTGCATGCGGATTGGTGGCTCGGGTAAGCGCGAGGACTAGAAGACGTGCATAGTTGCTTTAGTGACTTACTTTTGGATCATTTAGGATTGGGTAGCGTATTCCCAATCGCCATGCTCGGCTTTGTTGTATTAAAAGTCTTTTGGTCAAATATTGTATTTCGGTACTTAAGGTGGTAAAATGGGTCGTTGTGGGACCCGCTTCGTAAACTCAATTTTATTAATTAAACGTGCTAGTTTTATATATATGAATTTATGGTTAAAAGCGTTTTGGCTAAAAATGTCGGGAACTAGTCAAACATTTTCGTTAAATTGACTTCCGGGGACAGCGGGCTGTCCAGGTGGTTTGGCGCGCCGCGCAAATGAACTGCACCAGAAATTTTTTTTTATGTTGTGAAATTTAACGGGAATTGTCGTGGTTTGGTTTGGGTTGTTACAGCTGTAGTGACCCGAACTTTTCCATGTTTATATATATTAATTGAGATTGATATTTACATGATTAAACGTTTCCAACATGTTAAGCAATCAAACTTGTTAAGACTTGATTAATTGAAATAGGTTTCATATAGACAATTGACTACCCAAGTTGACCGGTGATTCACGAACGTTAAAACTTGTAAAAACTATATGATGACATATATATGGTTATATATATAGTTAACATGATATTATGATAAGTAAACATATCATTAAGTATATTAACAATGAACTACATATGTAAAAACAAGACTACTAACTTAATGATTTTTAAACGAGACATATATGTAACGATTATCGTTGTAACGACATTTAAATGTATATATATCATATTAAGATATATTAATATATCATAATATCATGATAATATAATAATTTAACATCTCATTAGATATAATAAACAATGGGTTAACAACATTAATTGAGATCGTTAACTTAAAGGTTTCAAAACAACACTTACATGTAACGACTAACGATGACTTAACGACTCCGTTAAAATGTATATACATGTAGTGTATTTAGATGTATTAAAATACTTTTGGAAGACTTCAAGACATATATCGAAACACTCATACTTAACGAAAATGGTTACAGTTACTTTCCCATTCTTTTCTTTCATCAAGAATTCTAGTCGTATTCTTACCCGTATTATACACAGCTTCAAAACGTACTTACTATGGGTATATACCAATAGGAACTAGCATGGGATTCCACTCTTGATTATGTCATGTATGACTAATCAATTTTAACTTCTACCATGAGCTAGTCAACTAACTAGAACTCCTTTTAACCCCACTCACCACTCACCAATTAACACTCATCATTCACTCCATTTCACTTCCAAATCTCTTTCTAATTCTCTCTCAACACACCCACACTATTATGAACGTATTTTTCCAGTAGTTAATCATCATCTTCATCAAAAATCACTTCAAGAATCAAGCTATAATCATCATAGGAAGAACACTTCAAGAATACTTCAAAAATCCCTTCAAGTTTACTAATTTACTTCCAAGCTTTCTAATCCATTCCAAGTAATCATCTAAGATCAAGAAACCTTTGTTATATACAGTAGGTTATCTTTCTTATTCAAGGTAATATTCATATTCAAACTTTGATTCAATTTCTATAACTATAAACTATCTTAATTCGAGCAAAAATCTTACTTGAACTTGTTTTTGTGTCATGATCCTACTTCAAGAACTTTCAAGCCATCCAAGATCCTTTGAAGCTAGATCATTTCTTGTCACTTCCAGTAGGTTTACCTACTAAACTTGAGGTAGTAATGATGTTCATAACATCATTCGATTCATATATATAAAACTATCTTATTCGAAGGTTTAAACTCGTAATCACTAGAACATAGTTTAGTTAATTCTAAACTTGTTCGCAAACAAAAGTTAATCCTTCTAACTTGACTTTTAAAATTAACTAAACACATGTTCTATATCTATATGATATGCTAACTTAATGATTTAAAACCTGGAAACACGAAAAACACCGTAAAACCGGATTTACGCCGTCGTAGTAACACCGCGGGCTGTTTTGGGTTAGTTAATTAAAAACTATGATAAACTTTGATTTAAAAGTTGTTATTCTGAGAAAATGATTTTTATTATGAACATGAAACTATATCCAAAAATTATGGTTAAACTCAAAGTGGAAGTATGTTTTCTAAAATGGTCATCTAGACGTCGTTCTTTCGACTGAAATGACTACCTTTACAAAAACGACTTGTAACTTATTTTTCCGACTATAAACCTATACTTTTTCTGTGTAGATTCATAAAATACAGTTCAATATGAAACCATAGCAATTTGATTCATTCAAAACGGATTTAAAATGAAGAAGTTATGGGTAAAACAAGATTGGATAATTTTTATCATTTTAGCTACGTGAAAATTGGTAACAAATCTATTCCAACCATAACTTAATCAACTTGTATTGTATATTATGTAATCTTGAGATACCATAGACACGTATACAATGTTTCGACCTATCATGTCGACACATCTATATATATTTCGGAACAACCATAGACACTCTATATGTGAATGTTGGAGTTAGCTATACAGGGTTGAGGTTGATTCCAAAATATATATAGTTTGAGTTGTGATCAATACTGAGATACGTATACACTGGGTCGTGGATTGATTCAAGATAATATTTATTGATTTATTTCTGTACATCTAACTGTGGACAACTAGTTGTAGGTTACTAACGAGGACAGCTGACTTAATAAACTTAAAACATCAAAATATATTAAAAGTGTTGTAAATATATTTTGAACATACTTTAATATATATGTATATATTGTTATAGGTTCGTGAATCAACAGTGGCCAAGTCTTACTTCTCGACGAAGTAAAAATCTGTGAAAGTGAGTTATAGTCCCACTTTTAAAATCTAATATTTTTGGGATGAGAATACATGCAGGTTTTATAAATGATTTACAAAATAGACACAAGTACGTGAAACTACATTCTATGGTTGAATTATCGAAATCGAATATGCCCCTTTTTATTAAGTCTGGTAATCTAAGAATTAGGGAACAGACACCCTAATTGACGCGAATCCTAAAGATAGATCTATTGGGCCTAACAAACCCCATCCAAAGTACCGGATGCTTTAGTACTTCGAAATTATATCATATCCGAAGGGTGTCCCGGAATGATGGGGATATTCTTATATATGCATCTTGTTATTGTCGGTTACCAGGTGTTCACCATATGAATGATTTTTATCTCTATGTATGGGATGTGTATTGAAATATGAAATCTTGTGGTCTATTATTATGATTTGATATATATAGGTTAAACCTATAACTCACCAACATTTTTGTTGACGTTTTAAGCATGTTTATTCTCAGGTGATTATTAAGAGCTTCCGCTGTCGCATACTTAAATAAGGACGAGATTTGGAGTCCATGCTTGTATGATATTGTGTAAAAACTGCATTCAAGAAACTTATTTTGTTGTAACATATTTGTATTGTAAATCATTATGTAATGGTCGTGTGTAAACAGGATATTTTAGATTATCATTATTTGATAATCTACGTAAAGCTTTTTAAACCTTTCTTGATGAAATAAAGGTTATGGTTTGTTTTAAAATGAATGCAGTCTTTGAAAAACGTCTCATATAGAGGTCAAAACCTCGCAACGAAATCAATTAATATGGAACGTTTTTAATCAATAAGAACGGGACATTTCAGTTGGTATCAGAGCGTTGGTCTTAGAGAACCAGAAAATTTGCATTAGTGTGTCTTATCGAGTTTGTTAGGATGCATTAGTGATTCTGGACTTCGACCGTGTTTTCTTTAAAAATGATTGCTTAACATTTTTGTTGGAAACTATATATTTTTAACATATGAATATTATGTGATATATTAATCTCTTAACGTGTTTGATATTATGTGATAGATGTCTACCTCTAGAACAAGTCCCATTGACTCACCTAATAATAATGAAGAGTCAAATGTAAATTGGAATGATTCGTGGACTGATTCACAAGTTCCCGAAGAGGAACCGGAAGAAGAGTCGGAACCGGAAGAAGAATCAGAACCGGAAGAAGAATCGGAACCGGAAGAAGAATCGGAACCGGTGGGGGAAATAATAAAACGGTTAAGTAAAAGAGAATCCTCAACCAACAGACCAAGGTTAATTATGGTCAATGGTGTTTCCGCCAAGGAAGCAAAATATTGGGAGGATTACCAATTCTCCGATGAATCGGATTCCGACGAGAATTCCGATGATGTTATAGAAATTACCCCAACTGAATTTAAAAAGGCAAAAGAGAATAATAAGGGAAAGGGCATAAAAATAGAAAAATCTAATTCCAACCCCGATGAACTTTATATGTATCGTCAACCCCCGAAGTCCTTAAGTTGTAACAATGACCCGGGAACCTCTAAACCACCAGGTTTTTCTAAACCAATGTGGAAAATTACGGCTCGTATTAGGGGAACATCATATATCCCTAGAAACTTGGCAAAACGAACCAAAACCGAAGAAGAAGAAACAAGCGAGTCGGAATAAGATAGTTGTATTCGTGTGGTGTAATATATGTAATATAGTGTGCTTATGCTTTATGATATATGTAAAAATTGCTTGTATTAATAAGTATTTTTTTTTTATGAATCTAACTCTTGTCTATTTTACAGTATAAAAACACAAAATGGATAGACAACCCAATATTTTAAGAGACCTACCCGGAGACATGATTGATGAAATCTTGTCTAGAGTCGGTCAGAATTCCTCGGCACAACTATTTAAGGCGAGATCAGTTTGTAAGACATTCGAAGAACGTTCCAAGAATGATTTGGTTTATAAAAGGCTTTCGTTCGGAAGATGGGGGATATCACATTGGGAAATCCATAAGTTACGATGTGTTTACTTTGACGCATATATTGCGGGGAACCCAAATGCTATTTTACGCAACGGGTTAAGAAATTATTTTGACTCAGTATATCCAAATATAGGACTTCGTGATTTAGAAAAAGCGGCTAACATGCAACATAAAGAAGCATGTTATGCTTACGGGTTAGTAATGTTCGCTTCTCACCAAAGTGAGAACAAGAACATCGGGCTACAACTATTAAACAAAACGTTCCCTCAAGTGACGGAGTCGGTAATTGGGGTAAGAAATGAGGTTTTTAGGTTATTACGAGACTGTTGGTCATTACGTAACCCTCGTCCCTTTGACGACGTTACAACACGCTGTCTTATCAACGGCCATAACAGTTATGTTCCACAAGACCAAGGATGGGAAGTAGTCCTAGTAAAACCAGAATGCATGACTTGTTTCTGGACGTATGAATTACGTGTCTTTATTGCCTTTGCTGAACGACTTGTGTACTAGCTAGAATTATCTTCACAACTATCTTGTATCAAAGTTATTGTGTGCTATATTTCATGCTTTATGTAAAATAAGCGGTATTGTAAGTTTGTAAAATATTGTATAAAAGTTTGAACGCGAAATATTATTATAATCAGTTTTTCATATAGAATTGTAGTAGTTGAATTGTATATTAGCTACTAAGTATGAACTTAACGGGTAGGTACTACCCGAATTTAAACTTATAAAACGCTAATATGAAGAAAAAGCTTTTATAAATGAGTTCATATTATGCTACGAAATACTATTAACTACTCTTAATATTCTGTATGATTAACTTGTTCCATTTGACTATTTTGAAGGAAATGGCACCGACTACTCGACACACCGTGAATATGAATGAAGAGGAATTCCGTACTTTTCTAGCTTCAAACATAGCCGCAGTACAGGCTGCGCTATATACCAACAATAACCTTGGATCTGGCAGTACAGGAAATCGTGTAGGATGCACCTACAAAGAATTCACTGCCTGCAAACCTTTGGAATTTGATGGAACCGAAGGACCGATCGGATTGAAACGGTGGACCGAGAAGGTTGAATCGGTGTTTGCCATAAGTAAGTGTACTGAAGAGGACAAAGTGAAGTACGCTACGCATACCTTCACAGGTTCTGCGTTAACATGGTGGAATACCTATCTAGAGCAAGTGGGACAAGATGATGCGTACGCACTACCGTGGTCAGCATTCAAGCACTTGATGAACGAGAAGTACCGTCCCAGAACCGAGGTCAATAAGCTCAAGACAGAACTTAGAGGGTTACGAACCCAAGGATTTGATATTACCACGTACGAAAGACGATTCACAGAATTGTGCCTATTGTGTCCGGGAGCGTTCGAAGATGAGGAAGAGAAGATCGACGCGTTTGTGAAAGGATTACCGGAAAGAATCCAAGAAGATATAAGTTCACACGAGCCCGCCTCCATACAACAGGCATGTAGAATGGCTCACAAACTAGTGAACCAGATTGAAGAAAGAATTAAAGAACAGACTGCTGAAGAGGCCAATGTGAAGCAAGTCAAAAGAAAGTGGGAGGAAAACGGTGATAAGAATCGCCAATACAGCAACAACAGCAATTACAACAATAATCGCAACAATTATCCCAACAATCGCAACTACAACAAACGGCCCAACAACAACAACAACAACAACAGCAACTACAACAATCATCCTAACAACAATAATAACCGCAACAACAACAACAATCAGAAGCAGCTATGCCAAAGGTGTGAAAAGAATCACTCGGGGTTCTGCACCAAATTTTGCAACAAGTGTAAAAGAAATGGTCATAGCGCGGCGAAGTGTGAGGTCTACGGACCAGGGGTTAATAGAACGAAAGGAACAAATGGTGTCGGAACGAGTAATGGCGGAGCAAGTAGTGTCGGAGCAAGTTATGCCAATGTAGTTTGTTATAAATGTGGAAAACCGGGCCACATTATTAGAAATTGCCCGAACCAGGAGAACACGAATGGACAAGGTCGTGGAAGAGTTTTCAATATTAATGCGGCAGAGGCACAGGAAGACCCAGAGCTTGTTACGGGTACGTTTCTTATTGACAATAAATCTGCTTACGTTTTATTTGATTCGGGTGCGGATAGAAGCTATATGAGTAGAGATTTTTGTGCTAAATTAAGTTGTCCATTGACGCCTTTGGATAGTAAATTTTTACTCGAATTAGCAAATGGTAAATTAATTTCAGCAGATAATATATGTCGGAATCGAGAAATTAAACTGGTTAGCGAAACATTTAAGATTGATTTGATACCAGTAGAGTTAGGGAGTTTTGATGTGATAATCGGTATGGACTGGTTGAAAGAAGTGAAAGCAGAGATCGTCTGTTACAAAAATGCAATTCGCATTATACGAGAAAAAGGAAAACCCTTAATGGTGTACGGAGAAAAGGGCAACACGAAGCTACATCTTATTAGTAATTTGAAGGCACAAAAACTAATAAGAAAAGGTTGCTATGCTGTTCTAGCACACGTCGAGAAAGTACAAACTGAAGAAAAGAGCATCAATGATGTTCCCATTGCAAAAGAATTTCCCGATGTATTTCCGAAAGAATTACTGGGATTACCCCCACATCGATCCGTTGAATTTCAAATAGATCTTGTACCAGGAGCTGCACCAATAGCTCGTGCTCCTTACAGACTTGCACCCAGCGAGATGAAAGAACTGCAAAGCCAATTACAAGAACTTTTAGAGCGTGGTTTCATTCGACCAAGCACATCACCGTGGGGAGCTCCTGTTTTGTTTGTCAAGAAGAAAGATGGTACATTCAGGTTGTGTATCGACTACCGAGAGTTGAACAAACTTACCATCAAGAACCGCTACCCACTACCGAGAATCGACGACTTATTTGATCAACTACAAGGCTCGTCTGTTTATTCAAAGATTGACTTACGTTCCGGGTATCATCAAATGCGGGTGAAAGAAGATGATATTCCAAAGACTGCTTTCAGAACACGTTACGGTCATTACGAGTTTATGGTCATGCCGTTTGGTTTAACTAATGCACCAGCTGTGTTCATGGACCTTATGAACCGAGTGTGTGGACCATACCTTGACAAGTTTGTCATCGTTTTCATTGATGACATACTTATTTACTCAAAGAATGACCAAGAACACGGTGAACATTTGAGAAAGGTGTTAGAAGTATTGAGGAAGGAAGAATTGTACGCTAAGTTTTCAAAGTGTGCATTTTGGTTGGAAGAAGTTCAATTCCTCGGTCACATAGTGAACAAAAAAGGTATTAAGGTGGATCCAGCAAAGATAGAAACTGTTGAAAAGTGGGAAACACCGAAAACTCCGAAACACGTACGCCAGTTTTTAGGACTAGCTGGTTACTACAGAAGGTTCATCCAAGACTTTTCCAGAATAGCAAAACCCTTGACTGCATTAACGCATAAAGGGAAGAAATTTGAATGGAATGATGAACAAGAGAAAGCGTTTCAGTTATTGAAGAAAAAGCTAACTACGGCACCTATATTGTCATTGCCTGAAGGGAATGATGATTTTGTGATTTATTGTGACGCATCAAAGCAAGGTCTCGGTTGTGTATTAATGCAACGAACGAAGGTGATTGCTTATGCGTCTAGACAATTGAAGATTCACGAACAAAATTATACGACGCATGATTTGGAATTAGGTGCGGTTGTTTTTGCATTAAAGACTTGGAGGCACTACTTATATGGGGTCAAAAGTATTATATATACCGACCACAAAAGTCTTCAACACATATTTAATCAGAAACAACTGAATATGAGGCAGCGTAGGTGGATTGAATTATTGAATGATTACGACTTTGAGATTCGTTACCACCCGGGAAAGGCAAATGTGGTAGCCGATGCCTTGAGCAGGAAGGACAGAGAACCCATTCGAGTAAAATCTATGAATATAATGATTCATAATAACCTTACTACTCAAATAAAGGAGGCGCAACAAGGAGTTTTAAAAGAAGGAAATTTAAAGGATGAAATACCCAAAGGATCGGAGAAGCATCTTAATATTCGGGAAGACGGAACCCGGTATAGGGCTGAAAGGATTTGGGTACCAAAATTTGGAGATATGAGAGAAATGGTACTTAGAGAAGCTCATAAAACCAGATACTCAATACATCCTGGAACGGGGAAGATGTACAAGGATCTCAAGAAACATTTTTGGTGGCCGGGTATGAAAGCCGATGTTGCTAAATATGTAGGAGAATGTTTGACGTGTTCTAAGGTCAAAGCTGAGCATCAGAAACCATCAGGTCTACTTCAACAACCCGAAATCCCGGAATGGAAATGGGAAAACATTACCATGGATTTCATCACTAAATTGCCAAGGACTGCAAGTGGTTTTGATACTATTTGGGTAATAGTTGATCGTCTCACCAAATCAGCACACTTCCTGCCAATAAGAGAAGATGACAAGATGGAGAAGTTAGCACGACTGTATTTGAAGGAAGTCGTCTCCAGACATGGAATACCAATCTCTATTATCTCTGATAGGGATGGCAGATTTATTTCAAGATTCTGGCAGACATTACAGCAAGCATTAGGAACTCGTCTAGACATGAGTACTGCCTATCATCCACAAACCGATGGGCAGAGCGAAAGGACGATACAAACGCTTGAAGACATGCTACGAGCATGTGTTATTGATTTCGGAAACAGTTGGGATCGACATCTACCGTTAGCAGAATTTTCCTACAACAACAGCTACCATTCAAGCATTGAGATGGCGCCGTTTGAAGCACTTTATGGTAGAAAGTGCAGGTCTCCGATTTGTTGGAGTGAAGTGGGGGATAGACAGATTACGGGTCCGGAGATTATACAAGAAACTACCGAGAAGATCATCCAAATTCAACAACGGTTGAAAACAGCCCAAAGTCGACAAAAGAGCTACGCTGACATTAAAAGAAAAGATATAGAATTTGAAATTGGAGAGATGGTCATGCTTAAAGTTGCACCTTGGAAAGGAGTTGTTCGATTTGGTAAACGAGGGAAATTAAATCCAAGGTATATTGGACCATTCAAGATTATTGATCGTGTCGGACCAGTAGCTTACCGACTAGAGTTACCTCAACAACTCGCGGCTGTACATAACACTTTCCACGTCTCGAATTTGAAGAAATGTTTTGCTAAAGAAGATCTCACTATTCCGTTAGATGAAATCCAAATCAACGAAAAACTTCAATTCATCGAAGAACCCGTCGAAATAATGGATCGTGAGGTTAAAAGACTTAAGCAAAACAAGATACCAATTGTTAAGGTTCGATGGAATGCTCGTAGAGGACCCGAGTTCACCTGGGAGCGTGAAGATCAGATGAAGAAGAAATACCCGCATCTATTTCCAGAAGATTCGTCAACACCTTCAACAGCTTAAAATTTCGGGACGAAATTTATTTAACGGGTAGGTACTGTAGTGACCCGAACTTTTCCATGTTTATATATATTAATTGAGATTGATATTTACATGATTAAACGTTTCCAACATGTTAAGCAATCAAACTTGTTAAGACTTGATTAATTGAAATAGGTTTCATATAGACAATTGACTACCCAAGTTGACCGGTGATTCACGAACGTTAAAACTTGTAAAAACTATATGATGACATATATATGGTTATATATATAGTTAACATGATATTATGATAAGTAAACATATCATTAAGTATATTAACAATGAACTACATATGTAAAAACAAGACTACTAACTTAATGATTTTTAAACGAGACATATATGTAACGATTATCGTTGTAACGACATTTAAATGTATATATATCATATTAAGATATATTAATATATCATAATATCATGATAATATAATAATTTAACATCTCATTAGATATAATAAACAATGGGTTAACAACATTAATTGAGATCGTTAACTTAAAGGTTTCAAAACAACACTTACATGTAACGACTAACGATGACTTAACGACTCCGTTAAAATGTATATACATGTAGTGTATTTAGATGTATTAAAATACTTTTGGAAGACTTCAAGACATATATCGAAACACTCATACTTAACGAAAATGGTTACAGTTACTTTCCCATTCTTTTCTTTCATCAAGAATTCTAGTCGTATTCTTACCCGTATTATACACAGCTTCAAAACGTACTTACTATGGGTATATACCAATAGGAACTAGCATGGGATTCCACTCTTGATTATGTCATGTATGACTAATCAATTTTAACTTCTACCATGAGCTAGTCAACTAACTAGAACTCCTTTTAACCCCACTCACCACTCACCAATTAACACTCATCATTCACTCCATTTCACTTCCAAATCTCTTTCTAATTCTCTCTCAACACACCCACACTATTATGAACGTATTTTTCCAGTAGTTAATCATCATCTTCATCAAAAATCACTTCAAGAATCAAGCTATAATCATCATAGGAAGAACACTTCAAGAATACTTCAAAAATCCCTTCAAGTTTACTAATTTACTTCCAAGCTTTCTAATCCATTCCAAGTAATCATCTAAGATCAAGAAACCTTTGTTATATACAGTAGGTTATCTTTCTTATTCAAGGTAATATTCATATTCAAACTTTGATTCAATTTCTATAACTATAAACTATCTTAATTCGAGCAAAAATCTTACTTGAACTTGTTTTTGTGTCATGATCCTACTTCAAGAACTTTCAAGCCATCCAAGATCCTTTGAAGCTAGATCATTTCTTGTCACTTCCAGTAGGTTTACCTACTAAACTTGAGGTAGTAATGATGTTCATAACATCATTCGATTCATATATATAAAACTATCTTATTCGAAGGTTTAAACTCGTAATCACTAGAACATAGTTTAGTTAATTCTAAACTTGTTCGCAAACAAAAGTTAATCCTTCTAACTTGACTTTTAAAATTAACTAAACACATGTTCTATATCTATATGATATGCTAACTTAATGATTTAAAACCTGGAAACACGAAAAACACCGTAAAACCGGATTTACGCCGTCGTAGTAACACCGCGGGCTGTTTTGGGTTAGTTAATTAAAAACTATGATAAACTTTGATTTAAAAGTTGTTATTCTGAGAAAATGATTTTTATTATGAACATGAAACTATATCCAAAAATTATGGTTAAACTCAAAGTGGAAGTATGTTTTCTAAAATGGTCATCTAGACGTCGTTCTTTCGACTGAAATGACTACCTTTACAAAAACGACTTGTAACTTATTTTTCCGACTATAAACCTATACTTTTTCTGTGTAGATTCATAAAATACAGTTCAATATGAAACCATAGCAATTTGATTCATTCAAAACGGATTTAAAATGAAGAAGTTATGGGTAAAACAAGATTGGATAATTTTTATCATTTTAGCTACGTGAAAATTGGTAACAAATCTATTCCAACCATAACTTAATCAACTTGTATTGTATATTATGTAATCTTGAGATACCATAGACACGTATACAATGTTTCGACCTATCATGTCGACACATCTATATATATTTCGGAACAACCATAGACACTCTATATGTGAATGTTGGAGTTAGCTATACAGGGTTGAGGTTGATTCCAAAATATATATAGTTTGAGTTGTGATCAATACTGAGATACGTATACACTGGGTCGTGGATTGATTCAAGATAATATTTATTGATTTATTTCTGTACATCTAACTGTGGACAACTAGTTGTAGGTTACTAACGAGGACAGCTGACTTAATAAACTTAAAACATCAAAATATATTAAAAGTGTTGTAAATATATTTTGAACATACTTTAATATATATGTATATATTGTTATAGGTTCGTGAATCAACAGTGGCCAAGTCTTACTTCTCGACGAAGTAAAAATCTGTGAAAGTGAGTTATAGTCCCACTTTTAAAATCTAATATTTTTGGGATGAGAATACATGCAGGTTTTATAAATGATTTACAAAATAGACACAAGTACGTGAAACTACATTCTATGGTTGAATTATCGAAATCGAATATGCCCCTTTTTATTAAGTCTGGTAATCTAAGAATTAGGGAACAGACACCCTAATTGACGCGAATCCTAAAGATAGATCTATTGGGCCTAACAAACCCCATCCAAAGTACCGGATGCTTTAGTACTTCGAAATTATATCATATCCGAAGGGTGTCCCGGAATGATGGGGATATTCTTATATATGCATCTTGTTATTGTCGGTTACCAGGTGTTCACCATATGAATGATTTTTATCTCTATGTATGGGATGTGTATTGAAATATGAAATCTTGTGGTCTATTATT
This sequence comes from Rutidosis leptorrhynchoides, assembly GCF_046630445.1. Lineage (NCBI taxonomy): Eukaryota > Viridiplantae > Streptophyta > Magnoliopsida > Asterales > Asteraceae > Rutidosis > Rutidosis leptorrhynchoides. The sequence continues at coordinate 134,067,189 of NC_092340.1, read as the reverse complement.
ATGATTTGATATATATAGGTTAAACCTATAACTCACCAACATTTTTGTTGACGTTTTAAGCATGTTTATTCTCAGGTGATTATTAAGAGCTTCCGCTGTCGCATACTTAAATAAGGACGAGATTTGGAGTCCATGCTTGTATGATATTGTGTAAAAACTGCATTCAAGAAACTTATTTTGTTGTAACATATTTGTATTGTAAATCATTATGTAATGGTCGTGTGTAAACAGGATATTTTAGATTATCATTATTTGATAATCTACGTAAAGCTTTTTAAACCTTTCTTGATGAAATAAAGGTTATGGTTTGTTTTAAAATGAATGCAGTCTTTGAAAAACGTCTCATATAGAGGTCAAAACCTCGCAACGAAATCAATTAATATGGAACGTTTTTAATTCAAACCTTGGAAGTCATGATACGAGCTTGTGTGATCAATTTCGGAAAAGCTTGTGTGATACGAGTCATGATACAAGCACTTGCCTCTTGCCGAATTCTCTTACAACAATAGTTATCACAAGAGTATTAAAGCCACACCTTTCGAAGCTTTGTATGGCCGAAAATGTCGTTCTCCTCTTTGTTGGGCCGAAGTAGGTGACACACAAATCACCGGACCTGAACTCATTCATGAAACAACCGAGAAGATCGTTCAAATATGAGATAGGCTCCGGACGGCCCGTAATCATAAAAAGAGCTATACCGACAAAAGACGCAACGACCTTGAATTTCAAGTCGGTGACCGCGTAATGTTAAAAGTCGCACCTTGGAAAGGTGTAATCCGTTTCGGGAAACGCGGGAAGCTAAATCCGCGGTATATTGGTCCTTTCGAAATCTTGGAGCGTGTTGGAACCGTTACTTATCGTTTAAATCTCCCGCCTCAACTGAGCTCCGTTCATCCTACTTTCCATGTATCAAACTTGAAGAAGTGTTTTGCCAAACCCGAACTCGTGATCCCTCTCGAGGAACTCACTATTGATGACAAACTTTATTTTGTGGAGGAACCGGTTGAAATTTTGGACACCTCCGTCAAAACGCTAAAACAAAGCCGAATTCCAATTGTCAAGGTCCGTTGGAACGCCAAAAGGGGACCCGAGTTTACTTGGGAAAGACAAGATCAAATGCAAAGGAAATACCCTCATTTATTCATAGATTTGGAAACTCAAGATCCCGAGGAAGAAATAACGACCACTACGCCTACTTAAATTTCGGGACGAAAATTCTTTTAAGGAGTAGGTAATGTAACATCCCGCCTTTTTTCGTTTACTTTCCGTTTAATTATTTAAAGTCCGTTATAAAATTTTAACATCTTCCGTTAATACGCGTTTTAAAATATTTCGTTTAGGTAATCCGTTTGGTTAATACACGCACCCGCTTCAAACTTGAGGGACCAATGTTGTCATTTGACCAAACTCATGACTAGGTCAAAGAGTCAACATCCATCTCCTCCATTCATTATCCATTTCCTTTTTCCTTTTTCTTAATACTTTCATCTTTTCTCTCAAAACTTCAAATTAAAGATTCACCATCCATTTTCAATCTAGCAATCAAACATCAAAACAAATTACATATTTGGAATCCTTGCATCTTCCTCTTCAATTCCATACCGATTTAATCAAGTTTGGGTCAAGACTAGTAATTGTCCTTGCACACGTTTACTTGTGAAGTACTTTATTACTCGTGCACTCAAGGTGAGATCATAGTCCCTCCTTTACTCTTTTAAACTTACATTTGGGATGAGAAAACATAAACGTTTCATTTTACAAAGTGAACACAAGTACGAAAACAAACATTCTACATACGAGTTAGAAAAAAAATCCTTAATTCGATTATCATTAGTTACACTTGCCGGGTGTAAGCGAGAACTTATGTTGTATGGCCATATGGGTTTGACAAACCCTCATTCGGACGGTTCGCTACCGTTATTCGGATGAAATATATTTTCGAGAAACAGTGTATGTTCTAACACTACTGTGATGGGGTTCTATGGATGGAAAGTTAAGCCTTGATAATTGGGTGCTCGTGATAACAAATTTTAGAATGGTTTACTATTATTTCAATGATTTAAATCTTGTGGTTCATTTGTACTTACTTAATTACTTAAACCTATGATTTCACCAACGTTTTCGTTGACAGATTTCTATGTTTTTCTCAGGTCCTTGAACATTTTGTGATACATGCTTCCGCTCATTTTTTTGATACTTGCATTGGATATCGAGTATATATCCATACATGGAGCGTCTTTTGGCTACTTTTAAATTGTGTCGCATAGGTTTCATTTGTACTTATAACGTAACTTGTGGTTGAACTATTCTTGTAAACTTTGAAACAACCTTTACATTTGAAATGAATGCGACATATTTTTGGTCAAACGTTGATTTAAAGACTTATGACCACGTAACGGGACCTAAGTAGACGGCGCCGTCAATTACGATTTTGTCGGGTCGCTACAATACCCATCAGCAAAATCATCTGAATGAGTAAACCCAACAAAACCATAAATATGAGGCTGAGAGCCAGCGCAAAATGACCAATAAACCCTTAAAAAAATTGTGAAAACACAATTTACTCCAAATAGAACAGTAATCATAGAGGGTCAATACTAAATATGTGAATATGTGCAATATTATATTAGAAAATGGAGTATATAAAGTTACTAGACAGATCTGTTGATTACAACCAATCAAGGGGCGGATCTATGTTGGGGCAGCCGGGGTCAGCTGCCCCCGGCGACTTAATTTCGCTTTTCATACATTTATAAGTGATTTCGGTGTAATTAGATTTGAAAACCATAAGTTAGTAAAGAGAAATTGCGCAACATTTTAATGGGGTGTTGGATAAAGAGATGATACGATGAAGATGATGATGATCTAAAAGGAAAGGATGGGAATTGTAACACCGTACTTTTTTTTTAAACACAACGGAAAGCAATTCAACATATTATATTATAAAACGTATTAATATTATACAACCCACGTTTATTCCCGTGTTACTTAAAACCATTCGTGCCAGATAATATATTAAACACTAAGATCAGAGTTCGCCAGCAGTGTCAAACAAAACAAACGTAACCCTGCATCACCCATCCCACTAGCATGCAACACTTAAACTGGAGGGGAGAAGATGTGAAGGATTAGCACGAAGCTAAGTGAATGAGATATCCAAACAGATATCACTATATAGTCTCAAGCCCAGCATCAATCTAAAAACATACATCACGTATCTCAAGAGGACCGGCGACCTGTACGGGGTCCTCAACCACTAGCTGATCGGGCTAGAGCTTACCGATAGTCCCTTGACTCTCTCACATAGTCCTCCTGACTCAACGAACGCGTCATTTAAACTATACTACATAGATAGTAGCAACCGAACCCAACCTACCCAGTCAAGGTTGACCTCTTCCACCTACCCGGTCTAAGGTGGACACACCTACCCAGTCGAAGGTGATCACTTGTGCACATATAACCACTTAACCATATTCACATAGTATATACAATAATATAATCACTTATGGTAATCGGTCTAATCATGTGGTTCATGGAAATGACTAGTAACTACGCATGTTACTAAATAACAACATCCGTAAGGATAGTCCCACTCACCGATACCAGTACAACTCAGTGGTCTAATATTACTGAGCCTTCACGTCCACTTTGTCACCTGAGAATATCATATTCCCAGTTAGAATAATCTCAATTAATAATATCATTATTCAGACAGATCAATTAATAATATCATTATTTAGACAGTTAAATAGTTTTAACATAATCATATTCATCACATAGGTCAAGGTTGCACCTGACCCATTTATCGCCATTACTCATACATGTGTGAGTCCAATCATGTGCGTGCGTAATCATGACAAGCGCACAGATGAAACCAACCAAAACCCTAATACGTGAGAGTTCTCACTCATATGCATCTACGGGCCTACGTACGTGTGACTTTTGCCACGCGCACAACAAACACATATCTTTCATATAACTTCTAATAATATATGAGCTAAGTAATTAACGTATTTTGAGCCTCTATCCACTATTTCAAATAATTATCGTAATATCAGGTAACCAAAGTTTAACATGTGTTCCTTATAACTCTGATCCATTTCTCGAAAGTCGATAATACAAACAATATAATATCCAAAACGCAAGCCTCATAATAAAAGCACTTAGCTCGTTTCTAACAAATAGCAATTAATACAATAATAGCATATATTTTAGCTATATAAAAAAGTACGAGAACACTCACTTTGCAATCTTCTCAAAAGATCTTGACGCACCTATGATGCTCGTAGCCCTAGCTTACGCTCCTTGTATTATAACCACTTGACACTCACAACCACATCTAGTGTATATGTACATGTATATGAATTTATGAGCTTATGGGATGAATATTGAAAGCTAGATTAGTGCTCTATTTATACTTACAATTTGAGCAACTTGTCATGCAATCTATTTTATAGGCTACATATGTGTCATCCTTACATTTAATCCTTTTATTATTAAGTATTACACATGTCAACTTACAAGATTAGTCACCATATATATATTTTAAAGATTGATTCATATATCATTTGTACATATGTGGCTAGTAATTCCACCACAAGCACAACATAGTTCATTTATTAACTTTAATTATTTATTATTTATACATATACATATACGCATATGCATAGTTTACTATGCTACAAATTATAATTATATAAATTATGATATTATATTTTATCCGCTATCTAAAACACAATGCTTTCGTTAGACAGTCGTAACGAAGTCTAATTCAATTAAACTGATATTTTATGTGACCATCGTCATAAAGCGTATTCATACGCCTACTTAATAGTTTCACACTCACAACTTATTATTTCACTTTTCTATTTAATTTATATCAATTAACCATAACTTAAATATCATATTTAAAATTATATAATAAAATAATTTTATTTCTACATTTCGTCCAGGCCATTAATCAGGGTGTTACAAGAATGTTCCACATCAACATGTTTCTATCTGTAATTATTTCACTCAAACTAGTTTATAATTATATGTTCCACGTCAACTGTTCGTCTCTTTCCTCCGTTAGCTTTCAGCATATGCCAAACATGTGAGGTATGTCATTTTCTCTCTTTGAAAGTTCAGGGACGGCTGGCGCAATTTTGTCTTCTTCCCTTAAATAATTTAATTTATTTTTTCTTTTCATTTTTCATTTTTCTTTTCTTTTCTCTTAGGCTAGTTGTAGTGGTAGAGGGCGTGAGTTGATGGTGTAGGTTGCTTTTTTTTTTTTTTACTTTTTTGATGACAAAGACGTGTGAGTTTTTTGTGGTGCTAGTTTTTGTTGCGGGTGTTAGTGGAATGCTGATGTGACATTTTATTTTTATTTTTATTGTGTTTTATTAATTTATTTTATATTATTTATGGTTTTTAACAAGTAAAAATAATAAGAATAATAATAACGCGTTTTTGTAAATGACAAACGGTTATTTTTTAAAAATAACAACGGCTATATTTTTTTCTATAAATACTGCATTTCACCAACTTCAATTCACACTTCATATTTCTTACAAGTTCTAAACTTCTAAAACTCTCTCAATTATTCAAAATGAGTCCGTTGAATGTTGGCTTACAAGTTAATTAAACGGTTATTTTTTAAAAATACCAACGGCTATATTTTTTTCTATAAATACTCCATTTCACCAACTTCAATTCACACTTCATATTTCTTACAAGTTCTAAACTTCTAAAACTCTCTCAATTATTCAAAATGAGTCCGTTGAATGTTGGCTTACAAGTTAATTACGGAGGTGAATTTGATCGGGAAGTGATGAATTGTCAATCTTGTTGGCAACAAGAGTATTTCATTGATACGCGCGAGTATGACTTATCTAAGTTGATTGAGTTTCTTAAGGAAGACCTACCTTTGTTTTTCAAACAGGTTTGATATTTCAAAAAAGCCAACATTCCCGTCTCGCTATTTAAAGATGACTACGATTGGTTTGCTTTGGTAGGGCGAGCCTTGGTACGTTTTGAAACACCTAATCTTTATATCGAATTCAGTGATGAAAGCAAACATATTGTTCAAAGTAATCAAGAAGTTGTACCTGAATCTCCAAAAGGGTTTCAGCAATACGATATTCGCGATTACGAAGATTGATCAAGGTGTATGTTGAAGAGAACTGTTACAAATTTATATAATCATTTTAGGAACTAAGTTGTTGTTTTGTTTAGGAAATAATGTAATCATTTAGGAATTAATGCAATAAACGGCTATATTGCAAGGAATCACATTATTAAACATAATGTACATTAATTTAAATTACTAACAACCCACAACAAACACCTCCACACAAAAATCTCACATGTCCTAGTCATCAAAAATGTAAAAAAGCAACCTACACCACCAACTCACGCCCCATATCACTATAACTAGTCTAAGAGAAAAAAAAAAAATTAAATTATTTAAGAGAAGAAGACAAAATTACGTCAGTCGTCCCTCAACTTTCAAAGAGAGAAAATGACATAATTACGCTCACATGTTTGGCACATGTTGAAGGTTAACGGAGGAAAGAGACGAACAGTTAACAGAAGGATGACATAAATTATAAAATGCAAGTTAAGTAACGACGAACGCAAAAACAATGTTGTAAGAACGACGCCTGTGATTTCAGTATAAGTTTAAGGATGACGAGAGTAATTATGTGTTATATTTTGTTTCATAGTAGCCTTTGTCATTCAACTGTAATTTACAATACATTGTCCATATAATTAAGAAATACGAAGTACGTAATAAAACCAATACATAATAATAATAATAATAATAATAATAATAATAATAATAATAATAATAATAATAATAATGATAATAATGATAATAGTAATAATAATAATAATAGTAATAATAATAGTAATAGTAATAATCCTAATAATAATAATAATAATAATAATAATAATAATAATACAAATAATACAAATAATAATAATAATAATAATAATAATAATAATAATAATAATAATAATGATAATGATAATAATAACAACCACAACAACAACCACGACGACGACGATGACGATAATAATAATAATAATCGTATCCTACTTATATATTTAAACAAAAGTGAAATAGATCAATTAATTTAGTTAGGAACAATTAATAGCCGTTGATTAAATGATTACTTTCACCACACCTATAACTATGGAAGCCAAATAGCTATCTCATCATTAACTTGTACAATGCCTTTTAAAAAAACAAACTTGTATAGTAATAAAATGTTCGTGTCAAATACAATGATTCAAAAATGTAAAACAATACCCCATAACACAAATTCCTCATTCAATATATGTCATCTAACATCATGTATCTGTTTGAATCACAAATGGACTATAACACCAAACATGTAATTTCTTCCTCTAATCTATTAAAAAAAAAATCTTTTCTTTTAAAAATGTTATCTCTGAACAAAACCCCAATAAATATCAAATCCTTCGAATCTTTATTAGTATCTTTCAGAAAATAAAAGCAACCAAAATCTGAAACTTTCCTTTTTCGATATATTTTGCATGGTACAATAATAATGACGGAATTCACTGCAATAAACGTACAGAAATATATATAAATACGGCCATGATAAAAATTTTTATCCATTGAAGGTCGTGGGTGGGTCTTGGATATAGCATACCCGCTGCAGGTAAATTCGACTCGCGAATCCGTAATACCTTTTGAACAATCCACAAATGTTTATGTTAACTCGCATACTTATATTCAATTATTCAATATTATTTTTTGTACATGTAATTTTGAACCATTTGCATATATATTTTTAGTTTTTTTTTTTTCTTTTTTTTGTTGTTGTAATTTTAGCTTTTTGATTTGTAAGATTATATTCAATTTAATATTAACACGTGTTTAAGTCCCGCAATTATTTTATTATTGTTATGATTATAAAGAATTTTAACTCTTTTACATATATTTCTTATAAAAAAAATTGTGGTAAATTTTTTGATTAGTTAAAATGTATATTTATATATACGGCGGGTTTATCCAATTGTAAGTTTTTGTGGGTCATGGGTGTAGGCATAAAATTAACTTGTCGATGTACAGAAAGAATCATGGTGGGTGGGTGGGTGGGTGGGTGGGTGTTAGATACAAGAGATTAGTGTCATTTGTTCGTGGGTGTCATCCCTAGACAAGCTCAATATCATATTATAATTGATTGTTATGTTTTTTTTTGAAAGGCCAAAATATATATAAAAATGATTATTATATTATAGTTTATACACTTAATATAATCACGATTATTAAAGTTGTCGTAAATGACTAGATCAACAGACCTACGATATTAAGTAGTACTATATGAAAATCTCACCTAGTTAAAATTCTAATTGTTTCATGATTTATTTTACATATAATTTATATATCATTTTCACTTACATAACCACAAAATGTTATTATATTTCAACTTCATATGCACTTTTATTTATATACTCCCCCGTCCCACAATATTGTCCCACTTTGACTTTTTGGGTCTTTTTTTTTGTATAACTTCGACTTTAAATTTTTTTATTTATGTTATATAGTATTTGATGATAGTTATACCAATGAAAAGATATTTTAAAATTGAATCCAATGATATAACTTTCATCAAATATTATGTATCACAAATAAAAATATTTAAAGTCAAAATTTAAAAAGTAAGACTTTGAAAAGTCAAATAGAACAGTTATTTTGGGACGGATAGAGTATATTTCATTTAAAATTATATTAAATTAAATTAATATTAATCTTTATGTTTACATACCTTGAAAGCAATCTTTATGAAGGAAGAAAGTGATACTACTACAGATTTAGACAATAATATACAACTTTTGTCAATTTAATTGACGTACTCATAATTAATATAATATATTTGTAATTTTGATTAACAAAACCCGTAAATTTTGTGGGTATTAAGCTAGTTTATTTTATAAGAAACCAACAAATAGGCTTTTAACTTTAAGATGCATACTAAAAAAATATACTCCTTCCATCCCATATTAATAGTTCACTGACAAAAAACACACAGTTTAAGAAAATGTCATAAAGTACCATACTTTCTGTTTACTTTTCAGTTTTACCCTTACTTTTTTTTTTCTCTTTTAATCATATCCACATACTTTAAGGACATAATAGAACTTAAGCTTCTTATTTTTTTCTATTTATGGAACTAGATTATTAATTTAGAATATCTTAAAATGAAATACTGGAATATTAATATGGGATGGAATGAGTAATAGTTAAAAAAAACGTGTTAAAATTAGTCGTTTAATATTTTAATTTTTCATTCAAACTATTTTTTCTAATCAGAACATTTTTAGTAAAAAAAATTTTCCCCGTCAATAAATAACCCTGGAGCCGGCAACCAATGATTGATTACTAGCAATCAAAATATCAAAATATCAAAATATAAATTATAAATCTTTTAAAGTAATCCCCACTCGTATCTTTTTTCTGTAGGACTGAATATTAAACAATATGTGTAACCATCGTATAACTAGAGGAATGTTCTGTTTTGTTTTTTATTGGGTGCTTTTGAAAAGCAAAGGGTAAGCTTATAAATTCACAAAACAATCATCTCCCATATCTCACAATTATTTCTAAACTCACTTACTTAAACATCCTTCTAAAACGTTAATCACGAGTTCGAGTTTACACACGTCAGACTGCATAAAACAATGATAATGACACCATTTCAGGCTCGAGTTGTGGATCCTAATGAATGTAGAGAAACTGCGATTTATTCTTTTAAACAAGAAGCTTTTATTGAGAGTAGTGGGGATCTATTTCATCAAACAGCCAATGTCATCCACCGTGTTTTTAATCGTTTGGTACGTGTTCTTGTTTCCAGTTAACATCTTGTATATATTGATGATTATCAGCTGTGTAGGCACTAAATCATAGCTTGATTCATTAAGTACATTTGAGATTTGATGAAAAACTGATAAAATGATGTTTTATTTATTTTATCACCCTACACTCTTTCTAGGACTAAGCACCTAAACTAACACAACTTGGACTTTTTTTGACCTTTTGAGTTTGACTCAACAAGCTGTTTTTCATAGTTTCAGAACCTGTTTTATTAATAGATTATTATTAAGGGTTGCTTCTTACTTTTTAGTGCAGAGTATATGGTGTGTTGCTGCAACTTATGGTGGAGTTACTCTATTAAGGCAACATGATTTAGCACCATGGGCTGTTGTGGGTGCTGCTTTGAATGTTGTATTATCGTTCACGTTAAAGCAGATTCTAAACCAGGAGCGACCCGTTTCTAAGGTGTGTTCTGGCCCTGGAATGCCCTCTACACATGCCCAATCCATCTCGTTTGCAGCCGTATTCATCATTCTTTCAAGTAAACATCTTTACCTCTATAATTGCTACTGTATTATTCTTTGAAATTTGTTTTTTTTTTAATATTAAATAAGCTCTTTAACTCATTGACAGTCACTGAATGGCTGGGACTGAGTGGACTTTCGGCTATCCTTAGTGGACTCGTTATAGCAGTCAGTGTATATTTGGTACGTACAAACGTCCCATAATTGCTTCATCTACACCAGCGTCACTAATTTCATAGTGGTTAAGACTGAAATATTTAACAATCTGACTTTAGTAGTATCTAAAATCGGCTTTTAAGTGATAGAAAGCACACTATTTCTTACGTTGTATTGTTTTCATGCAGTCATGGCTACGGGTTCTACTATGTTATCACACTACCTGCCAAGTGGTGGCGGGCACATTGGTGGGGTTCATTTTTTCGGTACTATGGTTTTGCACATGTGATCCGATGATGCTTCTAAAGGCGTATCACTTGTATTCGTGGGATTAGAATTGTTGGTGCATAACGTTAGTCCTAAATTCATTATAATATGCCGTTTGTAATAGTGTACGAGTTAATATAAGATTAATGTTTAATTTACACATTGGTTGTGCAACCGTATGTATGCAGAATGCATCCGTACGGGTCCAAAGGGCAACCGTACGGTTGCATGTGCTGTTAGTATTTAATGTTCAATTCGGGTTCATTGTTAATGTTACGAACTCTAAACCCTTCTAAGCATTGTTTTCGATTACCTATTCGTCTAGCACTCTTGTAGGTGAATCTTATTCATCCTAAAGTCTATTATATCGCTAAGATCATTGTTTTGATTAATCGTTTTGGTATAAAACCCAATATCGAGTTACTCCGCACTCGATATTGAAGATAAGATCGTTTAATTTTATTTACACGATCCAACAAGTGATATCAGAGCTTTTGGTGTTTTAAACGATCGGATTTTGTGTCAAAATCGGTTGTAAAGTTAGGGTTTGGTGTTTTAGTGAAGCAATCATCAAATCTTAAAATTTCTGATATGTTAATCTCTGTATTTTTTAGTTAATTGTGTTAATCTGGTAAAAAGGGTTGTTTTGAACGTAAAAAAATCAATAAATTTGATCCAAATTGAGTGCTAGATCCCATCAAACCCAAAACCCTAATTTTGGTGCAGTTTTTTGCCCAGAATTCATCAAGACACACCCGTACGGTTACACACTACAACCGTACGGATGCATCACCCGGATACAACAACCGTACAGATACAACCATGCATCCGTGTTATACTCCATCCGTTTACCCACAACCATGAACCTTTGCAACCATACTGATACAACTTGTAACCGTACGGATACATAGTGCAACCGCATAATCTTTACCCGGTTTCACCTGCATCCGTGTAACTTACAACCGTGTTTTTGCAACCGTGTTAGACCTGCATTCGTGTAGTTTAAGTGCAACCGTGTACTGCAACCGTACAGTTACAATGTCAAACCAAATTGAAACTTCTGAAACACAAATCGCTTTAGTTAGTGCCTCCTCGTCGGGTCTACAGAAACTATTACAAGCCGAGAATGAAATTGGGAGTTCCTATAGAATACCTAGGCTTGAATCTCTTGATGACTATGTTGAATGGAAACCTAGGTTTTTAATTTCGCTGAATGGATTGACTCTCAACTATACAACAGTTTAAAGATCGAATACAAGTTCCCTCTCAAGGATCATGGTGAACCAAAAACTCCTATGGAACTTTTAGTTCAAGAGAGGATTATAATTTGGAATGTAAGGCTTACAGTCATCTTACACAGGTTCTCTCAAAGTAGATTTTTCATCAGTTTGAGACGCATACGACCACGTATGGGGTTTGGAATGTGATAGATAGTGGCGTTGAGGGTAGTGCTGAGTATAGGAAGAATAAGGGAAAAGTGTTGAAGAAAGAATGGAAGCAATTCGCAGTTCAACCCGATGAGACTTTAGAGGCTGTTGTTGCTAGGTTCTGTCATTTGATGACAGAGTTAAAGAGGTTTGATATTACATTCACGAATAAGAAGATTGTGCAATACTTTCGTGATGGTTTTCCTGTCAAGTGGGATCCAATTGTACACCAAATTGAGTAGTCGTGTGTGATTTTGGATAATTCGTTTAGTAGTTTCGTTACCAAGTTGCAAGCAAAGGAACTTACACTACAGGAACGTTTGAAGAGAGTGGAAGTGGTTCTAAACCCAACTATTTACAAAGCTCCAGCTATTGGTTCAAACAAGAAACATGCACCACTTTAGACTGCTTTCACTTCCAACAACCAGAAATTGACATCTAGTCATGTTTCTCCTGCTCCTTAAGGTGTTCTTCATCATACCACCTCAAGCAAAGACGAGAGTTCTGAGATTCTCAAAACTGATAACATTCGTTTGCGTACTATTTAAGGGGTTGATGAGGATATGGCGTTGGTTGTGATGGTTGTGAACTCAAACAATGATTTGCTAAATGGACACATCGGGAACAGTCATTTGGAACAAGAGGATTATGATCAGATTGATGAGAATGAAATAGAGAAGATGGACATCCTCTGAGCTGTGAGTAGTGTAATTCATAGAGCTAAGAGGTATTTGCAGAAGACTGGTGAGAAGAATTTGGATGTCAACAAGAACACCAAGTTTGGCTTTGATATGAACAAAGTAAGATGTCACAATTGTAATGAGTTGGGTCATTTCAAGAGAAACTGTAGCAAGCCAAAGCAGCCAGGTTTTCACAATCCATTTCACAATCAGAATCAAGAACCTAAGAGTAAGATCAACATACCTATTGCAGACAAGTCTTCTAAAGCCTTGGCTACAACGTATGAAGATGAAGTGTATAACTGGTCGATTGATGTGACCGATACTTATGATCATCATGCTAATGTTGTGAGAATTCAGATGACAGAGGAAGAAGTTGAGAAAGAGAAAGCTGAGAGAGAAAAGATGGGATGTATTGGTAGAGATAAGTTTTGCAAATGCCTTGGATGCAAAATGGAACAACGAATTGAGCAAGCTTGGTACTGGGAAAATTACTTACGTCGAGAGATAGTGAACAAGAGGGTGACTAAAAAATTTAAGTGGGCTATGCCCAATGATGGAGATGTATGGACTGACTGTGAGTCTTCATCCTCAGAAAATGAATCATTTGAATCTTGTGAGAATGGAGGTCAGTCATGAGGTAGCAATTCTGGTAATAATGAGGTCGAGGGTGATAATGTTGCTAATATGGTAAATGAGGAGAAGATGGGTAGTTTGGATATTGGGTCAGATAGCTCAAGTTTGGAATCCGAATCAGAATCAGAATCGGGTCATGTTGAAGAAAAAGTCACGCGTCTCTATGCTTTCATGGCAGATTCCTCTAACAAATCAAAGGTACATTTGGAAACTAATGATGTTTGTGAACATTGTGTTAGTTTAGAATTGAAACTTAAAGAACTTAGAGGATCTGTTACTACCTGTCCTAAATGTGTTAAATTAGAAGAATAGGTTAAGAAGTTGACTAATATTTTCCTAAACTGTAATAATTGTACTTCCTTAGAACAGGAAAATGAATTACTTAGGAAAGGTAATGAGACTCTTAAGAGACAGTATGAGGATAACATGTTCTTTAGGAGCAGAGAGAAAGACTTTAGGGAAATCATTAAAACTCTAAAGAACCATAATGAAGCAGATTGCTGAGATAGATGCCCTTAAGAGAGAAAAATAAAAAGAATCTTTAAGGATTAGTTTTTGAAACTGAAAGAGACAAGGCATATATCTTTAAGAGGTCTGCAATTTGTGATAGAGTATTGTCACTCCTCCACCATTTGAGCATGGCTATAGCTTCTCACCACCTGAGAAACAGTTTGGAGAGGACTATGTCCCGATTCAACCCATTGAGACTGAAAAGGATAAGGAAAAAGGGGTAGATAGTTCTGAGACTCCTAAGGTAGGTGTTGAAAAGACTGAGAAGATAGAAAACTCAAAGTAGGATAGTACTGGTAAACCAAATCCCAAACCAGTGACTATCTTAAAAAATCGTGCAAATAAGATACCAATCAGAATTAGGAACCGATCCCCGATTAAGTTTGTTAAAGGTCCTAGTTTTGAAGAGGAGGATTTCTTGAGACCCGCATGTAATTCACCACCTAAGTATGTTCCTCTACCTAAAAGGTCTCCGGTTAGTACTCCTGAAAGATCGCCTATACAAAGGAGGTCTCTACTAAGACCTCAAAGACCTAGATCCCCACCTGGATATAACCCTAGGTTTGAATCTTACTATAGGGAAGATAATGTGGTGTGATGACCCGTCCAAATCTATTTGGACGAATACATCATTCATCGATTTCACAGTGAGGTACTGACCTCTACATGATACATTTTGTAAACATTGCATTCTTTTGAAAAGGCACACCATAAATGAATATCAAATTCCAAGTTTTTTGACGTCTGGTGATTTCTACATATAGACAATCACCGTAAATAATAGTTTACAATACTCCATCCGTTGACAATGCAGTTAAAATAAGATACATGGTGATGAATTTGTGAATGCAATGTTTTCTCGAATAAAGCATGTATGACTCCATGCACATAGCTTGTATAACATATAAGCAAACAGCGAAAGACTTCTAGGAACCTGAGAATAAACATGCTTAAAAGTGTCAACACAAAGGTTGGTGAGTTCATAGTTTTAATGTTGCGCATAATCTGTATGTAAAGTTGGATCACAAGATTTCAGTTGTTTCATCCAGAAACGTTTATCAAAATATTCTACAAAATTGAGCACCCTGATAACTAAACTTTAACGTATATATAATAAGTACCCCTGTTTTAACATACATGCAACCAACGTGTATAATACATGCAATTCAACGTGTACTAAACTCAAATAGCATACGTTTGTTTTATAGTTCAGGCTAGGGTTTCTATACCTGAAACAGACGGAGATGTCAAGCCCTATGGATTCATATACAACTACTCGCGCCAACCAGTTCTTATAACCGGCAGTTACTAGTTACCAAAGCTAAGGGATTTTCGGTTCAAACTCAATGTAGAATTAAGTATGTACTTGTGTCCATTGCGTATAAAATAAAGTGCATGTATTCTCAGCCCAAAAATATAGATTTCAAAAGCAATTAAAAAGTTATCTATAAACTCACCTTAGCAGCACATAAGGTCATTTACCGAAATGTGACCGAAACTCGAAATGCAAAATAACCGTATATCTCAACCTAGAGAACATATGTTGGTCAATACATATCTAACAAGCTAGGTCAGGTCATAGTGTATCACAATCCTAATGCTCGAGACCGACATGCAAAAGTTAACAAAAGTCATCTCAAAAAGTCAATTTTGACAATTGTTTAACAAAACGAGACGTGTCTTATATAAGAATTCATTTACTCGACTAGTAGTATCCAAAAATCCAATTTATTAATCTTATAAACAAGTTGGTTAAATATTAATTTCAGATTCAAAAGCAATTTCAATTAACGTTAATCATAATTCAGTTGACCTTAACTTTTAATTCGTTCATCGAAATCACGCGATTCCTAAATGAAAAGTTATTAATTTTTCGCCAGCTTTCCAATAACATGCATATCATATACCTTATATCAGTAGTGTATGTATTAAATTCGTGATTCATCATAAAACAATCTAACGACGAAAATTAGCATACAAGCATGCATAAACATATATACTCGAGCACTAGACATGGATACACTATTAATATATAAAAGGTAAGATATGAATGCTCACATATCAATATTGTGATTCAATATTGCAGGAAAGCACGTATATGCAACGGAAATGATAAATGCTAAGTTGGCCTCACGAACAATACCCACGAACATTACCCACAACCTCCATAGCTATAACCCATAAATTCCTTAGCTTTAACCCGTTTGAAAACTTGTTTTGAAATCACTTGAACATAACCCCGTCGTAGTATTTTATGTTTAATACCAATAATATTACTAATACTAATAATAATAATAGTGTGTATATATATATATATATATATATATATATATATATATATATATATATATATATATATATATATATATATATATATATATTACGGAGTACTAGATAGATAGATATAGATTTTCTTCTCGTTTCACTGATTCTAAAATTTGAGGTATATATAGAATAAATATAATAATATTGAAATAGAATATAATAATATAATATTATAATAAAGTAATAATATAATAATAATATAATAATATGAAAATAAAAACGTGTGAATTAGAATTCAATAATATCTGCCGACAGTTTTCTTGGACCGGTATTTCGTACTCTGTTGCTAATAATTGACGGGTAAAAGTATGATTAAAAATTCCACTTTTTATATTTGAATATATGTATATCTGTTTTGGTCTTAAGCTTTATAAAATTAGTTGTAAAAAGGTTCGTTTATAAAGTTTGTATGCGTAATATGTGTTTTTCTAGTTTTTGACTGGACAAAGATATATAATATAATATTAATTTAAATAAAATAATATAATAATATTGAAATAAATAAAATAATATAATAATAATTTTGAATCTAATATGAATCGTAAATTTTTAAAAATTCGTATTTCTTAAATACTTTAGGGGTATATTATGTAACTTATAATTAATAATTTCAATCATGTCGCTTTAATGTGGATAGTAAATGAATTAATTTCATTTCATTTACTATTCAATGAATTGTAAATGAATTAATTTAAATTCAACTATTTAAGCTAAATGTTGTTGTACGTTGTGCTTTACAAATTTTACATTTTTAATTTAACTTCGTTTCTTAGAAAAAAAATTACAAAAATTATATCATAAAAATAAAACGACTTAATACGTAAAAATTTTAATTTGAAATAGCATCGTTTAATAGTAAATTTTTATCATTTCATATATAAATATTATAAAATTTAGTTTTCTAGAACTAATTATGTTCAAAATCATTTTATCAAGGTTATAGTAATAGAGATTATTATATCATAAAACGTCTTCATTTAAGAATGTAAAATCATAAATAAATCATGATGGGTTCGAGTTTTAAATTACAGTATGTTCGTGAATTGCAGGGTAAAGTATAAAGGTTAATTAAATGTATGAAAACATTTTAATGCAGCATATCAATTTGCTTATCTTGCCGGAGTTATCAGAGTTTAAATTTGACCGAAATTTCCGGGTCATGACATGTGGAAACTACATGTTCATGTTTTCATTGTGGGTTGGGAGGTCACAGGGCCATTAATTGTCTGAAAAGGTTTATTGCACCTAGGAGGAGAATTTAGCTGAGTCCACCCAAGCGATTTCATAACTTTAGATCAGCTTCTCCTCCAAAGAATCATGTGTCTTCCAGATCTACCTCGGGTAAGTATGAAAAACAGGTGATTCCTCCCTATTTGTCAAAGTCTGTAAATGATTTAAAGGTTGCTCAAAACAACGTTTATATTAAGAAACCTTTACATGAAAATCAAATGTGGAAAACAAAGGGGGAATTAAATGGTGCTAGCAGCTCGGGTACTGCTAATGACAGGGAAGATGAAAAAGTTGTTAATGTAAACGGGAATCCCATTGCCGACAAAGCGTGGGTATCCCCTTAAACTAATCATTTTTCTCGTATCGTGGAGGTCTCATACAATCCTAACAAAAATACATGGATCGTTGATAGTGGGGCATCCCGATACATGACACGAAACATGCCCTTGCTTCAAGATGTTAAATCTATCAAAGGAGGACTTGTTTCTTTTACAGGAGATCAAGGAGGTTTTATTACTGTTCAAGGGATGATTTCAAATTCTCCAGTCTGTTTTGATAAAGTGAGCTATGTTAAAGAGATGTTGAATAACCTGCTGTCAGTTTCTCAAGTTTGTGATAAAAGGCATAAGTTCTATTTGACGAGCAGCAGTGTTATATTATGAGAAAAGAGTATAAAGTTCCTGAAAACATGATTCTTATGATGGAACCGAGAAGTTAAGACATGTATATTCTGGATATGTCAAAGGCTTATGTTAAAATAGCTACAGGGCAACAAGCTTTCGTGACCAAAGCTACTGAACAGGAGTCTATTCTATGGCATAAACGGATGGGTCATTTAAGTTTCAGGAAGATGAACCACTTAGTTCACAACAATTTGGTTGAAGGAGTTAATGTTAAAGGGTTCCATGTTCCCGAAGGCTGTTTGCCGTGTAAAAAAGGGAAGCAAACCCAAAAGGCACATCAAGTTAAGAAACATCATTCCATTGATACTCCTCTTGAGCTTCTTCATATAGATCTCTTAGGTCCAATAAAAAAGAAGAGTATTACTGGTCATTCCTATTGTTTAGTAGTTATTGATGAATACTCTCATCTCACGTGGGTAGTTATGCTGAAAAGTAAAGCTGAGACCTTTGATCAAATCAAGTTGCTGATCACGAGACTTGAACGTTATATAAGTTGAAGGTAAGAAGGATCTGGACAGATAATGGTACCAAATTTAAGAATCGGAAGATGGAAGAGTTCTGTAATGAAAGAGGTATTCAATAACTATTTAGTTCACCTTTTACTCCGCAAATGAATGGTGTAGCTGAAAGGAAGAATAGAACTCTAATTGAGACTGCCAGAGCAGTGTTGGCTGACTCAGAATTACCTGTTACTTTTTGGAGTGAAGCAGTTTCAAATGCATGTTATACGATGAATATGGTTCTTGTTGTGAAACGTCATGGCAAGACATGTTATGAGATGCTACTGAAAAGAAAACCGAATAGCAAACATCTTGAACTTTTTGGTGATCTTTGTACCATTATGGTTCGGGATACAGGTGGGAAATTCAATCCGAATGTGGTTACAGGAAGATTCTTGGGTTATGGGAATGCGTGTAAAGGGTATATAATTCGGATTCTCGGTGTGTTGAAGAATGTACCGAAATCGATATTCAACGACATGTTCTGTTCCAGCTGGTAAAGGGTATTCGTGGCAGTTTTATTATGATGATATGTTTGAGTCATTCCATCTTCCTGAGAATAACTCTGAGGACAAGGAGATTGCCGCACAAATGATGTACAACATGCGCATCTCCGCTGAACGCATGTCTGATGAGTGAGTGCAAACTAATATTCCGATTGTAGCTGATGAAAGTGCTCCTGAAATTGAGACAAATAATGATGAATCAGATTTTGATGATTCGATCCCTCAATTGGAGGAGACGGTATTACAATGTGAGGGGGATAAAGTAAATGAAGAAGTGGTGGATGAGGAACCAATTCAGACTACAACTGAGGAACTAATTCAGACCACAACGAAAGAACCTTCTAAGACCGAAGGACTTCGACGGTTAATTAGAATGGTATCTCTCCCTAAACATTTTGATGATTATGTATTTGACCTTACAGGTGTTTCATGTGCTAAAAGAGACGAAACCTCTACTTCAGATGATCGTGTCACACCCACTGCAAATTTTGTTACTGCTTTTTATACTCATTTGAATCAGACCTGGAGAATCTTTAGGAATGCGCACTCTTGCTTCGTGTCGCAAGTCGAACCTGAGGATGTCAAAGAAGCATTGCAGTATGATGAGTGGGTTACATCTATGCAAGAAGAACTACTGTAACTCAATCATTTGGGTGTTTGGCGATTGGTAAATTCACCAAAAGGCTGTAAACCGTATGGCCTAAAGTGGGTGTTGAAAAATAAGAGAGATGACCAAGGTATCGTGATCCGGAACAAAGCAAGATTGGTTATCAGGGGTTATCATCAAATTCCAAAAATTGATTACGATGAGGTTGATGCTCCGGTTGCTAGACTGGAGGTTATTCGTATGTTTTTAGCGTTTGCATCGTTTAAAGTTTTTAAGGTTTTTTAGATGGATGTAAGGAGTGCATTCTTGTATGGCACTCTTCAAGAAATAGTTTTTGTGACTCAGCCACTGGGTTTCGTTGATTCACATCATCAAAAAAGGTGTATCTCTTGGAAAAAGCGCTTTATGGTCTACACAAGCCCCGAGAGCTTAGTATGCAACTCTGTCAAACTATATGATAGAGAAAGGTTTTAGGAGAGGAGTCATCGATCAGACTCTGTTTATCAAAGAAAAGGGTGACGACATTATGATGATACAGGTTTATGTGGACGATATCATCTTTGGATCTAAAGATCAAAAAATGGTAGATGAATTTCAAGACGTTATGCAGAAAAGATTCAAGATGAGTTCACTGGGTACAATTAGTTTCTTTTTAGGGCTGCAGGTTGATCAAATGGAAAAAAGGCATCTTTCTACATCAATCAAAGTACGTAGCTGATATCTTGAGCCGGTTCAAGATGGAAAATGAATGAGTTGCAAAGAATTCTCTATCGGTGAATCACGGGATTACACCCGAAAATACAGGGGAGAAAGTCAACTAAATCCTATATAGAGCTATTATTGGTTCCTTGATGTATCTTACGACATCACGCCCTGATATCATGTTCGCGACTTGTTTATGTGCTCGCTATCAAGCACATCCGAATGTTAATCATATGTTAGCTGCAAAGAAGATCATGCGTTATCTTAAGGGAACTCCAATTTTGGGCTTATGGTATCCACAGAAGGATGGGTTCGAGTTAACAGCATATAGTGATTATGAATATGGAGGCTGCAAAAGAGATTTCAAATCTACCTCTGGTGGTTGTCATTTTCTAGGTAGCAGGTTAGTGAGTTGGCAGTATAAGAAACAAACAGTTGTGTCACAATCAACGTGTGAAGCCGAATATAATGCTGATGCAAGTTGTATGTCTCAGGTTGTATGGATTCAACAACAACTGCGGGATTACGGTTTGCATATTTCTAACACTCCTATATATGTTGATAATACTGCTGCTATTGTTGTGACTAAAAACCCTATTAACCATTCAAAGACTAAACACATAGGGATCAAGTACCATTTTATTAGGGACTGCTATGAAAAGAAATTAATAGATGTCTTACAAATAGGTACCACAACCCAACGTGCTGATTTGTTTACTAAGGCTTTTGACTGACCACGTTTCCTATTTCTGTTGAATGTGCTAGGAGTGAAAGATAGGGCGGAGGCCGTGTTCGATAATGAGTTATTTAATGTTATGCATTTTATTATGAAAAACCAAAAAGATTGTGTTAGTTAGCTTTTTGTTTTTGTATATTAGTAGAGTAAAAGGCATCACCAGAAAATACAAAAAAAAAAAAATGGTAAAATGAAAAACCATAAAAATAAAAAAAAAACCAGAAAATGAGAAGTTGTTATGTGCAAATGGGAAATAATTGTATTACTGAACTGGCATGTTTATCGTTCTACGTATAAAGTAAGTAATGCATGATTAGCTAATGATAAGTTGATAAACTTTGACGTTTGAATTTTGGAATGAGATGATTACACACACACATAAAGTAAATAATCTTGACAAGAAAATCATGGAAAGATTTACAGCGGTAGATGGTAGTCACCTGACTATCACTAAGAATGTACTGAGAAACAATCGTTCAGGAACTCAACAGATGGTTAAGGTCTCCCATACTACAATTTATATACTAGTGAAGGATTTCCAAGTAAGTCCACAAGGTGAGTTTACTCTGTTAGAATGCATACCAAGTTCTATTTACTTTTAATACTTGGGTCGAAATGCACCAGTAGGTCAGTCAAGTATCCAAAGGGGGGTGTTCTCACTATGAATGGGTTGAAAAGTGTAATTCTGTATCACAGACAACTATTTATTTGAGAATGCTCAACAATGGAAGGAGACTACATCAACACCAAAGGTTAAGGCTGCAGTGTGGTTCATCTTCAATGAGATAAGTGGTGCATCATCATCCTAATCGTAATTTTTTTTGCAAAAGTTAAAGCGCAACATCAGAAAATAAAAAAAAAATTGGATTCATGTGTATTAGTTATTATGTACTTGAATAAAGATGGTGCACCACATCAACAATAAAGGATCAGGGATATCAATTAGAAATCAACGTCTATTCATCCAATGTATTCAAGGTTTGAACGAGAGAGGTGATCAATTAATGTGCTAATCAGAACAACTTAAGTTATCTACATCCGAGGGGGAGAAGTGACAGAGTTTCATATCTAGAGAACTCAAATCATTTTGTCTGTAAAGCTATCATTTAGCAGGACTTCTCTTTTATTGTCTGTGGTATGGGTTGTGCCGATTGATCTAGATAGATGGGGACATTTTCTGGATGGAATTCTAATTTAAAATTCCATCGCTCCCAAATACATCATATCTATAACGACCTGTCAAAGTACACTTGACGACCATCGTTATCTTGGTCCCACAGTTTGATCATAACTCTAAATGAATTTAATTAATAACATTGCATTCTTTATTACAAATGATTTCCTATAAAGGAAACCAACCAAAATATGTAAGTTTAGAAAAACCATACATAAATACTTAACCAAAAGTTGACCAAAACAAAGTCAACAAACACCCACAATTTAATGTATCAAAACAGAATGCAAGTTAATGTTTAATAAAATCTGCTAACATGCATTCAGACTCTCTAGCACAACGGAAGTCAAATAATCAAGTACCTGAGAAAACATGCTAGTAAACTGTCAACAAAAATGTTGAGTGAATTATAGGTTTAAACAACGTATAAACTTTAGACCACAAGATTTCAAATGTTCAAAAACATAAAACTATTATTCCATTAATCCATGAGTCACCTGGTAACCACTTAACCATTTCCATACCCTTACCAAACACAATATACATTGAACAGGTGTATCTTCAAAAATAACAAAGTACTAATACATTTCGATTATAAATTGCTAGCTCGACTAGCTCGAAATGGGGCTGTCAAGCCCGATAGATCTATCCATAGGATTCGCGTTCACTAGTAGAAACCAGTGATTACAATTACCAGACTAGGGAATACTTTTGTTCAACTCATAATGAATAATTTAAATTAATTCCCACTTGTGTCTAAACGCAAAACAAAAATTTGCATGTAATCTCATCCCCAAAATACTTCAAAATAGTATGAAATGGGACTATAACTCACCTTAACGTAAACGAAGCAACAACACAGAAATGCGAACAACAAATGGTAAAGTGATCAAGAATGATCACAACTCCGACCTATAAATAAAGCAGGTCGATATAAATTACTAACTTAGGTCAAGTCTTAGTATGATAGGTGCAATTAAGCATAGAACAACACTCAGTATGTTTTGGTATGATCAGGACAGCGTATAACACGTACTTTCTATTTTCAGAAAGTTCTATTTTGGAAAGTTTCTATTTTTGGAAAGTTTCTATTTTAGGAAAGTTTCTATTTTAGGAAAGTTTCTATTTTTGGAAAGTTTCTATTTTTAGAAAGTTTTTAACTTAGGAAAGTTTCCTTAATTAGAAAAGTCAACTGAAAGTCAAAGTCAACCGAAAGTCAACTCAAAAGTCAACCTTTATCAAACATAGTCAACATTGAATTTTAAAGTGTAAATTATATTAATAATATAAGTTATAATGTTATTTAAAGTCATATATGTATAATCATGTCATATCATAAGTTTAATTAAATTAAATTAAAATTATAAAGTTAACATAAGTTTAAATGATATAATTAATATAACATAAATATTTAATCAATTAATTAAATATTAATCATAACATAAGTTTTATTAATTAATAATAAATTTTTAATCATATCATAAGTATTATTAATTAATAATGAATTATTAATCATATCATAAGTATTTTAATATAATTATTAAACCATAAGTATTTAATAATTAATTTATAATTAAATAATAACTAAGCCTTATAATAAATAAATAAATAATTAATCTTTATTATAATTCTTGATATAATAATCTCATAACATAAGTTTAACATACTTACCATAAGTATTTTCATTAATAATAAAATTATTATAAATCAAAAGTTTAATTATAAAAATAATTAAATCATAATAAAATTATTAAATGATATAATAAATATATATCATAAGTCTTAACTAAAAATAATTACTTTTATATCATAAGTAATTTAATTATAATGCAAACCACTATTTATCACCTAAGTTTCAATTTTATGTAACGACCCAAAAATTTCCGACCAAATTTAAACTTAATCTTTATATGTTTACGACATGATAAGCAAAGTCTGTAATGTTGAGTCTCAAAAATTTTGAACTGTTTTATATATTCAATTGACCTTCGACCATTCTCGATGATTCACGAACCATTATTTGTAAATAGATATGTGTGTGTGTGTGTGTATATATATATATATATATATATATATAATTGAAAATATAATTTGAAATATTATCTGTTATTATATATATACCTTATAAATATTAATATATTAAATTTAATTAAAAGTTAAAATATAGTTGCTATAGGAATATTATTAATACTTTCATTAATAGTAAATATCAATATTAATATTATTAATATTAATTATTGTTATGTTAATTAGTATTATTAATATCATGATTATTGTTATCATTAAATTAATTTATTAGTATTATCATTAAACATTATTAATATATCATTACTAACAATATTATTATTAGTATTATCCTTATTATTAATTTTATTATCATCGTTACTATAAATAATAGTAAATTTTTATTATTATTATAGTTATTATTAGCATCAGTATTATTAGTATTATTATCATTGACACGATATTATATATAAACATTATTATCATTATTAATATAAGTTATCATTTTTTATTTAAAATTTTTATCATCATTATTCTTATTATGATCAGTATTATTTTGATATTAATATTATTATTATTACTATTATTATTATTATTATTATTATTATTATTATTATTACACATATTTTTATTATTATAAATAATACTAAAAGTATTATTTTTATTAATATATTTGTATTTATATTTATTAACTATTAATATAAAAAAATAATAGACATATTTACGCGTAATCAGTTACATGTCATTATCTGATATATTTTTTTGTTTCCTTCCTTTGCTCGTGATTTTTCTGTCTTCCACAATCCCACTACAAAACACCAAACGATCATATCATGATTATAGCAGCAATAATTCAATTACTATCAGTATTAACATTTATATACTGCTTCGCTGTTACTAATAGAGAGGAAAAAAACTCAAAAATTAAGAAAAGCCGATTCAGTTTTCTTCTTCACAACCTGCCTTAACCAATAGCCTAATTTCTAACCCATAATCACAAATTCAAGAATGCAAATGTGTTAGAAATCATATAATCGAACTACCTGCAAAACTTCAGACCCTAATTCATTCGATTGATTTCGAATTTGCGAAGTCAAAGTTAAAATCAAAAAGTCAAACAATTTTTCTAAGATCAAATTAAAGGTTTAGAGGTTGCTTCTGTTGTAATTATTGATCCACGAGTATTATATAGATGAATTGAAACAACTTTGTTGAAAGAATCGTGATGCAAAAATCAAGTGTATCATAGATTCAACTTTTAAGTTCATAAGAACAGATACCATTGCTCATATGTTTCTACTCCGTTCTGTTGCTGCTCAGATTCAAACTCAACATCCAAAAACCTGTTACCATCGAGTCACTACAGCTGCACGGTTTGTTTTCTTATTGCCCATCCAAATTGCTATCTCTGTTGTTGTATCCTGCTCGTCGAAACCACTGGATCGAACCAGGTTCTATCACTGGTATTCTTTAATAGATTTAATGAAGTGGACTTGTGTTTTCTATTTGGGCCGAAGGCCACCAAACTAGGAATTGGGTTATACTATAGACCTTTGAAGTAGTTATTGATGGGTTTGATAATAATGATAAGTATGACGGATTTTGATCAATATAGAAATGATGATGAATATGAAAATAATAATAACAATGATATAGGTTAATGATAACATAAGATGATGGTTATGTTTAGGATGATGTTATTAATGATGGTATTATGAATTAGATGATGTGATGATCGTATGATAAAACGTATGATAATAATACATGATGCTCGATGAAGATGATGGTATATGAATAATGATAGATTTAAATTATGATGTTAATATGATAATGAGTTCTATGATAATGATAACGATGATGAAATGGTGTTGTTTATGACATGATGGTGACATGGTGGAAATATACAGCAATGAAGATGATTAAGATCATATTATGATTACGATTATGATTATAATTATGATTATGATGAAATCGAAGAGGATGATGTTAGATGATTATGAACGTGATCGTAGTTAGGATAGTAACGGTTACGAATGATGATGATATTATGATGATCGTGAAATATGATTTCAATGATGATGATAGATGAAACATGATGATGATAAACGACGAGTTAAAAGAAGTTAATGAGCAAATTTAATCAGAAAAGCCGAGATAAGGTAATGGTTAGGACTGTTATCGGGTTAGCGGGAGGTCGCGGGTTCAAACCCGGACTTGGGCATTTTTTTTAAGGACTACTTCTTTGAGGTAGTATTACTATTACCATTATCATCATCATCATCATCATCATCATCATCATCATCATCATCATCATCATCATCATCATCATCATCATCATCATCATTATTATTATTATTATTATTATTATTATTATTATTATTATTATTATTTTATTATTATTATTATTATTATTATTATTATTATTACTATTATTATATGTATTATTTTTTTTTTGTATCATAATTATTATTATTATCATTATTAAGTATATTTATTAATATTATTATTATAAAATAATACAACTTTTTATTTATTATTATTAATATTATTTTATCAAATTATTTTTAGTTATATAACACTATAGTTAATACATATAACATATATATATTAACGTTTTATAATAAATACTAATTATTTATTTAAAGTACATAAAATTAAAAGATTTAAACTAGTTATTGATGAAACATATAATTTATTAAAATAACAATTATATCAGTAATAATAAATAAATTGTTCGATTACAATTATATGTGTTAATATATATAAATGATATAGGTTCGTGAATCCAAGGCCAACCTTGCATTGTTCAATGTCGTCATATGTATTTTTACTATAAAATACAGTCTCGTGAGTTCACTTGATTCCCTTTTACTCTTTATATTTTTGAGACTGAGAATACATGCGCTGTTTTTATAACTGTTTTATTAAATGCTTTTGCAATCAATGTTTTTGAACTGAGAATACATAAAATGCTTTTATAAATGTTTGACAAGATAGACACAAGCAAATCATTCCTCGAATAAATTATTATACAGACGAGAGGTTCTGTTGATTATTATATCTGAATTAGTTGGACGTTATAATTGCCACTAATTGATGTGAATATTTTCCCGTGATTATTATAGCTTGGTAACCTAAGAATTTGAAACGGGTATGGCCCTAATTCACGCGAATCCTAAAGGTAGCTACCGGGTTCAACACCTCCACCCAGAATGTTCACTAGACGGAAGAGCTAGTGGGCGTGGTGTTTAGTACTTCGAAGTTTATATATTACACAGACGAGATGTTCTGTTTTGGGGATATTATTGATGCGCATTATATGTTAAGGTCGGTTACTAAGCCAAGCTATGAAAGCAAAGTGAATGTTATGTATCGAGAGAATGATTTTATACACAGGTTATGTGTATGTTATTTTTATGCACGAGATATGTGTACGGTTATTAAAAATCGCGAGGCAACCTATGGAGGAGAAAAGGATACGAACCTACTATGACAAGCATTATGAAAAATGGTCTCATGCACGAGATAGGTGTACTGTATTTAAATTTTGTGGTCTATCAAAATGATGAATTTTTTTTGTTTATGATAAACCTATGAACTCACCAACCTTTTGGTTGACACTTTAAAGCATGTTTATTCTCAGGTATGAAAGAAATCTTTCGCTGTGCATTTGCTCATTTTAGAGATATTACTTGGAGTCATTCATGACATATTTCAAAAGACGTTGCATTCGAGTCGTTGAGTTCATCAAGATTATTATTAAGTCAATTATAGTTGAATGTATTATGAAATGGTATGCATGCCGTCGACTTTCGATGTAAAGAAAGTTTGTCTTTTAAAAACGAATGCAATGTTTGTAAAATATATCATATAGAGGTCAAATACCTCGCAATGAAATCAACTATTGTGAATCGTTCATAATCGGTATGAACGGGGCATTTCATTTTATAACCATAAGTTTAATTAAAAGTTCGTTGGGTCATAACTTGAGCCTCGGGTGTCGGTTTTTGACGAATTTTATATATATCCTCGTCTAACCAATCAACCCGACACATTAGTGAACTCAAGAATACCCTAAGATCAGGTCATAAGTCATGACCTACAGCCATGAACCAAACTTTGCTTTAATCCGTTTCAAAAACTTGTTTTAGCCATTCCGGGTGAACCATTGCTCGGATTTCGATGACCCGGACATGAATGTTCATTCCATCATCAATTCTAACCCAATGGTACACCCTAAAGACTCCAAAAATGGTCACAAAGTTGGACCCCAACTGATCAATCCTATATAGCACTCGTGGTCACGAAAACCCAAGAGCATTCTTAGCATTAGCATAATCATAACCAAAAACATAATCTGTCAACCCGCAAGTTTCTTTCTTGTATCGGATCCAGACATACTACACCATAGACACAACTTACTAGGGATAACCTAGGATTGTGCCTAAGCTAAACATATATCCATAGACATAAGGTCTAAACTCATCAAAATTAGCATGGATGTCGAGTCTAAGCTCCTCATATTAACATAGACATAAGTCTAAGATTTTCACCTAGTGATCTTGATCGTCACCCTCTTGCACAGATGTAATCCGGGAGCATCTAGTCACTCATGAGATCATATTTCGTGTTCATGATAAAATTATGAACATTCTTTCATACATAATCATAACCTTTCAACTCGAAAGTTTCTTTCTAAAATCTGATTCAATCATATCATCCATAGACATATGGCCTACGCTTATCACAATTTACATGGACACAAGTCTAAACTCATCATCATTAATATGGACATAAGTCCAGGCTCACTAATATTACCATGGATGCAAGTTCAAGCTCATTAACTTTACCATGGACGCAAGTCTAAGCTCATTAACATTACCATGGATGCAAGACCAAGCTCATTAACTTTACCATGGATGCAAGTCCAAGCTCATTAACTTTACCATGGACGCAAGTCCAAGCTCATTAACTTTACCATGGATCCAAGCTTATCATTATCGACATGGACACAAGTCCAAGCTTATCATCATTGACATGGACACAAGTCCAAGCTAATCATCATTGACATGGACACAAGCCCAAGCTAATCATCATTGACATGGATATAAGTCCAAGCTAATCATCATTGATATGGACACAAGTCCAAGCTATTCGTCATTGACATGGACACAAGTCCAAGCTAATCATCATTGATATGGACACAAGTCCAAGCTAATCGTCATTGACATGGATCCAACCTTCATTACTTAGTGGGTTTGATCATCACCCTCTTGCACGAATGCAATCCGGGTGCACCAAACCACTCTCATACATCACATCACAAGTGCATAGTCTTCTCGAAACTAGCTCCTTGTTAACTTATTCCATATGATGCATACCATTATCGAATTAAACTTCATGCGTTCAAAATTTATTTCATTTAATAATCATATAGTCACATATCATTCATTTAGCGTAACCAACTCATAATAGTCAAAAGCAGTTACTCATAGTAATCATGCAATCATACATGTCTAAGCATAGATATACCTCGGTTTAAGTCTCAATAATCCTAACGTGGATTATCTAATTCTCTGAAACCACCGCTCTGATACCAACTTATAACGCCCATAACGATAATTTTTTTTTAAATGAGTTGACCACCCAGCCCAGTGATATGTCGCGGCGCGGCTATTCTAGGCGCGGCACGGCCAGACAAAGGAATTCAGGTCAGTTTTTCAATTTTCCTGTTCCCAAAACACTCTAAATGGCGCGGCGCGGCCCTGTTGAAATATCCCGTTCATATTGATTATAAACGTTCCACATTAATTGATTTCGTCGCGAGGTTTTGACCTCTATATGATACGTTTTTCAAAGACTGCATTAATTTTTAAAACAACCATAACCTTTATTTTATCGATAAAAGTTTAAAAAGCATTACGTAGATTATCAAATAATGATAATCTAAAATATACCGTTTACACACGACCATTACATAATGGTTTACAATATGAATATATTACATCAAAAATAAGTTTCTTGAATGCAGTTTTACATAATATCATACAAGCATGGACTCCAAATCTTGTCCTTATTTTAGTATGCAACAGCGAAAGCTCTTAATAATCACCTGAGAATAAACATGCTTAAAACGTCAACAAAAATGTTGGTGAGTTATAGGTTTAACCTATATATTATCAAATCATAATAATAGACCACAAGATTTCATATTTCAATACATCCCATACATAAAGATAAAAATCATTCATACGGTGAACACCTGGTAACCGACATTAAAAAGATGCATATAAGAATATCCCCATCATTCTGGGACATCCATCGGACATGATATAAAAACTCGAAGTACTAAAGCATCCGCTACAACGGATGAGGTTTGTTGGGCCCAATAGATCTATCTTTAGGATTCGCGTCAATTAGTAGACTGGTTTACTAATTCTTAGGTTACCAAGTAAAAGGGGCATATTCGGCTTCGATCGTTCAACCATAGAAAGTAGTTTCATGTACTTGTGTCTATTTTGTAAAACATTTATAAAGCTGCATGTATTCTCATCCCAAAAATATTAGATTTTAAAAGTTGGACTATAACTCACTTTCACAGATTTTTACTTCGTCGGGAAGTAAGACTTGGTCACTGGTCGATTCACGAACCTATAACAAATATGTACATATATATCAAAGTATGTTCAAAATATATTTACAACATTTCTAATACGTTTTAATGTTTTAAGTTTATTAAGTCTGCTGTCCTCATTAGTAACCTACAACTAGTTGTCCATAGTTAGATGTACAAAAATAAATTGATATATATTATCTTGACCCAATCCACGACCCAGTTTATATACATCTCAGGCTAGATCACAACTCAAAGTATATATATTTTTGGAATCAACCTCAACCCTGTATAGCTAACTCCAACATTACTGCATATAGAGTGTCTATGGTTGTTCCAAATAATATATATAGATGGGTCGATATGATATGTCAAAATATTTGCATACGTGTCTATGGTATCCCAAGATTACATAATATATTAGAATATATGTATTATACAATATAAGTTAGCTAGGATATGATTAATATAGATTTGTTACCAATTTTCACGTAGCTACAACAAGTAAAAATATCCAATCTTGTTTTACCCATAACTTCTTCGTTTTAAAACCGTTTTGAGTGAATCCAATTGCTATGGTTTCATATTGAACTTAAGTTTATGAATCTATACAGAAAAAGTATAAGTTTATAGTTGGAAATACAGGTTACAAGTCATTTTTGTAAAGGTAGTCATTTCAGTCGAAAGAACGACGTCTGGATGACCATTTTGGAAAACATACTTCCACTTTGAGTTTAATCATGATTTTTCAATATAGTTTCATGTTCATAAGAAAAATTATTTTCTCAGAAGAACAACTTTTAAATCAAAGTTTATCATAGCTTTTAATTAAATAACCCAAAACAGCCCGCGGTGTTACTACGACGGCTTATATCCAGTTTTACGGTGTTTTTCGTGTTTTCAGGTTTTAAATCATTAAGTTAGCATATCATATAGATATAGAACATGTGTCTAGTTGATTTTAAAAGTCAAGTTAGAAGGATTAACTTTTGTTTGCGAACAAGTTTAGAGTTAACTAAACTATGTTCTAGTGATTTCAAGTTTAAACCTTCGAATACGGTAGTTTTATATATATGAATCGAATGATGTTATGAATATCATTACTACCTCAGGTTTTGTGGATAAACCTACTGGAAATAAGAAAAATAGATCTAGCTTCAAAGGATCCTTGGATGGCTTGAAAGTTCTTGAAGCAGAATCATGACACGAAAACAAGTTCAAGTAAGATTTCCACTCGAAATAAGATTGTTATAGTTATAGAAATTGAATCAAAGTTTGAATATGTGTATTACCTTGTATTAGAAATATATCTTACTGTAAATAAGAAAGATTTCTTGAGGTTGGATGATCACTTTACAAGATTGGAAGTAACCTAGCAAACTTGGAAGTATTCTTGATTTTATGAAACTAGAACTTATAGAATTTATGTAGAACACTTAGAACTTGAATATAGAACTTGAGAGAGATCAATTTGATGAAGAAAATTGAAGAATGAAAGTGTTTATAGGTGTTTTTGGTCTTTGGTATATGGATTAGATATAAAGGATGTGTAATTTTGTTTACTTGTAAATAAGTCATGAATGATTACTAATATTTTTGTAATTTTATGAGATATTTCATGCTAGTTGCCAAATGATGGTTCCCACATTTGTTAGGTGACTCACATGGGCTGCTAAGAGCTGATCATTGGAGTGTATATACCAATAGTATATACATCTAAAATCTGTGTATTGTACGAGTACGAATACGGGTGCATACCAGTAGAATTGTTGATGAAACTGAACGAGGATGTAATTGTAAGCATTTTTGTTAAGTAGAAGTATTTTGATAAGTGTATTGAAGTCTTTCAAAATTGTATGAATACATATTAAAACACTACATGTATATACATTTCAACTGAGTAGTTAAGTCATCGTTAGTCGTTACATGTAAATGTTGTTTTGAAACCTTTAGGTTAACGATCTTGTTAAATGTTGTTAACCCATTGTTTATTATATCTAAATAGATGTTAAATTATTACATTATCATGATATTATTATATATTAATATATCTTAGTATGATATATATACAGTTAAATGTTGTTATAACGATAATCTTTACATATATGCCTCGTTTCGAAATCATTAAGTTAGTAGTCTTAGTTTTACATATGTAGTTCATTGTTAATACACTTAATGACATGTTTACTTATCATTTATCATGATTAAGCATAGTGTATCAATATCTTAATATGATTCATATGTATTTAGTAAGACGTTGTTATAACGATAATCGTTATATATATCGTTTCGAGTTTCTTAATTCAATAAACTCAATTTTATGTATATAACTCATTGTTAAAATACCTAATGAGATACTCACTTATTGTAATATCATGTTAACTATATATATAATCATATATATGTCATCATATAGTTTTTACAAGTTTTAACGTTCGTGAATCACCGGTCAACTTGGGTGGTCAATTGTCTATATGAAACCTATTTAAATTAATCAAGTCTTAACAAGTTTGATTACTTAACATGTTGGAAACACTTAATCTTGTAAATAACAATTTCATTTAATATATATAAACATGGAAAAGTTCGGGTCACTACAGTACCTACCCGTTAAATAAATTTCGTCCCGAAATTTTAAGCAGTTGGAGGTGTTGACAATCTTCTGAAATAAGTGCGGGTATTTCTTCTTCATCTAATCTTCTCATTCCCAGGTGAACTCGGGTCCTCTACGAGCATTTCATCAAACTTTAACAATTAGTATCTTGTTTTGCTTAAGTCTTTTAACCTCACGATACATTATTTCGACGGGTTCTTCGACGAATTGAAGTTTTTCGTTTATTTGGATTTCGTCTAACGGAATAGTGAGATCTTCTTTAGCAAAACATTTCTTCAAATTTGAGACGTGGAAAGTGTTATGTACAGTCGCGAGTTATTGTGGTAATTCAAGTAGGTAAGCTACTGGTCCGACACGATCAATAATCTTGAATGGTCCTATATGCCTTGGATTTAATTTCCCTCGTTTACCAAATCGAACAACGCCTTTCCAAGGTGCAACCTTAAGCATGACCATCTCTCCAATTTCAAATTCTATATCTTTTCTTTTAATGTCGGCGTAGCTCTTTTGTCGACTTTGGGCGGTTTTCAACCGTTGTTGAATTTGAATGATCTTCTCGGTAGTTTCTTGTATTATCTCCGGACCCGTAATCTGTCTATCCCCCACTTCACTCCAACAAATCGGAGACCTGCACTTTCTACCATAAAATGCTTCAAATGGTGCCATCTCAATGTTTGAATGGTAGCTGTTGTTGTAGGAAAATTCTGCTAACGGTAGATGTCGATCCCAACTATTTCCGAAATCAATAACACATGCTCGTAGCATGTCTTCAAGCGTTTGTATCGTCATTTTGCTCTGCCCATCAGTTTGTGGATGATAGACAGTACTCATGTCTAGACGAGTTCCTAATGCTTGCTGTAATGTCTGCCAGAATCTTGAAATAAATCTGCCATCCCTATCAGAGATAATAGAGATTGGTATTCCATGTCTGGAGACAACTTCCTTCAAATACAGTCGTGTTAACTTATCAATCTTGTCATCTTCTCTTATTGGCAGGAAGTGTGCTGATTTGGTGAGACGATCAACTATTACCCAAATAGTATCAAAACCACTTGCAGTCCTTGGCAATTTAGTGATGAAATCTATGGTAATGTTTTCCCATTTCCATTCTGGGATTTCGGGTTGTTGAAGTATGAAAGGACCCGTCCTAATCCACCTGGACGAAGTCATCAACATTTGGTCCCATTGCGATGATCGGCTCCAAGTAATGTCCTTATATTGAGCAAATGCACAGTGGAAGACTTAATTCGTACCTGAGAATAAACTTGCTTTAAAGTGTCAACCAAAAGGTTGGTGAGTTCATAGGTTTATCATAACAATCATTTCAATATGTTAATAGACCACAAGATTTCATAATCATAAACATAATACACTCGCAAGTGTATGTAAAGTATTCTAAGTGGTTGAGCACTTGGTAACCATACTTAACATTTAATCAACGTCGCATATTCCCTTTATTATGAAATCTCATTACACCGTACCAAGTGTAGTCACCAAAACGAAGTACTTTGCAACCGTTGAATACTGGTCGTCCAGTCCGGTTAGGGTTGTCAGGCCCGATAGATCTATCAACAGGATTCGCGTTTACAATACCCATGTAAATAGTAGTTACCAAGCTACAGGGAAATATGCCAGTGGTACAACTCAACGTAGAATATATTTTTAAGTACTTGTGTCTATTTTGTAAACATTTATAAAAGCAGCGCATGTATTCTCAACCCAAAAATATATATTGCAAAAGCAATTAAAGGGAGCAAATGAAACTCACTTTTGCCTTGAAGGTATTTAATTCGACTTGGTCTCCGATAGATATCACGAACCTAACCATATATATAATATATCAACATATTCTCTTTTTAAGTAATCGTTACATATATATATATATATATATATATATATATATATATATATATATATATATATATATATATATATATATATATATATATATATATACTTTTAATACTTTTAATATTTTCTTAGTCCGTGGTTAGCAGTCCGATGTTAGTGGTCTACAATTAGTTGCTTAAATAAAATAAATAAAGACCCCATCATATTCGTATTGATCAGAATTAATCTCGACCCATGGTACCATGTTGTCAAATGACGTGTTGCGTACATAAAGTACCGTGTTGTCAAATGATGTGTTGCGTACAATCATGAGGTCTTATGATTAATCTTCTCGTGTTGTTTACGGGTGGTCCTGAAATATAAAATCAAATCATAAGTAATTATATATAAAATATCATATTAATTTGAAAAGATATGATTAATTTACTTTTTCTCCAAATATTTTCGTAGCTAAACTAGCTTTGGATACCCAATCTTGTTTTAGTCGTAGTTTCTTCATTACAACTCCGTTTTTGTTGGTTCAACTTGCCACTTCCTTGGATCGAGTCAAATTTTAATAATATGAACTAAAAATACCTTAGTTTGTATTCGAAATCTTAGGTTATAGGTCAAACTTTGGTGAAACTTATGAAAGTGATCATTTTCCATCATAAAAACAACATTTAATGATCATTTTTCTAAAAATACTTACACTTTGAGTTAAACCATGAAATTTTTATGTGTTAACATATTCATAAGAAATATCATTTTTCCAGAACATGAACTTCCAATTCAAAGTTCAAGATGGTTTTTAATTATCCAACCCAAAACAGCCCCCGGTTGCACTCCGACGACGTAGATTCAGTTTTTAAGATGTTCTTTGTAAAACCAAGTTATATCTTGTTAGGTTAGCATATCATTATGATATATTACAGGTCTTGAAGTATTTAAAAGTCAAGTTTGAAGGATCTATTTAGTTTGCAAACAAGTTTGAAATCATTCAAACTATGTTCTTGTTGTTAAAATTTTATACCACAAAATAAGATAGCTATATGAATATGAATTGAATAAGATTATGAACAAGGTTACTACCTCAAGTTACTTGGACAAAGTTACTGCAAAAGATAAGAAATAATCTTGGAATCAAAGAGTGGTGGAGTTAGATCAAAAGGTTGGAAGTAAACTTCTTCAAATGGGTGGTTATTTTGATATGTTCTTGAAAGAGTTTTCTTATGGTGTTTAAGGCTTGTAATTGAAGCTAAATGATGGGAAAAATGCTTGGAGATGATCAAGTATGAAGTTAGGAGTATTTTGAGAGAGAAATGAGGGTGTAGGTATGAGAAAATGGAGTGAAGAAATGGTGTTCATTTATAAAAACATTTTTAGTTTATAAAGAAAGAAAAGGATTCCTAATTTTGTTTTCTTACTAATAATTCATACTACTTGACAAATCCTAGTTACCTCATATCTAGGGCAGTAATAATGTTGATTAGGATATTGATTTGATGTGTATATACCAATAGTAAATACGTATAGAAGCTGGGTATGATACGGGTACATATACCCTAGATATACGTATAGAAATCTTGAGGAAACGGAACGAGAATTCAAATATAGCTATCTTTTGTGAATATAATTATATTGTTTTATGTATTTAAGTCCTTAAAAAGTGATTAAATACATTATATATACGATACATGTATAAGTATTATAGATTATAAGTATATATATCAAAGAATGTTACGTATAGTTATCGTTTTGAAAACTTAAGTTAGTAGTTTCAAAATATACTTATAACTCATTGTCATTAGTACACAATGAGATGTTAAACCATCCTTAGATCATGTTAAATATATATAAATACATATATATACAAAAACGTATAATTATCGTATGTTATATAGTTCGTGATATCATCGGTCATATTGGACGGTCAAACGTTGTGTAAAACTCTTTTCAAAAACACAAGTCTCAATAATTTGGATTGCTTATCATGTTGGTATGGTTTAATTTATGTAAATATTAATCTCATAAGTATAATTTGGTCGGAAAATTTCGGGTCATTACAGTACCTACCCGTTAAAGAAATTTCGTCCCCGAAATTTGATAGAGGTTGTTATGGATAACAATAAGAAGGTTTTCATGACAAATATAAGGTGATAATGGAGTTTTATCATCATTGAGTAATGTAGATAAAATGATTCGATTATGCGAAGAATATAAATGAGACTATCGTAAAAGAGTGAGATGAGTAAAATATATTCGTCTTAACCGATGACGTAGTTATGATTAGGGATTTAAAGAGAATCTTACGTAATAAGATTTGGTTCTTTGGTGATTAAGGAAATCAGGATCTTCTTTGATTATATGCAATAATCTGTTTCGATTGCTCTGTCGGATATTTCACTATAAATTCACCCCTTCGTTTCCTTATTTTCCACGACTCACACCTTTTATTCTTTCTCCCTTGATTCTTACTTTAAAGCATTCATCAATATGCTCCATCCAGTCCTGATTCTTGATATACTCCTAACTTTTATATCTGTCATTCTTCTTTTTCATCTACCACCAGAAGAATCTATTTACTTCTACTATACTCTTGTGTTTATAGTGTTTCTAATTCTCCTGTGTCTCTATATTGCTATCTGCATCGATATACACGGTTTGTAATTTTGGGGTTATTATCGGAGTTTATATTCTTCATTATTTTTCGGAGCTTCATGCTTTCGTTTTCTCTTCCCGACTTCGAGTCAAGCGAGTAATGGTCCGGAATTCATAGATATGAAATTCAGAATGAACATAGCTAATGCTCTAAGAAGAAAATGGTAATAGAACGATTTTGATTTGTTAAATTACCAGAATACCCTGGAGAAGACCGAGTCATCCAGAAAAATATTCTCTTGATATGTTTAGAGATTAGATAGAATATAAGAGTCGTGTAAATGGCACATGATGACGGTACTGTGAATCATCATGCTTCATTAGAAACTCAGCATGACTTACTGTAATATAATGACGTTGATCAAGTGTCATTATATTATACTAATCCATGCTTCAGTTCTCAACACTACTTCAAAACATTCGTATTTTAAACTCGAAGGTTTCAGAATTTAGAAACTAACACAGTTTCTTTTATGTTGCAGATATTATGGAGAGATAAATGATCTCAGATAAGAATAGTTGTGAAAATATATGGAGGATATTTATAATAGAACATACGAGAATATCTTAGAATTTCTAATATCAATGGATGATGAAGAAGATTTGTCTGTGAAGGTTTAGAATGAGAAATAAGATGTTTGCTAACGATTTCAGCAGGCACAGAATCATTTGGATTCTTTGAAGGTAAACTTATTCTTTGTGATTTGTCCACGGCTTTCTTCATAGTTTCGCATAATCCGCTTTTCGGTACTAAATTTTCTATCGAGCGTTCCTAACACTCCTTTCTTTATCATCAAACTTTTGGCCATTAAGATCATCTACAACATGCTGCTTCGTCGGCATTTTCAAAGTTAACTGATCTGGGTCATCGGTTATCAAACCGAGGTAGTTTCAGGAGAATTGTGTTTTTAGAATGATTAATCGCTGATGGTAATATTGTGGAATATAAAAGGTTCCCCAGTAACAATAAAGAGTACTCATATATATCGCGGTTATAATAAAGTTGTTTCGGATGAAAAGTCGGAGTTGACTTGCTGGAGCTGTGACAAAATTAGCTACTTTGGAAAGGGATTGCAAAACGATCTTCGGTAATAACAATGTCAAAGGAACTAGAACAGATACGTGTCAAACGTTTACTCAGTTTCCGAGGGTTTTTCAGGTGCATAACTATATGCATCAATCTTTTCTTCCATAGATGAAGTGCGGTTGGTTTATCCTCTCGATTGAGGTGTTTTTAAGAATCATGATAGATTTGAACGCTGATTGTA
This sequence comes from Rutidosis leptorrhynchoides, assembly GCF_046630445.1. NCBI lineage: Eukaryota > Viridiplantae > Streptophyta > Magnoliopsida > Asterales > Asteraceae > Rutidosis > Rutidosis leptorrhynchoides. Next base: position 134,027,707 of record NC_092340.1, on the reverse strand, counting down.
ATCGTCAAGATACAATGAGGTTTAAGATGAAATCAAGTGGCAATCTTGAAGAAATGTTTAGTTTCATATGTTATAATCAATATTTTAATTCATTTTAATTGTCCAATGTCATTAGTCCACAGTCGATAGTCCACAGTAACAGTCCAATAATTCATATATAGTTTAATATATAATATACGAATTAATTAATACGTGTCGTGACCCGTATACGTCTCAGACTCGATCACAACTCAAACTATATATATTATTATAGAATCAACCTCAACCCTGTATAGAGAACTCGATCATTACTGCATATAGAGTGTCTATGGTGATTCCAAATAATATATATAGATGCGTCGATATGATATGTCAAAACATTGTATATGTGTCCCGATATTTAAAGTGCGTAAAATAATTACAGAAATTAAATGACGATAAATAAAAGTGCGATAATTAAATTGCGATAAATAAACTGCGATAAATAAAATGTAATCAGTTAGCTAGGAACAGTTAGCTGGAACAGTTAGCGTGGATTCTTAACAAAATTTTTCATAGTTAATTTGTTTGTTTCTAACAGATTTTATTTTGTCATATGTTTTCTTCATATGCCACTTGTTGGATTCTGGGAAGTCAAAATCCAAATATGAAATTGAATGAAAATGGTTATTCTGCGTTGAACGGATACGTATATCGGTGGTTGTAAGTAGGATAGTAAATGACTGTTGAATCAGCTTCGACGAATGTACAATGTAACTTATTAAGATGAAATCTAATTATTCCTCGGGTATTACCTACCCGTTAAAAAAATTTTTCACCATTAATATTTTGTACAAAAGAACTTTTAATTACAATCTTTATAAAAACATATATACATATATATTTTCTTCAGATGAAATCATGAATTTAATGAGTTAATATGATATTAATCTCATTTGCTTTTCAGTTTGAGCTAGAATAAGAAATCTCTAAAACTTTTTGAAACCACATATTCTTCGCAGAATATCAATGAAGTTATGGATCAATACTTCATCGTTCATTATTGTTGGTACTCCTTGGTATCTATGGTGCGTATGATGGTGATGTTTGTGGGACAGATTATGATGTCGAGACGTGTGATGCGGATGTTGTTTGTTAGTGGTGATGATAGTATTGTTGATGTTATTGATGGTGGTGCTGATTATGCTGCTGGTGCTGCTGCTGGTGTTTGCAACCTTCGCACCATGTTCTCCAAAGCCGTCACGCGAGCGCGAAGTTCGTTAACTTCTGCTAGTACACCGGGATGATTGGCGGTTGGAGTGAGCGAATGAACAAGATTTGTAATATAGGATAGTATATAATAAGACGAGATACTCTAGAATTGAGAGAGAAAATGGTGTTTCGAATAGGTTCGCCGGTAAGTGCTTCAGGTTCATCGCCAAGAGGGCAATTTGGTGGATGGAATGGATCACCTTCTTCTTGTCTCCAGTGATTTAGTATATTACGAACCCATCCCCAATTCATCCAGAATAGATGATGGGAAATTGGTTGATCCATTCCGGTGACGCTGCTTTCGGAGCCCGAATGGAAATCCATATCGGCATAACTGTCGAAATCTGAAGAATTCGAACTAGATGGGGAATCCATCTTGTATAATGGGGAAAATGAATTTTTGGTATGTAATAGATTATAGGAGTTAGATTTGGTACCATTCAATACATAATTTACATATGTATATATAATACCAAAATCCCGTAAATTACGGAGAATCTTTGAAAAGATATCAGTCAAAGTTCGCAATAACAGATATGCTAAAATAAGAATTCGTCTATACACTATCAATGCAGTAAATGCAGTAAAACGTGTCTAGACTTATGAATGATAAGCAGGTAATTTCCTAAGGATGATAAGCAGATGATTTCCGACTAGAAATGATAAGAAAAACTTTTGACATGTAGACACGGTCGAAGTCCAGACTCATTAATGCATCCTAACAACTACTAGTTAGACACACTAATGCAAGACCTGGTTCGCTATAACCACCACTCTGATACCAACTGAAAGGACCCGTCCTAATCCACCTGGACGAAGTCATCAACATTTGGTCCCATTGCGATGATCGGCTCCAAGTAATGTCCTTATATTGAGCAAATGCACAGCGGAAGACTTAATTCGTACCTGAGAATAAATATGCTTTAAAGTGTCAACCAAAAGGTTGGTGAGTTCATAGGTTTATCATAACAATCATTTCAATATGTTAATAGACCACAAGATTTCATAATCATAAACATAATACACTCGCAAGTGTATGTAAAGCATTCTAAGTGGTTGAGCACTTGGTAACCATACTTAACATTTAATCAACGTCGCATATTCCCTTTATTATGAAATCTCACTAAACCGTACCAAGTGTAGTCACCAAAATGAAGTACTGTGCAACCGTTGAATACTGGTCATCCAGTCCGGTTGGGGTTGTCAGGCCCGATAGATCTATCAACAGGATTCGCGTTTACAATACCCATGTAAATAGTAGTTACCAAGCTACAGGGAAATATGCCAGTGGTACAACTCAACGTAGAATATATTTTTAAGTACTTGTGTCTATTTTATAAACATTTATAAAAGCAGCGCATGTATTCTCTGTGATGACCCGGGAATTTCCGACCAAATTTAAACTTTAATCTTTATATGTTGCCGACACGATAAGCAAAATCTTTAATGTTGAGTCTCAAAAGTTTTGAAATCTATATCCATGTAATCAATTACCCTTTGACTATGCTCGACGATTCATGAACAATTATGTGTAACTAAATATATAGATAAAAATATAATTGTATTATATTAAATTGAATGAATATAATGCCATTCAATCATCTGAATTAAATGTGTAAAGTAATATACAAAATAATTAAGATGTTATTAAAATAAATATATATAGATATATATATGTATATGAATTATGTACACAATTAATATTATATGAATGTAGTAATATATATAATATATATATATATATATATATATATGTATATATATATTAAATATTCTAATATATTGTTTTATAGAATATATATTATCTATGTAGTGAAATGTAAAGTAAAGTATATTATTTGAAATTACAAGTTAGAATATCAGTAATACATCAATATTACTTTCATTATTATTAATAAGGTTAATACTAATATTAATAATTGTATTATTAATATCATTAATTCTAATACGAGATGTAAATATTTATATATATAAAATTTGACATATATAAGTTATATTATTATTCATATTATTATCATTATTAAAAATATTAATTAATAAGATTATTATTATCATTGGTATTAATTAAGTTATGAAATTTATCATTTATTATATTATTTATAGTTTTTTTTATCAATAATATTATTAATTATAAGTGATATTAGTAATAGTATTACTAGTAATAATAAGATGTATATATATATAAATATATTGTTGATACAGAAAATCTGATATATAAATAAATACAAATATATATATACGGGTAAAAAAATAAAAATAAATAAATAGATATATATATAAATCCTGTTATATATACAGATACATGATATAATATAAATCAGTATATTTATAATAATAATATAATTATTAAATTAAATTAGGTTAATCACGATATTATCTAAACAGAATCATGAATTAGTTCATATCACAATCGAACTGTATGGAATTTCTTGTTTTAATTCTCAATCAGTTACATGTCAAAATCCAATTCCCACCACAATCCAAAAATCCAGTACAACCTAATAAAAGTCATATTTGCTTTCTAATATTTTATATATTAGTGTACTAACAGAATATTTACATGTCGACCATATCTATCTATATACGAACGATTACTTCATAATATTATAAAAATTATTTGATTAACCATCACCATGTTTGTTTCCTGTTTTTTTTCTAGTTTGAGTTCACCATCGATCTTTGTACTCTCCTCTTCTCTTCTTCTTTCTTTTATTAAACGAATATTACAAATCCATTCATTTCCCCACCCTACGCTACACCCATCTTCAAGAACATCACCCTATCTCTCTCTTCTCTCTCTCTTCATCTTCTTCTTCGACTAAGGCAACCATCTTTCATCACCACCACCTCCTCACTAAGGGTACGGTTTCACTTACATTTTTTTTTCTTTCTTTCTCTGATTTCTATTCGAACAACCCACAACAACGATTCATAATTCATGTTCTTTGTTTCTATCTCGACAAACCTCACGAGCCATCATCATAATCTGATATAACAACTGTGCTCGTACTCACTTCTGTTTCTGGCTTCTACTATGAACTATTATTTAAACTGCTTCTGTCACGTTGCTTTGCTGCTACTGCAGCTGTACTTCGCTGTTTAATCTATCTATTTGAAAACCAAGAGCCACCACCATCACTATGATATACGGTTGCAACTGTTATGCTTGTTCCTTGCTGTTCCTGTCCAGCTTCAGCCTCAAAAACACAAAGTTTGCACCACCATCACTATGATATACGGTTGCAGCTGCTATGCTTGTACCTATTGAAGATCTTGCTCATCTGACACACACAAGAGAAAAGGGTAGGATATGTTTTGCAATACAAAGTTTGCCCACTAGTAAATCCATGATATATTTATGTAATGCATTATCAAAAGGGTATGCGGTACAAAGTGGAGAATTATGGCCGACCCATTATGTCAAATTGGTTATAGGATTCCATTCATGATGTTTATTAAATTAATCAAGTGGGGTGCCTCGACATACAAGACCCACCCCCCAATATTACGAATTTTTTTTTTTAGTTTTGATGATATATATTGATGATGGTGTTAAGTCAAGATAGTTGGTTACATAATGATCGAGATATGATTTTTATAAGTAATGATAATGATAAAGAGTATATCATGATATTAAGCGATTAAGATGATGTCGATGGGGTTTGGATTTAGAAGGCAACAGATGATTACGAGTTATAAATAAATCGGAGGATTTAATTCTAGATAAACAGAATTGGAGTCATGGTTAAGAGGGGTGTTGGTTTAACGAATGGTTGGAGGTTCGAGCCTTGTTACCAGGTTCTTGATATTTTTTTTTCGTTTTCAAGGTTAGGCCGGGAGTGTACATCTGTTGGGCCGCGTCCCTTTACTTCGTTTAGGCTTGCAAGTTATATATCAAATTATAAAGGGTTACATAAACATAAGTGGGAAACTAAAACACAAATGATGAAACAGAGGGATGGTTTGATGGTGAGTTGGGTTAACAAGAGGCCGAGGGTTCGAATCTGAGGAGTGATATATCTTTTTGAAAGCCTTTGGTAAAACCCTTTAAGGTAGCAATTCAATTCTACTAATTATTATTATTATCCTAAGAATTAGTATTAGTAGTATTATTAATATTATTATTAATAATATCATAAAAATGATCATTTTTCAAATTATATTATTAACAAAAGTATTGTTATTAAGATTATCATTTTAAGTATTTTTCATTCTTATTAACATTATTATTATTATTAGATTTATCATGATTTTTACTATTATATTTATCATTATTATCATTAGTATTAATAATACATCAAGTAAAGAATGTTTTATATAAAAATACATTTTTGTGACATAAAACATAATTATATCAATAATTTTATAATAAATATTAATAAATATAATTAATTAGATTATTAATGGAACACATAATTAAAATAATAATTAAATCACTAATAATACATAAATTTGATCGATTACAATTATATGTTTTAATACATATAACTGATATAGGTTCGTGAATCCGAGGCCAAACCCTGTTGTGTTCAGTGTCGTCATATTTATTTTTACTACAAAATACATTAGGTGAGTTTCATTTGATTCCCTTTTTACTCTTAACATTTTTGGGACTGAAAATACATGCGCTTTTATAAATGTTTGACGCAATAGACACAAGTACCTTAACTGCATTCTATGATAGAATTATCTAGGATTGGGGTTGATTATTATGACATGCATTAGCTCCCGGTTTCCGTTAGAGCGTATGAGCTCCCAAACCGGGTGGATGGTTTATTATTTATGACATTTTGGCACCGGTTGTCCTATATTTTATAAACATGTGTTCAGCCGTGGGGTGTAAAGACCGGCACCGAGGTTCTATAATTTGAAGGCACATGTATTCAGCCGTGGGGTGAAAGACCGGCACAGATGGTTACTATTATATTTTGAATCCTCACCAGGTGTTCTTCATATGAAATATATTTTTGTGCAGTTGGAATGGGACTTCTGTACGTTTTATAATATTTAAAAATCTCGTGGTCTATTAATATGATGAAAATGAAATGATTACTATAAACTAATGAACTCACCAACCTTTTGGTTGACACTTGAAAGCATGTTTATTCTCAGGTTTGAAAGAAATCTTCCGCTGTGCATTAGCTCATTTTAAGGATATTACTTGGAGTCATTCATGACATATTTCAAAAGACGTTGCATTTGAGTCATGGAAGTTCATTAGAGATTATTAAGTAAATGACGGATTAGGTCATTTATAGTTGAATATTATGAAATGGTATGCATACCTGTCAACTTTTGATGAAATGAAAGTTTTCTTTTAAAAAACGAATGCAATGTTTGTAAAATGTATCATATAGAGGTCAAGTATCTCGCAATGTAATCAACTGTTATGAATCGTTTATAAACGATATGGACTTCGTTCGGATGGATTAGGACGGGGCGCTTCAGTTGGTATCAGAGCGGTGGTCTTAGCGAACCAGGTCTTGCATTAGAGTGTCTAACTAGTTGTTTCTTAGATGCATTAGTGAGTCTGGACTTCGACCGTGTCTGCATGTCAACAGTTTTGCTTATCATTTCTAGTCGGAAATCATCTGCTTATCATCCTTAGAAAATTACCTGCTTATTATTCCTAGTCTAGACACATCTTACTGCAATGATTGCATGAATAGTGTATAGACAAAATTCGTATCTTAGCGTATCTGCTAATTCATATCTTAACATATCCGTTACTGTAGACTTTGCCTGACAGTTTCCGTAGATTCCTCCATAACTTATGGGATTTTAGTATTATATATGCATATGTAAATTATGTATTGCAGGGTACTAATCTACATCCTATAATCTATTTGTTATCGAAAATCCTTCATCTGATCGTACGAGATGAATCCCACAACCAGTTAGAGTCCCACAGATTTCGATAGCTATTCCGATAGTTATTCCGACAGCTATTCAGACATGGATATTCACCTAAATTCCGAAAGCGGTGTTACCCGAATGAATCAATCAATCAGTCATCCCCAATTCATTTGATGAGTTCGTAGTCGACTTAAACAATGGAGACACGAAGAAGGCGATCCCTTCCACCAACCGAATTCACCTCTTAACAATGAACCTGAAGCGTTTACCGGCGAACCTGTTCGAGACACCATTTTCAGTCTCATTTCCAGGGTAACTCGACAAGATTATATTCTATCCACAATTCTGAACTTTAATCATCCACTCGTTCCGACCGACAATCATCCTGGAGTAATAAGTCAACGAACTTCGCGATCAAAAAATCAATTCGCAGAATATGGTGCAAAATGTACCAGCTTCAGCAACATCACCGGCACCAACAGTACCATCAGTAACAGCACCAGTACCATCAACAATCCATGCTTCAATATCACTATCTGTACTTCGATTATGATCTTCGTTCTACGTATCGTTCTACCTCATTTATCTTCGTTCGACATGGCGAATATGTAATCTCTAAAGTTTTAGAGATTTTTTATTCTAGTTCCAACCGAAAACCAAATGAGTTTAATATCATATTAACTCAATGAATCCATGATTACCTCTGAAGAAAATATATATGTATATATGTTCTTCATAAAGATTGTAATTAAAAATTCTTTCGTACAAAGTGTTAATTGTGAAAATATTTTAACGGATAGGTAATACCCGAGGAATATTCAGATTTCACATTAATAAGTTACAATGTACATTATTCGAAGCTGATTCAACAGTCGTTTACAATCCTACTTACATCCACAGATATACGAATCTGTTCACCACAGAATAACCATGTTCATTCAATTTCATATTTGGATTTTGATTTATCAGAATCCAACAAGTGGCATAATGAAGAAAACATTTGACGGAATAAAATTTGTTAGAAACAAACAAATTAACTATGAGGAATTTTGTTAAGAATCCACGCTAACAAAATCCTAGCTAACTGTTCCTAGCTAACTGTGGACTAATCAACTGAGGACTACCAACAGTGGACAATTAAAATAAATTAAAATATTGATATAACATATGAAATTAAACAATTCTTCAAGTTTGCTACTTGATTTCATCTTAAACCTCATTTGCATTTTGGCGATTACAATCTGCGTTCAAACCTTTTATGATTCTTGAAAACACCTCAATCAGGAGGATGAATCAACCGCACTTCATCTACGGAAGAAAAGATTTACGCATATAGTTATGCATCTGAAAAATTCTCGGAACCTGTATAAATGTTTAACACGTATCTGTGCTAGCTTCTTTGGCATTGTTATTTCCGAAAATAACAACGCAATTTCTTTTCAAATTAGCCAATTTTGTGATAGCTCCAATAAATCAACTTCAAGTTATTTATTTGAATAAACCCTATTATAAAGATTACCCCTTCATCATCGTTACTGGAGGACCGTTTATATTCCACCACAATAGTATTAAACTTACCAGCAACTTCACTACTCATTGACTTAAGTCTCTCCGAAGAATCATTATATTTGTTCATTAAAACCCTATCATATACTATCCGCATCTTATAACGAGAATTACCATACCAATTACCGGGAATGAGCAATCAGTATTTTGAATCTCGCAGCGTTTCTACATCAACAGTTATATGTATACATATAACATTTATCTTTTAGAACTATGATCTTCCATTCTGAAATTCTGAAAAGCACCCAGTCTACGAATCAATACTCTGAATTCTGAAAAAAGCTGAATGAAGCATCAAAAACTATAAACGACTTTAACCGTCAAAAGTTTGATGATAACGAATAGTATGTTGGCAAAGTTCAGAAAAGTTAGAACCGGAAAACGGATTGAGCAAACCATGAAGGAGATTGTGGACAAATCACAAGGACTAAACCTGTCTTCAAAGAATCCAAATGGTTTAGTATCTGCTGAAGTTATTAACGAATACCTTGCTTCTGACTCTAAATTTTTCGGACAAATCTTCATCATCATCCATCGATATTAGAAATTCTAAGATATTATCGTATCTTTCATCATAAATATCCTCAATATTTCTGAAGATATCTTCATAAATATTCTAGTCCGATAATAATTATCCCTCCGCGCTATCTGTGTTATCTCATAAAAGGAAACTGTTTTAGTTTCTATATTCTATAAATCTTTAAATTTAAATTATGAATGTTTTTGAAGTAGTGTTGGGAACTGATGCATGAGAGTATAATATAATGACACTTGATCAATGTGATTATATTAGAGTAATTCATGCTGAGTTTCTAATGGAATGTGATGATTCACAGTACCATCATCATGTACCATGTTACACGACTCTTACATTCTATCTAATCTCCAAACATAGTAAGAACATATTTTCTTGATAGTTCCATCTTTCCGGATATTATGGTAATTTACCAAATCAAGATCCTGCCATTTCGATTTCCTTCTTAGAACATTAACTATGTTCATTTCAAAATCTATATCTACAAATTCTGGACCATTATTCTCTGAACTTGAAGGCGGGAAGAGGAGACAAAAGCATGAAACTCTTGAATATAAAAGAAAATATAAAGCTCGACAACAACACATAAATTACAAACCGTACATATCAATACGTGTTGCCACGTAAAGGCACGGGAGAATTAAAAACACTATAACCTCAAGGTAATAGTAAAAGTAAATAAAATCCTCCGGTGGTAGATGAAAGAGGAATGCCAGATATGAAAGTTAAGAGTATATCAAAGATCAGAACGGGATGGAACATATTGACGAATGTGTAAAGTATGAATTGAGGGGGAAAGAGTAGAAGGTGTAAGTTGTAAGGAAATGGAGAGGTTAGATTTATAGTAAAATATCAGACAGAGAAATCGAGACAGATTATCACATTTAATCAAAGAAGATCCTGATTTCCTTAATCGCCGAAGAACCAAATCTTATTACAAAGATTTTCTTTAAATCCCATGAATTTCGGAAATCAATCGTAACTATGTCATCGGTTAAGACGAAACGCTTCACTCTTTTGTGATAACTTCACTCGTACTCTTCGAGTAATCGAATTATATTATCCATATTACTCAACAGTAATAAAACTCTATTTAGCAGCTCATATTCGTCAGGAAAACATTCTTATTGTTAGTAATAATGACCTCACTCAAATTTCGGGACGAAATTTCTTTAACGGGTAGGTACTGTGATGACCCGGGAATTTCCGACCAAATTTAAACTTTAATCTTTATATGTTGCCGACACGATAAGCAAAATCTGTAATGTTGAGTCTCGAAAGTTTTGAAATCTATATCCATGTAATCAATTACCCTTTGACTATGCTCGACGATTCATGAACAATTATGTGTAATTAAGTATATAGATAAAAATATAATTGTATTATATTAAATTGAATGAATATAATACCATTCAATCATCTGAATTAAATGTGTAAAGTAATATACAAAATAATTAAGATGTTATTAAAATAAATATATATAGATATATATGTATATGAATTATGTACACAATTAATATTATATGAATGTAGTAATATATATATATATATATATATATTAAATATTCTAATATATTGTTTTATAGAATATATATTATCTATGTAGTGAAATGTAAAGTAAAGTATATTATTTGAAATTACAAGTTAGAATATCAGTAATACATCAATATTACTTTCATTATTATTAATAAGGTTAATACTAATATTAATAATTGTATTATTAATATCATTAATTCTAATACGAGATATAAATATTTATATATATAAAATTTGACATATATAAGTTATATTATTATTCATATTATTATCATTATTAAAAATATTAATTAATAAGATTATTATTATCATTGGTATTAATTAAGTTATGAAATTTATCATTTATTATATTATTTATAGTTTTTTATCAATAATATTATTAATTATAAGTGATATTAGTAATAGTATTACTAGTAATAATAAGATGTATATATATAAATATATTGTAGATACAGAAAATCTGATATATAAATAAATACAAATATATATACGGGTAAAAAAATAAAATAAATAGATATATATATATATATATATATATATATATATATATATATATATATATATATATATATATATATATATATATATATATATATATATATATATATATATATATATATATATATATTATAAATCCTGTTATATATACAGATACATGATATAATATAAATCAGTATATTTATAATAATAATATAATTATTAAATTAAATTAGGTTAATCACGATATTATCTAAACAGAATCATGAATCCGTTCATATCACAATCGAACTGTATGGAATTTCTTGTTTTAATTCTCAATCAGTTACATGTCAAAATCCAATTCCCACCACAATCCAAAAATCCAGTACAACCTAATAAAAGTCATATTTGCTTTATAATATTTTATATATTTGTGTACTAACAAAATATTTACATGTCGACCATATCTATCTATATAAAACAATTACTTCATAATATTATAAAAATTATTCGATTAACCATCACCATGTTTGTTTCCTGTTTTTTTTCTAGTTTGAGTTCACCATCGATCTTTGTACTCTCCTCTTCTCTTCTTCTTTCTTTTATTAAACGAATATTACAAATCCATTCGTTTCCCCACCCTACGCTACACCCATCTTCAAGAACATCACCCTATCTTTCTCTTCTCTCTCTCTCTTCATCTTCTTCTTCGACTAAGGCAACCATCTTTCATTACCACCACCTTCTCACTAAGGGTACGATTTCACTTACATTTTTTTTATTTCTTTCTGTGCTTTCTATTCGAACAACCCACAACCCACAACAACGATTCATAATTCATGTTCTTTGTTTCTATCTCGACAAACCTCACGAGCCATCATCATAATCTGATATAACAACTGTGCTTGTACTCACTTCTGTTTCTCGCTTCTGCTATGAACTATTATTTAAACTGCTTCGATCACGTTGCTTTGCTGCTACTGCAGCTGTACTTCACTATTTAATCTATCTATTTGAAAACCAAGAGCCACCACCATCACTATGATATACGGTTGCAACTGCTATGCTTGTTCCTTTCTGTTCCTGTCCAGCTTCAGCCTCAAAAACACAAAGTTTGCACCACCATCACTATGATATACGGTTGCAGCTGCTATGCTTGTACCTATTGAAGATCTTGCTCATCTGACACACACAAGAGAAAAGGGTAGGATATGTTTTGCAATACAAAGTTTGCCCACTAGTAAATCTATGATATATTTATGTAATGCATTATCAAAAGGGTATGTGGTACAAAGTGGAGAATTATGGCCGACCCATTATGTCAAATTGGTTATAGGATTCCATTCATGATGTTTATTAAATTAATCAAGTGGGGTGCCTCGACATACAAGACCCACCCCCCAATATTACGAAATTTTTTTTTTTAGTTTTGATGATATATATTGATGATGGTGTTAAGTCAAGATAGTTGGTTACATAATGATCGAGATATGATTTTTATAAGTAATGATAATGATAAAGAGTATATCATGATATTAAACGATTAAGATGATGTCGATGGGGTTTGAGTTTAGAAGGCAACAGATGATTACGAGTTATAAATAAATCGGAGGATTTAATTCTAGATAAACAGAATTGGAGTCATGGTTAAGAGGGGTGTTGGTTTAACGAATGGTTGGAGGTTCGAGCCTTGTTACCAGGTTCTTGATATTTTTTTTTCATTTTCAAGGTTGGGCCGGGAGTGTACATCTGTTGGGCCGCGTCCCTTTACTTCGTTTGGGCTTGCAAGTTATATCTCAAATTATAAAGGGTTACATAAACATAAGTGGGAAACTAAAACACAAATGATGAAATAGAGGGATGGTTTGATGGTGAGTTGGGTTAACAAGAGGTCGAGGGTTCGAATCTGAGGAGTGATATATCTTTTTGAAAGCCTTTGGTAAAACCCTTTAAGGTAGCAATTCAATTCTACTAATTATTATTATTATCCTAAAAATTAGTATTAGTAGTATTATTAATATTATTATTAATAATATCATAAAAATGATCATTTTTCAAATTATATTATTAACAAAAGTATTGTTATTAAGATTATCATTTTAAGTATTTTTCATTCTTATTAACATTATTATTATTATTATTAGATTTATCATGATTTTTAGTATTATATTTATCATTATTATCATTAGTATTAATAATACATCAAGTAAAGAATGTTTTATATAAAAATACATTTTTGTGACATAAAACATAATTATATCAATAATCTTATAATAAATATTAATAAATATAATTAATTAGATTATTAATGGAACACATAATTAAAATAATAATTAAATCACTAATAATACATAAATTTGATCGATTACGATTATATGTTTTAATACATATAACTGATATAGGTTCGTGAATCCGAGGCCAAACCCTGTTGTGTTCAGTGTCGTCATATGTATTTTTACTACAAAATACATTAGGTGAGTTTCATTTGATTCCCTTTTTTCTCTTTACATTTTTGGGACTGAGAATACATGCGCTTTTATAAATGTTTGACGCAATAGACACAAGTACCTTAACTGCATTCTATGATAGAATTATCTGGGATTGGGGTTGATTATTATGACATGCATTAGCTCCCGGTTTCCGTTAGAGCGTATGAGCTCCCGAACCGGGTGGATGGTTTATTATTTATGACATTTTGGCACCGGTTGTCCTATATTTTATAAACATGTGTTCAGCCGTGGGGTGTAAAGACCGGCACAGAGGTTCTATAATTTGAAGGCACATGTATTCAGCCGTGGGGTGAAAGACCGGCACAGATGGTTACTATTATATTTTGAATCCTCACCAGGTGTTCTTCATATGAAATATATTTTTGTGCAGTTGGAATGGGACTTCTGCACGTTTTATAATATTTAAAAATCTCGTGGTCTATTAATATGATGAAAATGAAATGATTACTATAAACTAATGAACTCACCAACCTTTTGGTTGACACTTGAAAGCATGTTTATTCTCAGGTTTGAAAGAAATCTTCCGCTGTGCATTAGCTCATTTTAAGGATACTACTTGGAGTCATTCATGACATATTTCAAAAGACGTTGCATTCGAGTCATGGAAGTTCATTAGAGATTATTAAGTAAATGACGGATTAGGTCATTTATAGTTGAATATTATGAAATGGTATGCATACCTGTCAACTTTTGATGAAATGAAAGTTCTCTTTTAAAAAACGAATGCAATGTTTGTAAAATGTATCATATAGAGGTCAAGTATCTCGCGATGTAATCAACTGTTATGAATCATTTATAATCGATATGGACTTCGTCCGGATGGATTAGGACGGGGCGCTTCATTCTCAGCCCAAAAATATATATTGCAAAAGCAATTAAAAAGGGAGCAAATGAAACTCACTTTTGCCTTGAAGGTATTTAATTCGACTTGGTCTCCGATAGATATCACGAACTAACCATATATATAATATATCAACATATTCTCTTTTTAAGTAATCGTTACATATATATATATATATATATATATATATATATATATATATATATATATATATATATATATATATATATATATATACTTTTAATACTTTTAATATTTTCTTGGTCCGTGGTTAGCAGTCCGATGTTAGTGGTCCACAATTAGTTGCTTAAATAAAATAAATAAAGACCCCATCGTATTCGTATTGATCAGAATTAATCTCGACCCATGGTACCATGTTGTCAAATGACGTGTTGCGTACATAAAGTACCGTGTTGTCAAATGACGTGTTGCGTACAATCATGTGGTCTTATGATTAATCTTCTCGTGTTGTTTACGGGTGGTCCTGAAATATATAAAATCAAATCATAAGTAATTATATATAAAATATCATATTAATTAGAAAAGATATGATTAATTTACTTTTTCTCCAAATATTTTCGTAGCTAAACTAGCTTCGGATACCCAATCTTGTTTTAGTCGTAGATTCTTCATTACAACTCCGTTTTTGTTGGTTCAACTTGCCACTTCCTTGGATCGAGTCAAAATTTAAGAATATGAACTGAAAATACCTTATTTTGTATTTGAAATCATAATTTATAGGTCAAACTTTGGTGAAACTTATGAAAGTGATCATTTTTCATCATAAAAACAACATTTAATGATCATTTTTCTAAAAATACTTACACTTTGAGTTAAACCATGAAATTTTTATGTGTTAACATATTCATAAGAAATATCATTTTTCCAGAACATGAACTTCCAATTCAAAGTTCAAGATGGTTTTTAATTATCCAACCCAAAACAGCCCCCGGTTGCACTCCGACGACGTAGATTCAGTTTTTAAGATGTTCTTTGTAAAACCAAGTTATATCTTATTAGGTTAGCATATCATTATGATATATTACAGGTCTTGAAGTATTTTAAAAGTTAAGTTAGAAGGATCTATTTAGTTTGCGAACAAGTTTGAAATCATTCAAACTATGTTCTTGTTGTTAAAATTTTATACCACAAAATAAGATAGCTATATGAATATGAATTGAATAAGATTATGAACAAGGTTACTACCTCAAGTTACTTGGACAAAGTTACTACAAAAGATAAGAAATAATCTTGGAATCAAAGAGTGGTGGAGTTAGATCAAAAGGTTGGAAGTAAACTTCTTCAAATGGGTGGTTATTTTGATATGTTCTTGAAAGAGTTTTCTTATGGTGTTTAAGGCTTGTAATTGAAGCTAAATGATGGGGAAAATGCTTGGAGATGATCAAGTATGAAGTTAGGAGTATTTTGAGAGAGAAATGAGGGTGTAGGTATGAGAAAATGTAGTGAAGAAATGGTGTTCATTTATAAAAACGTTTTTAGTTTATAAAGAAAGAAAAGGATTCCTAATTTTGTTTTCTTACTAATAATTCATACTACTTGACAAATCCTAGTTACCTCATATCTATGGTAGTAATAATGTTTATTAGGATGTTGATTTTATGTGTATATACCAATAGTAAATACGTATAGAAGCTGGGTATGATACGGGTACATATACCCTAGATATACATATAGAAATCTTGAGGAAACGGAATGAGAATTCAAATATAGCTATCTTTTGTGAATATACTTATATTGTTTTATGTATTTAAGTCCTTAAAAAGTGATTAAATACATTATATATATGATACATGTATAAGCATTATAGATTATAAGTATATATATCAAAGAATGTTACGTATAGTTATCGTTTTGAAAACTTAAGTTAGTAGTTTCAAAATATACTTATAACTCATTGTCATTAGTACACAATGAGATGTTAAACCATCCTTAGATCATGTTAAATATATATAAATACATATATATACACAAACGTATAATTATCGTATGTTATATAGTTCGTGATATCATCGGTCATATTGGACGGTCAAACGTTGTGTAAAACTCTTTTCAAAAACACAAGTCTCAACAATTTGGATTGCTTATCATGTTGGTATGGTTTAATTTATGTAAATATTAATCTCATAAGTATAATTTGGTCGAAAAATTCCGGGTCATTACAAAGTAGACCTGATGGTTTCTGATGCTCAGCTTTGACCTTAGAACACGTCAAACATTCCCCTACGTATTTAGCAACATCGACTTTCATACCTGGCCACCAAAAATGTTTCTTGAGATCCTTGTACATCTTCCTCGTTCCAGGATGTATTGAGTATCTGGTTTTATGAGCTTCTCTAAGTACCATTTCTCTCATATCTCCAAATTTTGGAACCCAAATTCTTTCAGCCCTATACCGGGTTCCGTCTTCCCGAATATTAAGATGCTTATCCGATCCTTTGGGTATTTCATCCTTTAAATTTCCCTCTTTTAAAACTCCTTCTCCTTTATTTGAGTAGTAAGGTTATTGTGAATCATTATATTCATAGCTTTTACTCGAATGGGTTCTCTGTCCTTTCTACTCAAAGCGTCGGCTACCACATTCGCCTTCCCCGGGTGGTAACGAATCTCAAAGTCGTAATCATTCAACAATTCAATCCACCTGCGCTGCCACATGTTTAGTTGTTTCTGATTAAATATATGTTGAAGACTTTTGTGGTCGGTATATATAATACTTTTGACCCCATATAAGTAGTGCCTCCAAGTCTTTAATGCAAAAACAACCGCGCTTAATTCCAAATCATCCTTCGTATAATTCTTCTCGTGAATCTTCAATTGTATAGACGCATAAGCAATTATCTTCGTTCGTTGCATTAATACACAACCGAGACCTTGCTTTGAAGCGTCACAATATATCACAAAATCATCATTCCCTTCAGGTAATGACAATATAGGTGCCGTAGTTAACTTTTTATTTAATAATTGAAATGCTTTCTCTTGTTCATCCTTCCATTCAAATTTCCTCCCTTTATGCGTTAATGTAGTCAAGGGTTTTGCTATTCTGGAAAAATCTTGGATGAACCTTCTGTAGTAACCAGCTAGTCCTAAAAATCGGCGTATATGCTTTAGAGTTTTCGGGGTTTCCCATTTTTTAACGATTTTAATCTTTGCTGGATTCACCTGAATACCTTCTTTGTTCACTATGTGACCGAGGAATTGAACTTCTTCCAACCAAAATGCACACTTTGAAAACTTACCGTACAGTTTTTCTTTTCTCAGTAACTCTAGCACTTTTCTTAAATGTTCTTCATGCTCTTGATCATTCTTCGAGTAAATAAGTATGTCATCGATGAAAACAATGACAAACTTGTCAAGATATGGCCCACACACTCGGTTCATGAGGTTCATGAACACAGCGGGTGCGTTCGTCAATCCAAACGGCATAACCATAAACTCATAATGACCGTAACGCATCCTAAAAGCAGTCTTTGGAATATCATCCTCATTCACCCGCATTTGATGATACCCAGAACTTAAATCAATCTTCGAATAAACTGACGAGCCTTGTAGTTGATCAAATAAGTCGTCGATTCTCGGTAGTGGGTAGCGGTTCTTGATGGTAAGTTTGTTCAACTCTCGGTAGTCGATACACAACCTAAATGTACCATCCTTCTTCTTGACAAACAAAACAGGAGCTCCCCACAGTGATGTGCTTGGTCGAATGAAACCACGCTCTAAAAGTTCTTGTAATTGGCTCTGAAGTTCCTTCATTTCGCTAGGGGCGAGTCTGTATGGAGCACGAGCTATTGGTGCAGCTCCCGGTACAAGGTCTATTTGAAATTCAACGGATCGGTGTGGAGGTAGTCCTGGTAATTCTTTCAGAAATACATCGGGAAATTCTTTTGCAACTGGAACATCATTGATGTTCTTTTCTTTGAAATAGACTTTCTCGACGTGTGCTAGCACAGCATAGCAAACTTTTATTATTAGTTTTTATGCCTTCAGGTTACTAATAAGATTTAACTTCGCGTTGCTCTTTTCTCCGTACACCATTAAGGGTTTTCCTTTTTCTCGTATAATGCGAATTTCATTTTTGTAACAAATGATCTCTGCTTTTACTTCTTTCAACCAGTCCATACCGATTATCACATCAAAACTCCCTAACTCTACTGGTATGAAGTCAATCTTAAATGTTTCGCTAACCAGTTTAATTTCTCGATTCCGACATATATTATCTGCTGTAATTAATTTACCGTTTGCTAATTCGAGTAAAAATTTATTATCCAAGGGCGTCGGTGAACAACTTAGTTTAGCACAAAAATCTCTACTCATATAGCTTCTATCCGCACTCGAATCAAATAAAACATAAGCAGATTTATTGTCAATGAGAAACGTACCCGTAACTGAAACAAACCAACCCGTATTCCATACGATAATAATTTTTTTTTTTATAATGCACATTTACGCGTCAATTAAATATGTAAACCATTCCACAAGTTCCATTTAAACGTACATTAATTTAAATGTTTACAAAAGGCACAAAGGCCATTAATTAAGTTTTATACAAGGTTGACCCACTACAATGATAGTTTATAATCCAAACGACACTCGAGCACGGTTTGGGGCTAAACTACCCAAAACGTTAGGCCAACTTCAAAAAATCTAACACCAAAAGCACCCCCTGTCAACATAAACGGGAGACAACTAATCCAATCGTATACCCTTACCCTTGTCCAAGCCGGAACCTATAAAATGATAAATAACGAGAGGGTAAGCAATGCTTAGTGAGTGCAACAATTATACATACATATATATAACCTATCCATTTGCAATCACAATACCAAATACCTCATACGAACTTGTAACTCAAATAGCATGTCAACATACCCGTAACACTAACAAGTCGTACATTATCACACCACTTCATTAGCATATACTCAACTCGATATATATATATATATATATATATATATATATATATATATATATATATATATATATATATATATATATATATATATATATATATATATATATATATAAAATATGCTAAACAAAACAACAACCTCAATATGGTTAACCAATATCGCTATGGTGCTACCGGCTCGTGGTTCACACCATACGCTTTTGAGTCATACTCGTTTATAGTGCTACCGGCTCGTGGTTCACACTCGATGCTACCGGCTCGTGGTTCACATCTTAGTTTATAATGCTACCGGCTCGTGGTTCACATCCTAACCCACACATGTTATGGCACTACCGGCTCAGTGGTTCATACCATAACATTCACAAATAAATACGCTATATAAACATACGTATAATTACTCCACTCACCTTGTCACAAGGATGATGATTTAGCACTTCCGAGCTTCAACGCAATGTACCTAAATCATTAAGTGCACATTCAATTTCACAACTAGTGGGATTAACCACGATACTCCCAATTGAGCATTTAATGACCCAATTTGCATTAAATGACTCAACTACACACAACCGCCCATAAATGGCCAAGACTCGACTTTAATCACTAAGGCTAGTGAATTAAAGTCTACTAGCTTCAATTAACACAAAACTTAGGGTAATCCATACCCATTTCATCTAATTAGGTCAACTAGTACATTTTGACCCATTTTGTATTCCTTAGACTCACAATCAAGTCAAACTTATCCATTTACACTTCTTTCATTAATCTTAAAGTGCGTTAGTGACTAACAACACCATTTGACTCTTACAACCTCAAATCATAATGCCAAAACCATAGATTGTGGCTATTAGGGTTTCATTACAACAACACAACCCAAATTCACCCATTTTACCCTCAAATGGGTCATACAAATCTCTAGTAACCAAAACCCTAGCCATTAACCAATTAAAAATTAAAACATAAGGTTAGAACTTACCAAGACTATCCTCTTGTAGCTAACAATAAGGAGAACAACTTTAACTCTTGCTCCTAGGATTGATCCACAAATCCTCACCTCCAAATCTTAAGTTTATTCTAAGTGGGTTTTGTGTTTTGGGAGAGAAATTGGAAAGAAAAGAGAAAAGGAAATGAAATAAATGGAATAAGTGGCTGTGATTTAATGCTCCAATCTGATCTACAAGCAAAAAGACCAAATTACCCCTAAAACCCTTTTAAATTGAGTAGAAATCGGAGTCAGAACAGCTTATCGAAGGAAAAATGACCCCTTTTAACCCAACTTCTGATCCGGATTTGCTTGATATGCCGCGGCGCGAACTCAATTGTCGCGGCGTGGCCTAAGGCTGTATCTGAACAGCTCGACCAACTTAAACAATTTTCGATTTTATTTAATTTGTACATTCCTAACCCGCTTCCTATATTCACCTAGCCTTCAACAATAGTCTCACAAGACTTAACGCTAACCAAACCCATGTTTAAACTTATACATGCACACATTATCAAGTATACATATATGTGTATATATATATCTACACATATATTCATACATTTACGCATAAGCTAACGAGTTATAAACGTACAAATGATTAAGTAAGTACCTTTCGATACGTACGGGAAAACGGGATGTTACAACTCTCCCCCACTTGAATCGGAGCGTGTCCTTGCGATCCAAGCCGCATGACAAGAAGGAAGATAAACCAACACAAACTCTTCGGGCTCCCAAGTAAACTCGGAACCCTTACTACAACGCCATTGAACTTTAAAAGTCCTAACCTCTTTATGCCTCAACCTTTTGACCTTCTCATCAAGTATGGCAATCGGTTCCTCGATATACTCTAACTTATTATTTAGCTCAATCTCGTCTAATGGGACCCAAGATGAATCATCCGCAAGACACTTACGGAGATGGGAGACATGAAATGTATTATGGATCCCTGCAAGCTCTTCAGGTAATTTCAAATGATACGCAACTTCACCAACACGAGCTAAAACCTTAAACGGCTTAATAAACCGAGGAGCTAACTTTCCCCGTTTTCGAAATCGAATAACACCTTTCCATGGCAAAACTTTGAGCATCACCATGTCACCTTCTTGAAATTCGATCATTCGTCTACGTTTATCGGCATACGACTTTTGCCTATCTTGAGCCTTTTTCAAATGCTCTCGAATCATATCAATCTTACTATTCGTCTCTAAAACCAAATCGGTACTCCTGATTTCCTTTTGTCCCACTTCACCCCAACAAATCGGGGTTCGACATCTACGCCCATAAAGCATCTCATATGGCGGCATCCCGATACTAGTATGATAACTATTATTGTACGAGAATTCCACCAAAGGCAAATGCTCATCCCAACTACCACCGAAATCAATAATGCACGCACGTAACATATCTTCCAAAGTTTGATTCGTACGTTCGGTTTGACCGTCCGTTTGAGGATGATACGCCGTGCTTAATTTTAATTGCGTACCCATATATTCATGAAATTTCTGCCAAAACCGAGATGTAAAACGGGTATCTCGATCCAAAATAATAGATATAGGAACTCCGTGTCGAGAGATAACTTCCTTGATAAACAACTTAGCCAAGGTCTCCGACGATATTGCTTCTTTAATGGGAAGAAACAAAGCGCTTTTCGTCAATCGATCTACTATAACCCAAATCGAATCAAATTGGGTTCTCGCCGTTTTAGGTAACTTTGTGATGAAATCCATGGTAATGTGCTCCCATTTCCATTTCGGGATTTCTAACGGTTGTAACTTACCATACGGCTTTTGGTGCTCGGCCTTAACTTGCAAACACGTGACGCATTGCTCAACATACTTCACAACATCACGTTTCATGCCCGGCCACCAATAATCTTTCCTTAAATCAAGATACATTTTCGTCGTGCCCGGGTGAATGGAATACTTTGACTTATGTGCTTCATCAAGTAACACTTGTCGATAATCACCCATCTTAGGCACCCACACTCTTCCTTGAAAAGACAACAAACTACGCGAACCCATTGTAATGAATTCCGATTGCCCCACAATTCGTTCCGCATGCTTGTTGTGAACGTAAGCCTCTATTTAAATCACACCAAGTTTTTCAAGAAAATCGTTAGTAATAATCATACGTAACAATCCCAATCGTAACGCCGGGTGATGACTCTTTCGACTTAACGCATCCGCGACCACATTTGCCTTACCCGGATGATAAAGTATTTCACAATTATAATCTTTCACCACATCCATCCACCTGCGTTGACGATAATTCAAATCTCGTTGATTAAAGAGATGTTTCAAACTCTTATGATCCGAATAAATAGTACACTTGACACCATACAAGTAATGGCGTCAAATTTTCAACGCATGCACAACCGTCGCCAACTCAAGATCATGAGTCGGATATCTTGTTTCGTGTTCCTTCAATTGTTGAGAGGCATAAGCGATGACTTTACCTCTTTGCATTAGAACACACCCAAGTCCATTTAACGAGGCATCACAATAAACCATCATGTCTTCCACTCCTTCCGGCAACACTAACACCGGAGCTTGATACAACTTCTCTTTTAATAATTGAAAAGCAACTTCTTGCTCGTTCTCCCAATTAAATCTCGCGTTCTTCCTTGTCAACTTCGTCAATGAAGAAGCGATCTTGGAAAAGTCTTGAATAAACCGACGATAATAACCAGCCAATCCGAGAAAACTTCGGACCTCCGTAGGCGTAGTCGGTTGTCCCGAAATCTTCACCGTCTCTATCTTCCCCGGATCCACTTGAATGCCGTCTTTGTTAACAATGTGGCCAAGGAATTGAACTTCCCTTAGCCAAAATTCACATTTGGAGAACTTAGCATACAACTTCTCCCTTCGTAACGTCTTCAAAACTTCAAGCAAGTGGCATTCATGTTCGTCCATACTTTTCTAGTAGACAAGTATGTCGTCAATGAACACAATTACCGACTTGTCCAACATAGGTTGGCACACTCAGTTCATAAGATCCATGAATGCCGCAGGTGCATTCATAAGACCAAAAGGCATAACTACAAACTCAAAATGCCCATAACGCATTCGAAAAGCCGTTTTCTCAATATCTTCCTCACGGACCCGCATTTGGTGATAGCCGGACCGTAGGTCAATCTTCGAGAAATACGTCGCACCTTGGAGTTGATCAAACAAAATCATCAATCCGATGCAATGGATAACGATTCTTGATCGTCACCTTATTCAACTCCCGATAATCGATGCACATCCGCATACTACCATCCTTCTTTTTCACGAATAAAACTGGAGCGCCCCATGGCGAAGCACTCGGTCGAATAAAACCCTTCTCAAACAACTCTTGGGTTTGATTTAACAACTCTTGCATTTTCGTTGGTGCTAAACGATAAGGAGTTTTAGCAATGGGAGTAGCTCCCGGAACCAACTCAATGCGAAATTCAACTTGTCTTTCCGCCGGGACACCCGATAACTCGTCCGGAAAAACGTCTTCAAATTCACTAACCACCGGAATTTCACAAATGGGTGGTGGCTCATCACGAGTATTAACAACATGGGCAAGAAAAGCCATGCCACCACTAACAAGAAAACGACATGCCCGTACAAAATAACATATCAGCACAAGTCTTCTTCGTTTATCGCCGTGAATAATTAACTCTCCCCCACTAGGGGCCTTCACACGAATAAACTTCTCATGGCATGCAATATCGGCTCTATTATGATCGAGCCAATCCATGCCCACAACATTATCAAAGTCGCCCAAGGTCATAGGGATAAGATCAATTTTAAAGTTTTCGGCACCAAAAACAACATCACAATCGTTACACACATCAACCACTAGCACCATCTTGCCGTCCGCTATTTCGACTTCTACCGGACGACTTAACTTAGCTAATGGTCTATCAAGTTTAGGCACAAATTTTGGAGACACAAACGACAAATTTGCACCGCTATCAAATAAAATCCTTGCCAGATTAGAGTTAACCATAAAAGTACCTGAGACAAATTCGTTGGATTGTTTGGCTTCGTCATTGGTCATCAAGTAGTTGCGACCCCTAGCCGTGCCCGCTGCCTTCTCTAACTTCTTAGCATGATCATTATTCAAATAGGGGCATTCCGGCCTCTTGTGCCCCTCTTTACCACAATTAAAGCAAGTGATTTTGGTCGCCGCCTTGGTACAATCACAGGCCATGTGCCCTCTTTGGTTACAATTATAACACGTGGGTCCGAAACCCCCGAAAGTACCCTTCTTCACACTATTAACGCTCTCGGAGCCTTTCTTGTTCTTTTTATTTGAAAAATTCGAATGACTCGAACCTTCAAACTTTCTCTTTGAAAAAGTGAAATCACTCTTCCTTGGAACCTCCGGCTCAAAACCCCGAGCCAATTCAAATAACTCCTCAAAAGACTTAGCCATACCCTGACTAATCTTACCCTTGAACTCATCATTCAAAGTGCGGTAGAAATCCTTCATTAGCTTGTGATCATCACCCACATATTCCGGGCAAAAATGGGTCCTTGCCAAGAAGATAGACTTGAGAGTAACCAAGTCCGTTGACCCTTGTTGCAAATTGTGCAACTCGTCCCGGATTCTATCAAGATCGGAAGAAGTTCGGTATTCTTGGAAAAATTCCTTCTTAAACTCATCCCATGTCAAGCTCATGCATTGCTCTTCACCATATAAATTGATTTTATCATCCCACCACAATTTGCCTTCTTCACGTAACATGCTAGACCCATAACTCGTCTTCTTCCCGGGAGGACACTCCGCGGTACGGAACGCCCCCTCGATATCGGAAATCCAACAAGTGCTTTTCAATGGATCCCTCACCCCATTAAACATCGGAGGTTGAGTATCCTTGAAGTTTTTGTAGTGGAAGTCCCGCCTTCCTTCACCTCCTTCACCACGAGGATAAATGTTTCTAGCGTCAAGAGCCTCATCGACAGTGGCCTTCATTCGTTCATTAATTAAATCGGTTATCTACTCGTCAAGTGATTCCTTGAAAACTTTTCTCATGCTAACAAGAAAATCCTCCTTGTAGTTCTTTAAGATGGCCTCAACTTTGGCCGTGAATTCGGGGTCCTCGCTTGTACCACCGATATCGTTTTCGTGTCCGTTTCTCGTCTTCATACTATAAAACTGAAAAGGTTAAACCATGAACGAAAGGCATAACACATAAGTATATACATGCACACCATACTACTCCAACTTGCTCAACAATCGTCGTACATTACTCGTTTGACACGATTTGCACCCGTAACAAAGGTAGCTAATCATTGTTACGCGAGCACGTCACATTAACTTACTAGTACAACGTCCGTCTTGCTTGATGATTGCTAAACACAACACAAAACAATTAGCACAAGGTTAGTTCACATAAACCAAAGCACTAACAATTTCTGATTAGACCCAAAGTCCTACAAGTCCCGCATAAAGCGCTCACACAATAAAGTCTAAGTCTAGGCACCTATCTCAAGTCGCCTAAATCCCTTAGACCATGCTCTGATACCACTTGAAACAACCCAACCCGTATTCCATACGATAATAATTTTTTATTTTTTTATAATACATATTTACGCGCCAATTAAATATGTAAACCATTCCACAAGTTCCATTTAAACGTACATCAATTTAAATGTTTACAAAAGGCACGAAGGCCGTTAATTAAGTTTTATACAAGGTTGACCCACTACAATGATAGTTTATAATCCAAATGACACTCGAGCACGGTTTGGGTCTAAACTACCCAAAACGTTAGGCCAACTTCAAAAAAGCTAACACCAAAAGCACCCCCTGTCAACATAAACGGGAGACAACTAATCCAACCGTATGCCCTTACCCTTGTCCAAGCCGGAACCTATAAAATGATAAACAACGAGAGGGTAAGCAATGCTTAGTGAGTGCAACAATTATACATACATATATATAACCTATCCATTTACAATCACAATACCAAATACCTCATACAAACTTGTAACTCAAATAGCATGTCAACATACCCGTAACACTAACAAGTCGTACATTATCACACCACTTCATTAGCATATACTCAACTCGATAGATATATATATATATATATATATATATATATATATATATATATATATATATATATATATATATATATATATATATATATATATATATATATATATATATATATATATAATATGCTAAACAAAACAACAACCTCAATATGGTTAACCAATATTGCTATGGTGCTACCGGCTCGTGGTTCACACAATACGCTTTTGAGTCATACTCGTTTATAGTGCTACCGGCTCGTGGTTCACACTCGATGCTACCGGCTCGTGGTTCACATCTTAGTTTATAGTGCTACTGGCTCGTGGTTCACACTCGATGCTACCGGCTTGTGGTTCACATCCTAACCCACACATGTTATGGCACTACCGGCTCAGTGGTTCATACCATAACATTCACAAATAAATACGCTATATACACATACGTATAATTACTCCACTCACCTTGTCACAAGGATGATGATTTAGCACTTCCGAGCTTCAACGCAATGTACCTAAATCATTAAGTGCATATTCAATTTCACAACTAGTGGGATTAACCACGATACTCCCACTTGAGCATTTAATGACCCAATTTGCATTAAATGACTCAACTACACACAACCGCCCATAAATGGCCAAGACTCGACTTTAATCACTAAGGCTAGTGAATTAAAGTCTACTAGCTTCAATTAACACAAAACTTAACTAATTAGGTCAACTAGTACATTTTGACCCATTTTGTATTCCTTAGACTCACAATCAAGTCAAACTTACCCATTTACACTTCTTTCATTAATCTTAAAGTGCATTAGTGACTAACAACACCATTTGACACTTACAACCTCAAATCATAATGCCAAAACCCTAGATTGTGGCTATTAGGGTTTCATTACAACAACACAACCCAAATTCACCCATTTTACCCTCAAATTGGTCATACAAATCTCTAGTAACCAAAACCCTAGCCATTAACCAATTAAAACTTAAAACATAAGGTTAGAACTTAACAAGACTATCCTCTTGTAGCTAACAACAAGGAGAACAACTTTAACTCTTGCTCCTAGGATTGATCCACAAATCCTCACCTCCAAATCTTAAGTTTATTCTAAGTGGGTTTTGTGTTTTGGGAGAGAAATTGGAAAGAAAAGAGAAAAGGAAATGAAATAAATGGAATAAGTGGCTGTGATTTAATGCTCCAATCTGATCTACAAGAAAAAAGACCAAATTACCCCTAAAACCCTTTTAAATTGAGTAGAAATCGGAGTCATAATAGCAGAGATGCCGCGGCGCTGCCAATTTGTCGCGGCGCGACTTATTGAAGGAAAAACAACCCCTTTTAACCCAACTTCTGATCCAGATTTGCTTGATATGCCGTGGCGCGGACCCAATTGTCGCGGCGCGGCCTAAGGCTGTATCTGAACAGCTCAACCAACTTAAACAATTTTCAATTTTATTTAATTTGTACATTCCAAACCCGCTTCCTATATTTACCTAGCCTTCAACAATAGTCTCACAAGACTTAACGCTAACCAAACCCATGTTTAAACTTATACATGCACACATTATCAAGTATACATATATGTGTATATGTATATATATCGAAATATATATTCATACATTTACTTATAAGCTAACGAGTTATAAAT
This sequence comes from Rutidosis leptorrhynchoides, assembly GCF_046630445.1. NCBI lineage: Eukaryota > Viridiplantae > Streptophyta > Magnoliopsida > Asterales > Asteraceae > Rutidosis > Rutidosis leptorrhynchoides. The sequence continues at coordinate 133,999,605 of NC_092340.1, read as the reverse complement.
GTACAAATGATTAAGTAAGTACCTTTCGATACGTACGGGAAAACGGGATGTTACAACTCTCCCCCACTTGAATCGGAGCGCGTCCTCGCGATCCAAGCCGCATGATAAGAAGGAAGATAAACCAACACAAACTCTTCGGGCTCCCAAGTAAACTCGAAACCCTTACTACGACGCCATTGAACTTTAAAAGTCCTAACCTCTTTATGCCTCAACCTTTTGACCTTCTCATCAAGTATGACAATCGGTTCCTCGATATACTCTAACTTATTATTTAGCTCAATCTCATCTAATGGGACCCAAATGAATCATCCGAAAGACACTTACGGAGATGGGAGATATGAAATGTATTATGGATCCCCGCAAGCTCTTCGGGTAATTCCAAACGATACGCGACTTCACCAACACGAGCTAAAACCTTAAACGGCCCAATAAACCGAGGAGCTAACTTTCCCTGTTTTCGAAATCGAATAATACCTTTCCATGGCGAAACTTTGAGCATCATCATGTCACCTTCTTGAAATTCGATCGTTCGTCTACGTTTATCGGCATACGACTTTTGCCTATCTTGAGCCTTTTTCAAATGCTCTCGAATCATATCAATCTTGCTATTCGTCTCTAAAACCAAATCGCTACTCCCGATTTCCTTTTGTCCCACTTCACCCCAACAAATCGGGGTTCGACATCTACGCCCATAAAGCATCTCATATGGCGGCATCCCGATACTAGTATGATAACTATTATTGTACGAGAATTCCACCAAAGGCAAATGCTCATCCCAACTACCACCGAAATCAATAATACACGCACGTAACATATCTTCCAAAGTTTGATTCGTACGTTCGGTTTGACCGTCCGTTTGAGGATGATACGCCGTGCTTAATTTTAATTGCGTACCCATATCTTCATGAAATTTCTGCCAAAACCGAGATGTAAAACGGGTATCTCGATCCAAAATAATAGATATAGGAACTCTGTGTCGAGAGATAACTTCCTTGATAAACAACTTAGCCAAGGTCTTCGACGATATTGCTTCTTTAATGGGAAGAAACAAAGCGCTTTTCGTCAATCGATCTACTATAACCCAAATCGAATCAAATTGGGTTCTCGCCGTTTTAGGTAACTTTGTGATGAAATCCATGGTAATGTGCTCCCATTTCTATTTCTTGATTTCTAACGGTTGTAACTTACCATACGACTTTTGGTGCTCGGCCTTAACTTGCAAACACGTGATGCATTGCTCAACATACTTCACAACATCACGTTTCATGCCCGGCCACCAATAATCTTTCCTTAAATCAAGATACATTTTCGTCGCGCCCGGGTGAATGGAATACTTTGACTTATGTGCTTCATCAAGTAATACTTGTCGATAATCACCCATCTTAGGCACCCACACTCTTCCTTGAAAAGACAACAAACCACGCGAACCCATTGTAATGAATTCCGATTGCCCCACAATTCATTCCGCATGCTTGTTGTGAACGTAAGCCTCTATTTGAATCACACCAAGTTTTTCAAGAAAATCGTTAGTAATAATCATACGTAACAATCCCAATCGTAACGTCGGGTGATGACTCTTTCGACTTAACGCATCCGCGACCACATTTGCCTTGCCCGGATGATAAAGTATTTCACAATCATAATCTTTCACCACATCCATCCACCTGCGTTGACGATAATTCAAATCTCATTGATTAAAGAGATGTTTCAAACTCTTATGATCCGAATAAATAGTACACTTGACACCATACAAGTAATGGCGCCAAATTTTCAACGCATGCACAACCGCCGCCAAATCATGATCATGAGTCGGATATCTTGTTTCGTGTTCCTTCAATTGTCGAGAGGCATAAGCTATGACTTTACCTCTTTGCTTTAGAACACACCCGAGTCCATTTAACGAGGCATCACAATAAACCGTCATGTCTTCCACTCCTTCCGGCAACAATAACACCGGAGCTTGACACAACTTCTCTTTTAACAATTGAAAAGCAACTTCTTGCTCGTTCTCCCAATTAAATCTCGCGTTCTTCCTTGTCAACTTCGTCAATGAAGAAGCGATCTTGGAAAAGTCTTGAATAAACCGACGATAATAACCGGCCAATCCGAGAAAACTTCGGACCTCCGTAGGCGTAGTCGGTTGTCCCCAACTCTTCACCGTCTCTATCTTCCCCGGATCCACTTGAATGCCGTCTTTGTTCACAATGTGGCCAAGGAATTGAACTTCCCTTAGCCAAAATTCACATTTGGAGAACTTAGCATACAACTTCTCCCTTCGTAACGTCTTCAAAACTTCACGCAAGTGGCGTTCATGTTCGTCCATACTTTTCGAGTAGAGAAGTATGTCGTCAATGAACACAATTACCGACTTTTCCAACATAGGTTGGCACACTCGGTTCATAAGATCCATGAATGCCGCCAGTGCATTCGTAAGACCAAAAGGCATAACTACAAACTTAAAATGCCCATAACGCGTTCGAAAAGCCGTTTTCTCAATATCTTTCTCACGGACCCGCATTTGGTGATAGCCGGACCGTAGGTCAATCTTCGAGAAATACGTCGCACCTTGGAGTTGATCAAACAAAATCATCAATCCGAGGCAATGGATAACGATTCTTGATCGTCACCTTATTCAACTCCCGATAATCGATGCACATCCGCATACTACCATCCTTCTTTTTCACGAATAAAACCGGAGCGCCCCATGGTGAAGCACCCGGTCGAATAAAACCCTTCTCAAACAACTCTTGGGTTTGATTTAACAAATCTTGCATTTCCGTTGGTGCTAAAAGATAAGGAGTTTTAGCAATGGGAGTAGCTCCCGGAACTAACTCAATGCGAAATTCGACTTGTCTTTCCGCTGGGACACCCGGTAAATCGTCCGGAAAAACGTCTTCGAATTCACTAACCACCGGAATTTCACAAATGGGTGGTGGCTCATCACGAGTATCAACAACATGGGCAAGAAAATCCATGCCACCACTAACAAGAAAACGACGTGCCCGTGCAAAATAACATATCGGCACAAGTATTCTTCGTTTATACCCGTGAATAATTAACTATCCCCCACTAGGGGTCTTCACACAAATAAACTTCTCATGGCATGCAATATCGGCTCTATTGTGATCTAGCCAATCCATGCCCACAACAATATCAAAGTCGCCCAAGGTCATAGGGATAAGATCAATTTTAAAGTTTTCGGCACCAAAAACAACATCACAATCTTTACACACATCATCCACTAGCACCATCTTGCCGTCCGCTATTTCGACTTCTACCAGATGACTTAACTTAGCTAACGGTCTATCAAGTTTAGGCATAAATTTTGGAGACACAAACGATAAATTTGCACCGCTATCAAATAAAATCCTTGCCAAATTAGAGTTAACCATAAAAGTAACTGAGACAACTTCGTTTGATTATTTGGCTTCGTCATTGGTCATCAAGTAGTTGCGACCCCTAACCATGCCCGCCGCCTTCTCTAACTTCTTAGCATGATCATTATTCAAATCGAGGCATTCCGGACTCTTGTGCCCCTCTTTACCACAATTAAAGCAAGTAATTTTGGTCGCCGCCTTGGTGTAATCACGGGCCATGTGCCCTCTTTGGTTACAATTATAACACGTGGGTCCGAAACCCCCAAAAGTACCCTTCTTCACACTATTAACGCTCTCGGAGCCTTTCTTGTTCTTTTTATTTGAAAAATTCGAATGACTCGAACCTTCAAACTTTCTCTTTGAAAAAGTGAAATCACTCTTCCTTGGAACCTCCAGCTCAAAACCCCAAGCCAATTCAAATAACTCCTCAAAAGACTTAGCCATACCCCGACTAATCTTACCCTTGAACTCATCATTCAAAGTGCGGTAGAAATCCTTCATTAGCTTGTGATCATCACCCACATATTCCAGGCAAAAACGGGTCCTTGCCAAGAAGGTAGACTTGAGAGTAACCAAGTCCATTGACCCTTGTTGCAAATTGTGCAACTCGTCCCGGATTCTATCAAGATCGGAAGAAGTTCGGTATTCTTGGAAAAATTCCTTCTTAAACTTATCCCATGTCAAGCTCATGCATTGCTCTTCACCATATAAATTGATTTTATCGTCCCACCACAATTTGCCTTCTTCACGTAACATGCTAGACCCATACTAAAATGTCCCGTTCATATTGATTATAAATGTTCCATATTAATTGATTTCGTTGCGAGGTTTTGACCTCTATATGAGACTTTTTTCAAAGACTGCATTCATTTTTAAAACAACCATAAACTTTATTTTATCAATAAAGGTTTCAAAAGCATTACGTAGATTATCAAATAATGATAATCTAAAATATACTATTTACACATGACCATTACATAATGGTTTATAATAGAAATATATTACATCGATATATGTTTCTTGAATGCAGTTTTTACATAATATCATACAAACATGGACTCCAAATCTTGTCCTTATTTTAGTATGCAACAGCGGAAGCTCTTAATATTCACCTGAGAATAAACATGCTTTAAACGTCAACAAAAATGTTGGTGAGTTATAGGTTTAAACTGTATATATCAAATCGTAACAATAGACCACAAGATTTCATATTTTAATATACATCCCATACATAGAGATAAAAATCATTCATATGGTGAACACCTGGTAACTGACATTAACAAGATGCATATATAAGAATATCCCCATCATTCCGGGACACCCTTCGGATATGATATAAATTTCGAAGTACTAAATCATTCGGTACTTTGGATGGGGTTTGTTACGCCCAATAGATCTATCTTTAGGATTCGCGTCAATTAGGATGTCTGTTCCCTAATTCTTAAATTACCAGACTTAATTAAAAGGGGCATATTCGATTTTGATAATTCAACCATAGAATGTAGTTTCACGTACTTGTGTCTATTTTGTAAATCATTTATAAAACCTGCATGTATTCTCATCCCAAAAATATTAGATTTTAAAAGTGGGACTATAACTCACTTTCACAGATTTTTACTTCGTCGGGAAGTAAGACTTGGCCACTGGTCGATTCACGAACCTATAACAAATATGTACATATATATCAAAGTATGTTCAAAATATATTTACAACACTTTTAATATATTTTGATGTTTTAAGTTTATTAAGTCAGCTGTCCTCGTTAGTAACATATAACTAGTTGTCCAACGTTAGATGTACAGAAAAAAATTGATATATATTATCTTGAATCAATCCACGACCCAGTGTATACACGTCTCCGGCTATATCACAACTCAAAGTATAGAGTGTCTATGGTTGGAATCAACCTTAACCCTGTATAGCTAACTCCCACATTACTGCATATAGAGTGTCTATGGTTGTTCCAAATAATATATACACATGGGTCGATATGATATGTTAAAACATTTGCATACGTGTCTATGGTATCCCAAGATTACATAATATATTAGAATACATGTATAATACAATATAAGTTAGCTAGGATATGATTAATATAGATTTGTTACCAATTTTCACGTTGCTACAACAAGAAAAATTATCCAATCTTGTTTTACCCATAACTTCTTCATTTTAAATCCGTTTTGAGTGAATCAAATTGCTATGGTTTCATATTGAACTCTATTTTATGAATCTAAACAGAAAAAGTATAGGTTTATGGTCGGAAATATAAGTTACAAGTCGTTTTTGTAAAGGTAGTCATTTCAGTCGAAAGAACGACGTCTAGATGACCATTTTAGAAAACATACTTCCACTTTGAGTTTAATCATGATTTTTGGATATAGTTTCATGTTCATAAGAAAAATCATTTTCCCAGAAGAACAACTTTTAAATCAAAGTTTATCATAGTTTTTAATTAACTAACCCAAAACAGCCCGCGGTGTTACTACGACGGCGTATGTCCGGTTTTACAGTGTTCTTCGTGTTTCCAGGTTTTAAATCATTAAGTTAGCATATCATATAGATATATAACATGTGTTTAGTTGATTTTAAAAGTCAAGTTAGAAGGATTAACTTTTTTTTGCGAACAAGTTTAGAATTAACTAAACTATGTTCTAGTGATTACAAGTTTAAACCTTCGAATAAGATAGCTTTATATGTATGAATCGAATGATGTGATGAACATCATTACTACCTTAAGTTTTCTGGATAAAGGTACTAGAAATGATAAAAATGGATCTAGCTTCAAAGGATCCTTGGATGGCTTGAAAGTTCTTGAAGTTGAAAGTTCTTGAAGCAGAATCATGACACGAAAATAAGTTCAAGTAAGATTTCCACTCGAAATAAGATTGTTATAGTTATAGAAATTGAATCAAAGTTTGAATATGAGTATTACCTTGTATTAGAAAGATATCTTACTGTAAATAAGAAAGACTTCTTGAGGTTGGATGATCACTCTACAAGATTGGAAGTAAGCTAGCAAACTTGGAAGTATTCTTGATTTTATGAAACTAGAACTTGTAGAATTTATGAAGAACACTTAGAACTTGAAGATAGAACTTGAGAGAGATCAATTAGATGAAGAAAATTGAAGAACGAAAGTGTTTGTAGGTGTTTTTGGTCGTTGGTGTATGGATTAGATATAAAGGATATGTAATTTTGTTTTCATGTAAATAAGTCATGAATGATTACTCATATTTTTGTAATTTTATGAGATATTTCATGCTAGTTGCCAAATGATGGTTCCCACATGTGTTAGGTGACTCACATGGGCTACTAAGAGCTGATCATTGGAGTGTATATACCAATAGTACATACATCTAAAAGTTGTGTATTGTACGAGTACGAATACGAGTGCATACGAGTAGAATTATTGATGAAACTGAACGAGGATGTAATTGTAAGCATTTTTTTTAAGTAGAAGTATTTTGATAAGTGTCTTGAAGTCTTTAAAAAGTGTATGAATACATATTAAAACACTACATGTATATACATTTTAACTGAGTCGTTAAGTCATCGTTAGTCGTTACATGTAAGTGTTGTTTTGAAACCTTTAGGTTAACGATCTTGTTAAATGTTGTTAACCCATTGTTTATTAAACCAAATGAGATGTTAAATTATTACATTATCATGATATCATGATGTATTAATATATCTTAATATGATATATATACATTAAATGTCGTTACAACGATAATCGTTACATATATGTCTCGTTTCAAAATCATTAAGTTAGTAGTCTTGTTTTTACATATGTAGTTCATTGTTAATATACTTAATGATATGTTTACTTATAATAATATCATGTTAACTATATATATATCCATATATATGTCATCATATAGTTTTTACAAGTTTTAACGTTCGTGAATCGCCGGTCAACTTGGGTGGTCAATTGTCTATATGACACCTATTTCAATTAATCAAGTCTTAACAAGTTTGATTGTTTAACATGTTGGAAACACTTAATCATGTAAATAACAATTTCATTTAATATATATATAAACATGGAAAAGTTCGGGTTACTACAATACCTACCCGTTAAATAAATTTCGTCTCGAAATTTTAAGCTGTTGAAGGTGTTGACGTATCTTCTGGAAATAAATGCGGGTATTTCTTCTTCATCTGATCTTCTCGTTCCCAGGTGAACTCGGGTCTTCTACGAGCATTCCATCAAACCTTAACAATTGGTATCTTGTTTTGCTTAAGTCTTTTAACCTCACGATCCATTATTTCGACGGGTTCTTCAATGAATTGAAGTTTTTCGTTGATTTGGATTTCATCTAACAGAATAGTGAGATCTTCTTTAGCAAAACATTTCTTCAAATTCGAGACGTGGAAAGTGTTATGTACAGCCGCGAGTTGTTGAGGTAACTCAAGTCGGTAAGCTACTGGTCCGACACGATTAATAATCTTGAATGGTCCAATATACCTTGGATTTAATTTCACTCGTTTACCAAATCGAACAACACCTTTCCAAGGTGCAACCTTAAGCATGACCATTTCTTCAATTTCAAACTCTATATCTTTTCTTTTACTGTCCGCGTAGCTCTTTTGTCGACTCTGGGCGGTTTTCAATCGTTGTTGAATTTGGATGATTTTCTTGGTAGTTTCTTGTATTATCTCCGGACCCGAAATCTGTCTATCCCCCACTTCATTCCAACAAATCGGAGACCTGCACTTTCTACCATAAAGTGCCTCAAACGGCACCATCTCAATACTAGAATGATAACTGTTGTTATAGGAAAATTCTGCTAACGGTAGGTGTCGATCCCAACTGTTTCCAAAATCAATAACACATGCTCGTAGCATGTCTTCAAGTGTTTGTATCGTCTTTTCACTCTGCCCATCAGTTTGTGGATGATAGGCAGTACTCATGTCTAGACGAGTTCCTAATGCTTGCTGTAATGTCTGCCAGAATCTTGAAATAAATCTGCCATCCCTATCAGAGATAATAGAGATTGGTATTCCATGTCTGGAGACGACTTCCTTCAAATACAGTCGTGCTAACTTCTCCATCTTGTCATCTTCTCTTATTTGCAGGAAGTGTGCTGATTTGGTGAGATGATCAACTATTACCCAAATAGTATCAAAACCACTTGCAGTCCTTGGCAATTTAGTGATGAAATCCATGGTAATATTTTCCCATTTCCATTCCGGGATTTCAGGTTGTTATAGTAGACCTGATGGTTTCTGATGTTCAGCTTTGACCTTAGAACACGTTAAACATTCTCCAACATATTTAGCAACATCGGCTTTCATACCCGGCCACCAAAAATGTTTCTTGAGATCCTTGTACATCTTCCCCGTTCCAGGATGTATTGAGTATCTGGTTTTATGAGCTTCTCCAAGTACCATTTCTCTTATATCTCTAAATTTTGGTACCCAAATCCTTTCAGCCCTATACCGGGTTCCGTCTTCCCGAATATTAAGATGCTTCTCCGATCCTTTGGGTATTTCATCCTTTAAATTTCCCTCTTTTAAAACTCCTTGTTGCGCCTCCTTTATTTGAGCAGTAAGGTTATTGTGAATCATTATATTCATAGATTTTACTCGAATGGGTTCTCTGTCCTTCCTGCTCAAGGCGTCGGCTACCACATTTGCCTTCCCTGGGTGGTAACAAATCTCAAAGTCGTAATCATTCAACAATTCAATCCACCTACGCTGCCTCATATTCAGTTGTTTCTGATTAAATATGTGTTGAAGACTTTTGTGGTCGGTATATATAATACTTTTGACCCCATATAAGTAGTGCCTCCAAGTCTTTAATGTAAAAACAACCGCGCCTAATTCCAAATCAAGCGTCGTATAATTTTGTTCGTGAATTTTCAATTGTCTAGACGCATAAGCAATCACCTTCGTTCGTTGCATGAATACACAACCGAGACCTTGTTTTGATGCGTCACAATAAATCACAAAATCATCATTCCCTTCAGGCAATGACAATATAGGTGCCGTAGTTAGCTTTTTCTTCAATAACTGAAACGCTTTCTCTTGTTCATCCTTCCATTCAAATTTCTTCCCTTTATGCATTAACGCAGTCAAGGGTTTTGCTATTCTGGAAAAGTCTTGGATGAACCTTCTGTAGTTACCCGCATTTGATGATACCCGGAACGTAAGTCAATCTTTGAATAAACAGACGAGCCTTGTAGTTGATCAAATAAGTCATCGATTCTCGGTAGTGGGTAGCGGTTCTTGATGGTAAGTTTGTTCAACTCTCGGTAGTCGATACACAACCTGAATGTACCATCTTTCTTCTTGACAAACAAAACAGGAGCTCCCCACGGTGATGTGCTTGGTCGAATGAAACCACGCTCTAAAAGTTCTTGTAATTAGCTTTGCAGTTCTTTCATCTCGCTGGGTGCGAGTCTGTAAGGAGCACGAGCTATTGGTGCAGCTCCTGGTACAAGATCTATTTGAAATTCAACGGATCGATGTGGGGGTAATCCCGGTAATTCTTTCAGAAATACATCGGGAAATTCTTTTGCGACGGGAACATCATTGATGCTCTTTTCTTCAGTTTGTATTTTCTCGACGTGTGCTAGAACAGCATAGCAACCTTTTCTTATTAGTTTTTGTGCCTTCAAATTACTAATAAGATGTAGCTTCGTGTTGCCCTTTTTTCCGTACACCATTAAGGGTTTTCCTTTTTCTCGTATAATGCGAATTGCATTTTTGTAACAAACGATCTCTGCCTTCACTTATTTCAACCAGTCCATACCGATTATCACATCAAAACTCCCTAACTCTACTGGTATCAAGTCAATCTTAAATGTTTCGCTAACCAGTTTAATTTCTCGATTCCGACATATATTATCTGCTGAAATTAATTTACCATTTGCTAATTCGAGTAAAAATTTACTATCCAAAGGCGTCAATGGACAACTTAATTTAGCACAAAAATCTCTACTCATATAGCTTCTATCCGCACCCGAATCAAATAAAACGTAAGCAGATTTATTGTCAATAAGAAACGTACCCGTAACAATCTCCGGGTCTTCCTGTGCCTCTGCCGCATTAATATTGAAAACTCTTCCGCGGCCTTGTCCATTCGTGTTCTCCTGGTTCGGGCAATTTCTAATAATGTGGCCCAGTTTTCCACATTTATAACAAACTACATTGGCATAACTTGCTCCGACACTACTTGCTCCGCCATTACTCATTCCGACACCATTTGTTCCTTTCGTTCTGTTAACCCCTGGTCCGTAGACCTCACACTTCACCGCGTTATGACCATTTCTTTTACACTTGTTACAAAATTTGGTGCAGAACCCCGAGTGATACTTTTCACACCTTTGGCATAGCTGCTTCTGATTGTTGTTGTTGTTGTTGTTGTTGCAGTTATTATTGTTGTTGGGATGATTGTTGTAGTTGCTGTTGTTGTTGTTGTTGTTGTTGTTGTTGGGCAGTTTGTTGTAGTTGCAATTGATGTTGCGATTGTTGGGATAGTTGTTACGATTATTATTGTAATTGCTGTTGTTGTTGTATTGGTGATTCTTATCACCGTTTTCCTCCCACTTTCTTTTGACTTGCTTCACATTGGCCTCTTCAGCAGTCTGTTCTTTAATTCTTTCCTCATTCTGGTTCACTAGTTTGTGAGCCATTCTACATGCATGTTGTATGGAGGCGGGCTCGTGTGAACTTATATCTTCTTGGATTCTTTCCGGTAATCCTTTCACAAACGCGTCGATCTTCTCTTCCTCATCTTCGAACGCTCCCGGACACAATAGGCATAATTCTGTGAATCGTCTTTCGTACGTGGTAATATCAAATCCTTGGGTTCGTAACCCTCTATGTTCTGTCTTGAGCTTATTGACCTCGGTTCTGGGACGGTACTTCTCGTTCATCAAGTGCTTGAATGCTGACCACGGTAGTGTGTAAGCATCATCTTGTCCCACTTGCTCTAGATAGGTATTCCACCATGTTAACGCAGAACCTGTGAAGGTATGCGTAGCGTACTTCACTTTTTCCTCTTCAGTATACTTACTTATGGCAAACACCGATTCGACCTTCTCGGTCCACCGTTTCAATCCGATCAGTCCTTCGGTTCCATAAAATTCCAAAGGTTTGCAGGCAGTGAATTCTTTGTAGGTGCATCCTACACGATTTCCTGTACTGCTAGATCCAAGGTTATTGTTGGTATGTAGCGCAGCCTGTACTGCGGCTATTTTTGAAGCAAGAAAGGCACGAAATTCCTCTTAGCTCATATTCAAGGTGTGTCGAGTAGTCAGTGCCATTTCCTTCAAAATAGTCAAATGAAACGAGTTAATCATATAGAATATCAAGAGTAGTCAATAGTATTTCGTAGCGTAATATGAACTTATTTATAAAAGCTCTTTCTTCATATTAGCGTTTTATACTCTTTAATTCGGGTAGTACCTACCCGTTAAGTTCATACTTAGTAGCTAACATACCATTTCAACTACTACAATTCTATATCAAAAACTAATCACAAAAAAAAAAAAAAAAAAAAAAAAAAAAAATCATATTCAAACCTTTATACAATAACTTGCAAACTTACAATACCGCTTTTTATTACATATAGCATGAAATATAGCACATAAAACTTTGATACAAAGTAGTTGCGAAGATAATTCTAGTTAATAAATAAGGCGTTCAGCAAAGGCAATAAAGAAACGTAATTCATACGTCCAGAAACAAGTCATGCATTCTGGTTTTACTAATACCACTTCCCATCCTTGGTTTTGTGGAACATAACCGTTGTGACCGATAGTAAGACAATGTTTTGTAATGTCATCAAAAGGTTGAAGGTTACGTAATGACCAACAGTCTCGTAATAACCTAAAAACCTCATTTCTTACCCCAATTACCGACTCCGTCACTTGTGGGAACGTTTTGTTTAATAGTTGTAGCCCGATGTTCTTGTTCTCACTTTGGTGAGAAGCGAACATTACTAACCCGTAAGCATAACATGCTTCTTTATGTTGCATGTTAGCCGCTTTTTCTAAATCACGAAGTCCTATATTCAGATATATTGAGTCAAAATAATTTCTTAACCCGTTGCGTAAAATAGCATTTGGGTTCCCCGCAATATATACGTCAAAGTAAACACATCGTAACTTATGGATTTCCCAATGTGATATCCCCCATCTTTCGAACGAAAGCCTTTTATAAATCAAGGCATTCTTGGAACGTTCTTCGAATGTCTTACAAACTTATATCGCCTTAAATAGTTGTGCCGAGGAATTCTGACCGACTCTAGACAAGATTTCATCAATCATGTCTCCGGGTAGGTCTCTTAAAATATTGGGTTGTCTATCCATTTTGTATTTTTATACTGTAAAATAGACAAGAGTTAGATTCATAAAAAAAATACTTATTAATACAAGAAATTTTTACATATATCATAAAGCATAAGCACACTATATTACATATATTACACCACACGAATACAACTATCTTATTCCGACTCGCTCGTTTCTTCTTCTTCAGTTTTGGTTCGTTTTGCCAAGTTTCTAGGGATATATGATGTTCGCCTAATACGAGCCGTCATTTTCCACATTGGTTTAGAAAAACCTGGTGGTTTAGAGATTCTCGGGTTATTGTCACAACTTAAGAAATACGGGTGTTGACGATACATATAAAGTTCATCGGGTTTGGAATCAAATTTCTCTTTTTTTTATGCCCTTTCCCTTATTGTTCTCTTTTGCCTTATTAAATTGTGTTGGGGTAATTTCTATAACATCATCGGAATCCTTGTCGGGATCCGATTCATCGAAGAATTGGTAATCCTCCCAATACTTTGCTTCCTTGGCGGAAACACCATTGACCATAATTAACTTTGGTCGGTTGGTTGAGGATTTTCTTCTACTTAACCGCTTTATTATTTCCCCCACTGGTTCTATTTCTTCTTCCGGTTCCGATTCTTCTTCCGGTTCCGACTCTTCTTCCGGTTCCTCTTCGGGAACTTGTGAATCAGTCCACGAATCATTCCAATTTACATTTAACTCTTCATTATTATTAGGTGAATTAATGGGACTTGTTCTAGAGGTAGACATCTATAACATAATATCAAACACGTTAAGAGATTAATATATCAAATAATATTCACATGTTAAAAATATATAGTTTCCAACAAAATTTGTTAAGCAATCATTTTTCAAGTAAACACGGTCGAAGTACAGATTCACTAATGCATCCTAACAAACTCGATAAGACACACTATTGCAAAATTCTGGTTCTCTAAGACCAACGCTCAGATACCAACTGAAATGTCCCGTTCATATTGATTATAAACGTTCCATATTAATTGATTTCGTTGCGAGGTTTTGACCTCTATATGAGACATTTTTCAAAGACTGCATTCATTTTTAAAACAACCATAACCTTTATTTTATCAATAAAGGTTTCAAAAGCATTACGTAGATTATCAAATAATGATAATCTAAAATATACTGTTTACACACGACCATTACATAATGGTTCACAATAGAAATATATTACATCGACATATGTTTCTTGAATGCAGTTTTTACATAATATCATACAAACATGGACTCCAAATCTTGTCCTTATTTTAGTATGCAACAGCGGAAGCTCTTAATATTCACCTGAGAATAAACATGTTTTAAACGTCAACAAAAATGTTGGTGAGTTATAAGTTTAACCTATATATATCAAATCGTAACAATAGACCACAAGATTTCATATTTCAATGTACATCCCATACATAGAGATAAAAATCATTCATATGGTGAACACCTGGTAACCGACATTAACAAGATGCATATATAAGAATATCCCCATCATTCTGGGACACCCTTCGGATATGATATAAATTTCGAAGTACTAAAGCATCCGGTACTTTGGATGGGGTTTGTTAGGCCCAATAGATCTATCTTTAGGATTTGCGTCAATTAGGGTGTCTGTTCCCTAATTCTTAGGTTACCAGACTTAATAAAAAGGGGCATATTCGATTTTGATAATTCAACCATAGAATGTAGTTTCACGTACTTGTGTCTATTTTGTAAATCATTTATAAAACCTGCATGTATTCTCATCCCAAAAATATTAGATTTTAAAAGTGGGACTATAACTCACTTTCACAGATTTTTACTTCGTCGGGAAGTAAGACTTGGCCACTGGTCGATTCACGAACCTATAACAAATATGTACATATATATCAAAGTATGTTCAAAATATATTTACAACACTTTTAATACATTTTGATGTTTTAAGTTTATTAAGTCAGCTGTCCTCGTTAGTAACGTACAACTAGTTGTCCAACGTTAGATGTACAGAAAAAAATTGATATATATTATCTTGAATCAATCCACGACCCAGTGTATACACGTCTCAGGCTAGATCACAACTCAAAGTATATATATTTTTGGAATCAACCTCAACCCTGTATAGCTAACTCCCACATTACTGCATATAGAGTGTCTATGGTTGTTCCAAATAATATATACACATGCGTCGATATGATATGTCAAAACATTTGCATACGTGTCTATGGTATCCCAAGATTACATAATATATTAGAATACATGTATAATATAATATAAGTTAGCTAGGATATGATTAATATAGATTTGTTACCAATTTTCACGTTGCTACAACAAGAAAAATTATCCAATCTCGTTTTACCCATAACTTCTTCATTTTAAATCTGTTTTGAGTGAATCAAATTGCTATGGTTTCATATTGAACTCTATTTTATGAATCTAAACAGAAAAAGTATAGGTTTATAGTCAGAAATATAAGTAAAAAGTCATTTTTGTAAAGGTAGTCATTTCAGTCGAAAGAACGACGTCTAGATGACCATTTTAGAAAACAAACTTCCACTTTGAGTTTAATCGTGACTTTTAGATATAGTTTCATGTTCATAAGAAAAATCATTTTCCCAGAAGAACAACTTTTAAATCAAAGTTTATCATAGTTTTTAATTAACTAACCCAAAACAGCCCGCGGTGTTACTACGACGGCGTATGTCCGGTTTTACAGTGTTCTTCGTGTTTCCAGGTTTTATATAATTAAGTTAGCATATCATATAGATATAGAACATGTGTTTAGTTGATTTTAAAAGTCAAGTTAGAAGGATTAACTTTTGTTTGCGAACAAGTTTAGAATTAACTAAACTATGTTCTAGTGATTACAAGTTTAAACCTTCGAATAAGATAGCTTTATATGTATGAATTGAATGATGTTATGAACATCATTACTACCTCAAGTTTTCTGGATAAAGCTACTGGAAATGAGAAAAATGGATCTAGCTTCAAAGGATCCTTGGATGGCTTGAAAGTTCTTGAAGCAGAATCATGACACGAAAACAAGTTCAAGTAAGATTTCCACTCGAAATAAGATTGTTATAGTTATAGAAATTGAATCAAAGTTTGAATATGAGTATTACCTTGTATTATAAAGATATCTTACTGTAAATAAGAAAGATTTCTTGAGGTTAGATGATCACTCTACAAGATTGGAATTAAGCTAGCAAACTTGGAAGTATTCTTGATTTTATGAAACTAGAACTTGTAGAATTTATGAAGAACACTTAGAACTTGAAGATAGAACTTGAGAGAGATCAATTATATGAAGAAAATTGAAGAATGAAAGTGTTTGTAGGTGTTTTTGGTTGTTGGTGTATGGATTAGTGTAACGACCCGGAAATTTTCGACCAAATTTAAACCCTAATCTCTATATGTTTCCGACACAATAAGCAAAAAAAACCCTAATGTTGAGTCTAGAAAGTTTAAAATCTGTATTTGGATAATCAGTTACCCTTCGACCATTCCCAACGATTCACGAACAATTTTGTGCAAATAAATAGGTAATTGAAAATATAAGTGTTGTTATAGTATATATATATATATATATATATATATATATATATATATATATATAATAATACTAACTAGTCAGTAAAAGTCATTATATAAAT
The DNA here is from genome assembly GCF_046630445.1 of Rutidosis leptorrhynchoides. Taxonomy (NCBI): domain Eukaryota; kingdom Viridiplantae; phylum Streptophyta; class Magnoliopsida; order Asterales; family Asteraceae; genus Rutidosis; species Rutidosis leptorrhynchoides. Next base: position 133,983,285 of record NC_092340.1, on the reverse strand, counting down.
AATAAATAATATTATATTAAATTATAAATTTGAATATAATCATTACTTTTATTATTATTGCTAATATTGATACTAATATTTGTATTAGTAATATTATTACTTTTAAACTAAAGGTAATATATAAAGTTTGAGTTGTATTATTATTAATGTTATTATTATCGGTATGATATTAAATATTATTATAATTTATAATATGTTAAAAGATTATCATTATCATTTTTATTATTTGTCATATTATTATTTATTTTACTAGTCTAAATAACAATAATATTATTATTTGTAATATTATTAATTATTATTAATAATACTACTAACAGTATTAACATTTATATCAACTTATGAAATATATATATATATATATATATATATATAAAACGCGATTATATATATAACAATACATTTTTTTTTTTATAATTCTGTAAATTCAGATATATATAAATAATATGACTAAATAAAAAAAAATGTATTACGTGTTTCTTATTTCCTGGTTTACTGTTAGTCCGTGATCAAGTGTCAAATTTTATCACTAAATAACAAACATCAATCAATTCGATCCTACAAGATATTTTCATTTATATACAGCCTCTTGTTTCTCTTCTTTGTGAACTTAATAACCAATACCACCATCCTTGATTTTGCTAACCACTCGGATGCTATTAGTATTCGTTGTCTCAAAAGAACCGAACCCCATTTGCTTGATTACTGTTTTGGTTTAAACTCACAACCCACCCAATACCCTAAGCGTCTTCTTTCACTGTTTCCATTTTCGATCAACATAACCAAAGCATCAACCATTGAACTCGACTACTACTTCATCATAATTCTTTTCATTTCGCTTCATCACCATCTCGTCATTTAACCACCACCTTGGCTCACCTCCTTCACGAAACCACCTCACCACTTCACCATGGACCACGTTTCAGTCGTGCCTGTTTCTGTCCTCCTCTTGTTCGAACAAGACCCCAAAATAAACGAGCACCTTAAACCTGAATCATAAACCGAACCTTCTTCCTCTTCTTCACAAACCCACGAGAACCAACACCTTGAAATCAACACTCACCATCATCAAAGTCTCGATCATCGCTACCAAGTTTTATTATGATTTTTGATGGTGAACCGAGACCTCCAATCCACGCCTACTATTGCTCGCTATTCTTCTGTATCCATTTGAAATCATCATAAATATCTTTAAATATGTTTTTCTCTTCTTTCTCTCGTATTCTTCTTCCTGGTACGCGAACAACTATCACACAACCACTACCCACTTCAAACCCATTTAATCACCATCACTCGCCACATATATACGCATGCTACAACATCTTTTCTACATTTTTTTTTATTTCTATCGATGATGCATGCTTGCTTTCCATTTGGTTTCTGTTGAGAACTAAACACGAGAAATGAAAGTTTTTTTGTGGGACGATATGATCACAGATAGCATGTCAATTAGATTATTGATATACATAAAAGTAATCTTGAGACAAATAACCTTGTGGGACTATATACAAAAATATGGCCGACCAATTTTAATCAAACTTTCCCACTCACTTTTTCTTTTTGTATGTGGAGCACCACCCTAATGATAATCTAAATATCGGTGGCTTTATTGGAAAGGGGTTAACAAACTTCTAATTCCATTTAAGAATGAACCGTGTTTCATTTGTTTTGGGCCGAAATATGATAACGATTATGTTGATGAAGACGTGAGATGATGATGAAAAGGTTACAAATTTTATGGTGATGCGGTTGTTGTTTTTGCTTCCGGTCAAAATACAGAAACCCTACTCCATTTGTTACAACCTGGTTCAATTAAACTGAAAAAGGAATTGGATTAATAATTATTTTGGACTGCAAATCTGATTGGGCCATTTTACTTTGCTTGGGCCGAGTCCTATCTTAGATTGATGGGCCGAATTCTATTTGAATTGTTGGGCCGAGGTGTTGGGATGAAAGAAGATAAGTGACGGGTTATACAATAATACTGTGGAATTTAGATCAGGAAAATATAAGTGGTGAAATGGTTAAGGGTTAGTTTGGGTTAACGAGAGGTCTAGGGTTCGAGCCTAGTCTTTGCCATTTTCTTTTTGGGAAAAAGCTTAGAAGGTAGCTCTTCTATCAAAGTTATTAAATTCATTATCACTAATATGATTATTATTACTACCATAATATTAAAACTACCTTTTTATCAAAAATTAACATTTTTAATAAAGTTATTATATTTATTAAAATTCCATTTAGGTTAGTATTATTAGTATGAACATTATTACACTTAACAAACTATTTTTTTTATATAAAACACTAAAACATATATTTATATATAAATATATTAATATAACTAAATAAATAAATATTAATTATTTTCAATATATGTATATACAAAATAAAATATATATATATATATATAACCAAAGTACATGTTTCAAATAGAATTTAGTATAAACACTATATAACTAAGAACATATAAATAATATATATTAATAAATAAAATTATGTGGTTTTCATTACATATTTTAATATGTATATAATTAATATAGGTTCGTGAATCCGAGGCCAACCTTATACTTGTTAAATGGAGTTATATGTATTTTTACTACAAAATACATTAGGTGAGTATATAGTCCCTTTTTGAACTTTAAATATTTTTGGGATGAGAATACATGCGCTGTTTTTATAAATGATTTACGTTATGGACGCAAGTAACTGAAAAATATATTCTACGTTGAGTTGTACCACTGGCATACTTCCCTGTAGCTTGGTAACTATTATTTACAGCGGTATTGTAAACGCGAATCCTGTTGATAGATCTATCGGGCCTGACAACCCCAACCGGACTGGACGACCAGTATTCAACGGTTGCACAGTACTTCGTTTCGTGACTACACTTGGTACAGTGTAGTAAGATTTCATATTAAAGGGAATATGCGACGTGATTAATTGTTAAGTATGGTTATCAAGTGCTCAACCACTTAGAATATTTTTATTAAATGTTTACATATGAAATCTTGTGGTCCATTGTTATAACGCTGCTAGCATCAAACTTATATATCTCACCAACTTTATGTTGACGTTTTAAAACATGTTATTCTCAGGTACGAATTAAGTCTTCCGCTGTGCATTTGCTCATGTTAAGGACATATCTTGGAATCGATCATTGCAATGGAACTAAATATTGATGACTTCGTCCAGGAGGATTAGGACGGGGTCTTTACAGTTGGTATCAGAGCTTTGGTCTTAGCGAACCAGGTCTTGCATTAGTGTGTCTGACTAGTAGTTGTTAGGATACATTAATGAGTCTGGACTTTGACCGTGTCTACATGTCAAAAGTTTTGCTTATCATTTCTAGTCGGAAATCATCTACTTATCATCCTTAGGGAATTGCCTGCTTACCATTCTTAAGTCTAGACATGCCTTACTGCCTTTATTGCATAGATAGTGTATAGACAAATTTATATCTTAGCGTATCTATTACGATAGACTTTGCTTAATATCTTCCGTAAATTTCTTCGTAATTTAAGGGATCCTGGTACTATATATATCTATGCATATTATGCATTGAGAATACCATCCAACTATTATTTGCTGTCACTAAGCTTTTCATACCAAAAATCTTTTCTGTGATTGCGTACGATGGCCTCTACGAATCGACCAAGTTCTTCTGACTCCGAAGATAGCGTGACGGGAGCGCACCAACCGATCAACTATCGTGATTTCTTTAGAAAGTGGGGATGGGTTCGCGAAATACTTACCCTATGGAGAAATGAAGAAGGTACTCCATATCACGAGCCGAACTTACCACCTAACGTCGGAGTGCTCGACCCGCTCACCGGCGAACCTGTTCGCAACACCGTTTATACCCTTTTTGCAAGAATTTTTCGTCTTGAGGCTACCATTAACGGAACTAGAGAAGATATCCGACCTTTACCTCACACTGATAACCAACCAGGGTTAGTAGAAGAAGTTAAAGAACTCCGAGCTCGAGTGTTAACTTTAGAGAGCACGGTACACAATTTGCAAGCACCAGCAGTATCACCAACACCAGTAACATCACCAGCTTCAGCACCAACGGTACCAGTACCACCAATAACCCAAGTTTCAACAATCCATGCCTCACCATCTCATTCTGCACCTCGAGTATAATCATCGTTCTACGAATCGTTCTACATCGATTATCTTCGCTCGACATGGCGACTATGTAATTTCTAAAGTTTTAGAGATTATGTAATCTAGTATTAATGGTAAATCAAATGAGTTTAATATCTTATTGACTCATTAAATCCATGATTACATCTGAAGAAAATATATATGCAAATATATATTTTCATAAAGATTGTAATTAAAATTCTTTTGTACAAACTGTTAATGGTGAAAATATTTTAACGGGTAGGTAATACCCGAGGAATATTTAGATTTCACATTAACCAGCTACACGGTACATTCTTCGACTATGATTCAACAGTCAGTCACTATCCTACTTGTATCCATAGATATACGTATCCGTTCACCACAGAATCCATTTTCGTTCAATTTCATATTTGGAGTTTTACCTATCAGAATCCAACAAGTGGCATAATGAAGAAAACATTGGACAAAATAAAATTTGTTAGAAACAAACGAATTAACTAATTGAAATTTTGTTAAGAATCCACGCTAACTGTTCCAGCTAACTGTTCCTAGCTAACTGATTACATTTTATTTATCGCAATTTAATTATCGCAATTTTATTTATCGTCATTTAATTTCTGTTATTTACTTTACGCATTTAATTTATCGTCATTTAATTTCTGTTATTTACTTTTACGCACTATAAATAACGGGACACGTATGCAAGGTTTCGACTTATCATATCGACCCATCTATATATATATTTCGGAACAACCGTAGACACTCTATATGTGAAGGTGGGAGTTGGCTATACAGGGTCGGAGTTGATTCCAAAATATATATATACTTTGAGTTGTGATCGACACTGAGACCGGTACACGGGTCACGATACGTATTATTTAATTCGAATATTATATATTAAATTATATATGAGTATATTGGATCATTGAACCATTGGACAATTAGACTGCTAACTTTGGACAATTAAAATGAATTAAAATATTGATTATAACATATGAAACTAAACAATTCTTCAAGTTTGCCACTTGATTCTATTTTTAAACCTCATTCTTATTTTGACGATTACAATTCGCATTCACAATTTTTCATGATTCTTGAAAACACCTCGATTGGAAAGACGAACCAATCGCATTTCATCTACGGAAGAAAAGATTTATGTATCTGAAGAACTCCCGAACCTAAATTCATAGTTTAACACATACCGTGTTGAATCTTTTGCCATTTATTAGCAAAAACAACCCTACAATTTCTTTTCAGGAAGCTAATTTTGTCACAGCTCCACTTCAATTTCTCAGTGAGACTACTCCTATTATAACTTCGATATTTATACCTTGTCCTTTCGCCATCGTTACCGGAGAATCTTTTATATCCCACGACATCATCAGCAGATATACCAGCAGCTCATTATCTCTTCGGCGGAATCGCAATTAGTATTTTGAAAATCTAGTAGCATTTCTTCAGTTATACCTATAACGTTTATCCCTAAGAAATTCATATTTCGAATATGAAGTTTCCGAAAAACACCCTGAACTGCGAAGTAGTTCTTGAAATGCTGATGAAGCAGCAAAAAACTGTAAACGACTTTAACAGTCAAAAGTTTGACGATAAAGTACAGTGTGTCGGAAAAGCTCAGAAAAAGAGAAGGTTGAAATTGAAAAACGGATTGAGCAAAGTATGAAGGAGGCCGTGGACAAATCGTGAAAACTAAACCTGTTTTCAAAGGATCCAAATGATTCAGTGCCTGCGAAAATTATTAGTAAACGCCTTACTCCTCATTCTAAACCTTCACAGACAAATTTTCTTCATCATCCATCGATGATAGAAAATCTAAGATATCATCGCGCCTTTCATTATAAATATCCTCCATATTCCTGGAGATATTTTCACAACAATTCCTTATCTGAAATCATTTATCACTCCGTAACATTCGCGTTACAACATAAAAGAAACTGTGTTAGTTTCTAAGTTCAAAAACCTTCGAGTTTAAAATAGGAATGTTCTGAAGCAGTGTTGGGAACTGATACATGAATTAGTATAATATAATGAAACTTGATCAACTTCATTATATTACAGTAAGTCATGTTGAGTTTCTAATGAAATGCGATGATACACAGTACCCTCATCATGTGACATGTTACACAGCTCTTACAATCCATCTAAATTCTAAAAATATCAAGAAAATATTTCTTGATGATTCGGTCTTTCCCAGGATATTCTGGTAATTTGACAAATCAAAAATCGAGTCATTACCAATTCTTTCTTAGAACATTAACTATGTTCATTTCAAATTTCATACCTACAAATTTCGGATCACTAATTGCTTGACTCGAGGACGGGAAGACTAATAACACTATAACTCCAAGATAATAGTAAAAGTAAATAAGATCTTCCAGTGGTAGATCAAAAGAGAAGGATGACAGGTGTGAAAATTAAGAGTATATCAAGGATCAGAATGGGATGGAGTATACTGGTGAATGTCTTAAAGTAGGAATTAAGGAAAAAGAGTAGAAGATGTGAGTTGTGGGAACGAAGGAGATGAAGGGGTGGATTTATAGTGAAGTATCCGACAGAGAAATTAAAACAGATTTCCGCATTAAATCAAAGAAGATTCTGATCGCCGAAAAACCAAATCTTATTACGTAAGATTTTCCTTAACTCCCTTAAAATCCGGAAATCAGTCATAACCACGACATCGGTTAAAACGATTCCATATTATTCATTTCACTCTTTTGTGATAGCTTCACTCGTACGTTTCACATGATCGAATTGTTTTATCTATATTAATCAATAACGATAAAACTCTATTTATCAACTCATATTCGTCATGAAAACATTTTTATTGTTAGCCATGACGACCTCACTCAAATTTCGGGGACGAAATTTCTTTAACGGGTGGGTACTGTAACGACCCGGAAATTTTCGACCAAATTTAAACCCTAATCTCTATATGTTTCCGACACAATAAGCAAAAAAACCCTAATGTTGAGTCTAGAAAGTTTAAAATCTGTATTTGGATAATCAGTTACCCTTCGACCATTCCCGACGATTCACGAACAATTTTGTGCAAATAAATAGGTAATTGAAAATATAAGTGTTGTTATAGTATATATATATATATATATATATATATATATATATATATATATATATATATATATATATATATATATATATAATAATACTAACTAGTCAGTAAAAGTCATTATATAAATAATAAATAATATTATATTAAATTATAAATTTGAATATAATCATTACTTTTATTATTATTGCTAATATTGATACTAATATTTGTATTAGTAATATTATTACTTTTAAACTAAAGGTAATATATAAAGTTTGAGTTGTATTATTATTAATGTTATTATTATCGGTATGATATTAAATATTATTATAATTTATAATATGTTAAAAGATTATCATTATCATTTTTATTATTTGTCATATTATTATTTATTTTACTAGTCTAAATAACAATAATATTATTATTTGTAATATTATTAATTATTATTAATAATACTACTAACAGTATTAACATTTATATCAACTTATGAAATATATATATATATATATATAAAACGCGATTATATATATAACAATACATATTTTTTTTTTATAATTCTGTAAATTCAGATATATATAAATAATATGACTAAATAAAAAAAAATGTATTACGTGTTTCTTATTTCCTGGTTTACTGTTAGTCCGTGATCAAGTGTCAAATTTTATCACTAAATAACAAACATCAATCAATTCGATCCTACAAGATATTTTCATTTATATACAGCCTCTTGTTTCTCTTCTTTGTGAACTTAATAACCAATACCACCATCCTTGATTTTGCTAACCACTCGGATGCTATTAGTATTCGTTGTCTCAAAAGAACCGAACCCCATTTGCTTGATTACTGTTTTGGTTTAAACTCACAACCCACCCAATACCCTAAGCGTCTTCTTTCACTGTTTCCATTTTCGATCAACATAACCAAAACATCAACCATTGAACTCGACTACTACTTCATCATAATTCTTTTCATTTCGCTTCATCACCATCTCGTCATTTAACCACCACCTTGGCTCACCTCCTTCACGAAACCACCTCACCACTTCACCATGGACCACGTTTCAGTCGTGCCTGTTTCTGTCCTCCTCTTGTTCGAACAAGACCCCAAAATAAACGAGCACCTTAAACCTGAATCATAAACCGAACCTTCTTCCTCTTCTTCACAAACCCACGAGAACCAACACCTTGAAATCAACACTCACCATCATCAAAGTCTCGATCATCGCTACCAAGTTTTATTATGATTTTTGATGGTGAACCGAGACCTCCAATCCACGCCTACTATTGCTCGCTATTCTTCTGTATCCATTTGAAATCATCATAAATATCTTTAAATATGTTTTTCTCTTCTTTCTCTCGTATTCTTCTTCCTGGTACGCGAACAACTATCACACAACCACTACCCACTTCAAACCCATTTAATCACCATCACTCGCCACATATATACGCATGCTACAACATCTTTTCTACATTTTTTTTTATTTCTATCGATGATGCATGCTTGCTTTCCATTTGGTTTCTGTTGAGAACTAAACACGAGAAATGAAAGTTTTTTTGTGGGACGATATGATCACAGATAGCATGTCAATTAGATTATTGATATACATAAAAGTAATCTTGAGACAAATAACCTTGTGGGACTATATACAAAAATATGGCCGACCAATTTTAATCAAACTTTCCCACTCACTTTTTCTTTTTGTATGTGGAGCACCACCCTAATGATAATCTAAATATCGGTGGCTTTATTGGAAAGGGGTTAACAAACTTCTAATTCCATTTAAGAATGAACCGTGTTTCATTTGTTTTGGGCCGAAATATGATAACGATTATGTTGATGAAGACGTGAGATGATGATGAAAAGGTTACAAATTTTATGGTGATGCGGTTGTTGTTTTTGCTTCCGGTCAAAATACAGAAACCCTACTCCATTTGTTACAACCTGGTTCAATTAAACTGAAAAAGGAATTGGATTAATAATTATTTTGGACTGCAAATCTGATTGGGCCATTTTACTTTGCTTGGGCCGAGTCCTATCTTAGATTGATGGGCCGAATTCTATTTGAATTGTTGGGCCGAGGTGTTGGGATGAAAGAAGATAAGTGACGGGTTATACAATAATACTGTGGAATTTAGATCAGGAAAATATAAGTGGTGAAATGGTTAAGGGTTAGTTTGGGTTAACGAGAGGTCTAGGGTTCGAGCCTAGTCTTTGCCATTTTCTTTTTGGGAAAAAGCTTAGAAGGTAGCTCTTCTATCAAAGTTATTAAATTCATTATCACTAATATGATTATTATTACTACCATAATATTAAAACTACCTTTTTATCAAAAATTAACATTTTTAATAAAGTTATTATATTTATTAAAATTCCATTTAGGTTAGTATTATTAGTATGAACATTATTACACTTAACAAACTATTTTTTTTATATAAAACACTAAAACATATATTTATATATAAATATATTAATATAACTAAATAAATAAATATTAATTATTTTCAATATATGTATATACAAAATAAAATATATATATATATATAACCAAAGTACATGTTTCAAATAGAATTTAGTATAAACACTATATAACTAAGAACATATAAATAATATATATTAATAAATAAAATTATGTGGTTTTCATTACATATTTTAATATGTATATAATTAATATAGGTTCGTGAATCCGAGGCCAACCTTATACTTGTTAAATGGAGTTATATGTATTTTTACTACAAAATACATTAGGTGAGTATATAGTCCCTTTTTGAACTTTAAATATTTTTGGGATGAGAATACATGCGCTGTTTTTATAAATGATTTACGTTATGGACGCAAGTAACTGAAAAATATATTCTACGTTGAGTTGTACCACTGGCATACTTCCCTGTAGCTTGGTAACTATTATTTACAGCGGTATTGTAAACGCGAATCCTGTTGATAGATCTATCGGGCCTGACAACCCCAACCGGACTGGACGACCAGTATTCAACGGTTGCACAGTACTTCGTTTCGTGACTACACTTGGTACAGTGTAGTAAGATTTCATATTAAAGGGAATATGCGACGTGATTAATTGTTAAGTATGGTTATCAAGTGCTCAACCACTTAGAATATTTTTATTAAATGTTTACATATGAAATCTTGTGGTCCATTGTTATAACGCTGCTAGCATCAAACTTATATATCTCACCAACTTTATGTTGACGTTTTAAAACATGTTATTCTCAGGTACGAATTAAGTCTTCCGCTGTGCATTTGCTCATGTTAAGGACATATCTTGGAATCGATCATTGCAATGGAACTAAATGTTGATGACTTCGTCCAGGAGGATTAGGACGGGGTCTTTACAATTAGATATAAAGGATATGTAATTTTGTTTTCATGTAAATAAGTCATGAATGATTACTCATATTTTTGTAATTTTATGAGATATTTCATGCTAGTTGCAAAATGATGGTTCCCACATGTGTTAGGTGACTCACATGGGCTGCTAAGAGCTGATCATTGGAGTGTATATACCAATAGTACATACATCTAAAAGCTGTGTATTGTACGAGTACGAATACGGGTGCATACGAGTAGAATTGTTGATGAAACTGAACGAGGATGTAATTGTAAGCATTTTTGTTAAGTAGAAGTATTTTGATAAGTATCTTGAAGTCTTTCAAAAGTGTATGAATACATATTAAAGCACTACATGTATATACATTTTAACTGAGTCGTTAAGTCATCGTTAGTCGTTACATGTAAGTGTTGTTTTGAAACCTTTAGGTTAACGATCTTGTTAAATGTTGTTAACCCATTGTTTATTAAATCAAATGAGATATTAAATTATTACATTATCATGATATCATGATGTATTAATATATCTTAATATGATATATATACATTAAATGTCGTTACAACGATAATCGTTACATATATGTCTCGTTTCAAAATCATTAAGTTAGTAGTCTTGTTTTTACATATGTAGTTCATTGTTAATATACTTAATGATATGTTTACTTATCATAATATCATGTTAACTATATATATATCCATATATATGTCATCATATAGTTTTTACAAGTTTTAACGTTCGTGAATCGCCGGTCAACTTGGGTGGTCAATTGTCTATATGAAACCTATTTCAATTAATCAAGTCTTAACAAGTTTGATTGCTTAATATGTTGGAAACACTTAATCATGTAAATAACTATTTCATTTAATATATATATAAACATGGAAAAGTTCGGGTCACTACACATACCTCGTCTTCTTCTCGGGAGGACACTCTGCGGTACGGAACATCCCCTCGATATCGAAAATCCAACAAGTGCTTTTCAATGGATCCCTCATCCCATTAAACATTGGAGGTTGAGTATCCTTGAAGTTTTTGTAGTGGCAGTCCCGCCTTCCTTCACCTCCTTCACCACGAGGATAAATGTTTCTAGCGTCAAGAGCCTCATCGACAGTGACCTTCATTCGTTCATTAATTAAATCGGTTATCTGCTCGTCAACCGATTCCTTGAAAACTTTTCTCACGCTAACAAGAAAATCCTCCTTGTAGTTCTTCAAGATGGCCTCAACTTTGGCCGTGAATTCGGGTTCCTCGCTTGTACCACCGATATCGTTATTGTGTCCGTTTCTCGTCTTCATTCTATAAAACGGAAAAGGTTAAACCATGAACGAAAGGCATAACACGTAAGTATATACATGCGCACCAAACTACTCTATCTTGCTCAACAATCATCGTACATTACTCGTTTGACACGATTTGCACCCGTAACAACGGTAGCTAATCGTTGTTACTCGAGCAAGTCGTATTAACTTGCTAGTACAACGTCCGTCTTGCTTGATGATTGCTAAACACAACACAAAACAATTAGCACAAGGTTAGTTCACATAAACCAAAGCACTAACAATTTCCGATTAGACCCAAAGTTCTACAAGTCCCGCATAAAGTGCTCACACAATAAAGTCTAAGTCTAGGCACCTATCTCAAGTCGCCTAAATCCCTTAGACCATGCTCTGATACCACTTGAAATAACCCAACCCGTATTCCATACGATAATAAATTTTTATTTTTTTTATAATACACATTTACGCACCAATTAAATATGTAAACCATTCCACAAGTTCCATTTAAACGTACATCAATTTAAATGTTTACAAAAGGCACGAAGGCCATTAATTAAGTTTTATACAAGGTTGACTCACTACAATGATAGTTTATAATCCAAACGACACTCGAGCACGGTTTGGGGCTAAACTACCCAAAACGTTAGGCCAACTTCAAAAAAGCTAACACCAAAAGCACCCCCTGTCAACATAAACGGGAGACAACTAATCCAACCGTATGCCCTTACCCTTGTCTAAGCCGGAACCTATAAAATGATAAACAACGAGAGGGTAAGCAATGCTTAGTAAGTGCAACAATTATACATACATATATATAACCTGTCCATTTGCAATCACAATACCATATATATATATATATATATATATATATATATATATATATATATATATATATATATATATATATATATATATATATAATATGCTAAACAAAACAACAACCTCAATATGGTTAACCAATATCGCTATGGTGCTACCGGCTCGTGGTTCACACCATACGCTTTTGAGTCATACTCGTTTATAGTGCTACCGGCTCGTGGTTCACACTCGATGCTACCGGCTCGTGGTTCACATCTTAGTTTATAGTGCTACCGGCTCGTGGTTCACACTCGATGCTACCGGCTCGTGGTTCACATCCTAACCCACACATGTTATGGCACTACCGGCTCGGTGGTTCATACCATAACATTCACAAATAAATACGCTATATACACATACATATAATTACTCCACTCACCTTGTCACAAGGATGATGATTTAGCACTTCCGAGCTTCAACGCAATGTACCTAAATCATTAAGTGCACATTCAATTTCACAACTAGTGGGATTAACCACGATACTCCCACTTGAGCATTTAATGACCCAATTTGCATTAAATGACTCAACTACACACAACCGTCCATAAATGGCCAAGACTCGACTTTAATCACTAAGGCTAGTGAATTAAAGTCTACTAGCTTCAATTAACACAAAACTTAGGGTAATCCATACCCATTTCATCTAATTAGGTTAACTAGTACATTTTGACCCATTTTGTATTCCTTAGACTCACAATCAAGTCAAACTTACCCATTTACACTTCTTTCATTAATCTTAAAGTGCATTAGTGACTAACAGCACCATTTGACACTTACAACCTCAAATCATAATGCCAAAAATTGTGGCTATTAGGGTTTCATTACAACAACACAACCCAAATTCACCCATTTTACCCTCAAATGAGTCATACAAATCTCTAGTAACCAAAACCCTAGCCATTAACCAATTAAAACTTAAAACATAAGGTTAGAACTTACCAATACTATCCTCTTATAGCTAACAACAAGGAGAACAACTTTAACTCTTGCTCCTAGGATTGATCCACAAATCCTCACCTCCAAATCTTAAGTTTATTCTAAGTGAGTTTTGTGTTTTGGGAGAGAAATTGGAAAGAAAAGAGAAAAGGAAATGAAATAAATGGAATAAGTGGCAGTGATTTAATGCTCCAATCTGATCTACAAGAAAAAAAAACAAATTACCCCTAAAACCCTTTTAAATTGAGTAGAAATCAGAATCAGAACAGCAGAGATGCCGCAGTGCGGCCAATTTGTCGCGGCGCGACTTATTGAAGGAAAAACGACCCCTTTTAACCCAACTTCTGATCCAGATTTGCGTGATATGCCGCGGCGCGGACCCAATTGTCGCGGCGCGGCCTAAGGCTGTATCTGAACAGCTCGACCAACTTAAACAATTTTCGATTTTATTTAATTTGTACATTCCAAACCCGCTTCCTATATTTACCTAGCCTTCAACAATAGTCTCACAAGACTTAACGCTAACCAAACCCATGTTTAAACTTATACATGCACACATTATCAAGTATACATATATGTGTGTATATATATATATCTACACATATATTCATACATTTACGCATAAGCTAACGAGTTATAAATGTACAAATGATTAAGTAAGTACCTTTCGATACGTACGAGAATACGGGATGTTACAGTAACAAGCTCCGAGTCTTCCTGCGCTTCTGCTGTATTAATATTTAAAACTCTTCCGCGGCCCTGCCCATTAGTATTTCCCTGATTCGGGCAATTTCTACTAAAGTGGCCCAGTTTTCCACTTCCAAAACAAACTATGGCGGTATTATTTGTTTCGACATTATTTGTTCCTTTAGTTCTGTTATGCATTGGTCCGTAGATTTCGTATTTCTTCACGCTATGACCATTTCTTTTACACCTGTTGCAAAATGTCGTGCAGAACCCTAGGTGATGCTCTTCACATCTTTGGCATGGCTGTTTTTGGTTTTTGTTGCCATTATTGTTATTGAGATTGTTGTTAGGATTGTTATTGTTGCTACTGTTGTTGTTGTTGTTGTTGTTGTTGTTGTTGTTGTTGTTGTTGTTATTGTTATTGGGCCGGTTATTGTAGTTTTTGTTGGGACGTTTGTTGAAGTTGTTGTCGCGATTGATGTTGCGGTTATTGGGATAGTTGTTGCGATTTTGGTTGTGATTGTTGTTGTTGTATTTGTGACTCTTGTCATTGGTTTCTTCCCACTTTCTCTTGACTTGTTTTATGTTAGCCTCTTCAGTTGCCTGCTCTTTAATCCTTCCTTCGATCTGGTTCACTAATTTATGAGCCATTCGACTTGCCTTTTGTATGGAGGCGGGCTCGTGTGAACTCACATCTTCTTGAATTCTTTCCGGTAACCCTTTTACAAATGTGTCGATCTTCTCTTCTTCGTCTTCAAACGTTCTGGGACACAATAGGCACAATTCTGTGAATCGTTGTTCGTACATGGTGATATCGAAACCTTGCTTTCGTAATCCTCTAAGCTCTACCTTGAGCTTATTGACCTCGTTCCTGGGACGATACTACTCGTTCATCAATTGCTTGAATGCTGATCATGGTAGTGCGTAAGCAGCATCTTGTCCTACCTGTTCGAGATAGGTATTCCACCACGTTAACGCCGTACCTGTGAAGGTATGCGTAGCGTACTTAACTTTGTCCTCTTCAGTATACTTACTTATGGAAAACACCGATTTGACCTTCTCGGTCCACCGTTTCAATCCAATTGGTCCTTTAGTTCCATCAAATTCCAAAGGTTTGCAGGCAGTAAATTCTTTGTAGGAGCATCCTACACGATTTCTTGCGGAATTAGTTCCACTGCTAGATCCAGAGTTATTGTTATTTTGCATTGCAGCCTACACTGTGGCTATGTTCGCAGCAAGGAAAACACGGAAGTCTTCCTCACTCATGTTCAAGTTCTGACGAGTCACCGGTGCCATTTCCTTCAAAATAGCCAAAAGAATTGAGTTAATCATATAGAATTTAAGAGTAGTCAATAGTATTTCATAGAATAATATGAACTTATTTATAAAAGCTTTTTCTTCATATTAGTATTTTATAGTTTTAATTCGGGTAGTACCTACCCGTTAAGTTCATACTTAGCAGCTATTATACAATTCAACTACTACGATTCTATATGAAAAACTTATTACAATAATATTTCGCGTTCAAACTTTATACAATATTTTACAAACTTACAATACCGCTATAATACATATAGGATGAAATATAGCACATAATAACTTTGCTACTCGGAAGCTATGAAGGCAATTCTAGTTAATACGCAAGTTGTTCAGCAAAAGAAATAAAGACACGCAATTCATAAGTCCAGAAACAAGTCAAGCATTCAGGTTTTACTAAGACGACTTCCCATCCTTGATCTTGTGGAAAATAACCGTTATGACCATTTGCTAGGCAGCATGTTGAAATGTCGTCAAAAGGACGAGGGTTTCGTAATGTCCAACTGCCCCGTAATAATCTAAAAACCTTGTTTCTCACCCCAACTACTGAATCCGTCACTTGTGGGAAGGTTTTATTTAAAAGCTGCAATCCGATGTTCTTTTTCTCACTTTGGTAAGAAGTAAACATCACTAACCCGTAAGCATAACATGCTTCTTTATGTTGCATGTTAGAAGCTCTTTCTAATTCACGAAATCCTATGTTGGGATATGTTGAGTCAAAATAGGTTCTTAAGCCGTAGCGTAAAATTGCATTTGGGTTCCCCGCATTTAACGCTTTAAAGAAAACACGGCGTAACTTACGGTCTCCCCAATGTGATATACCCCACCTATCAAAGGAAAGCCTTTTATAAACTAAGGCATTTCTGGAAAGTCTTTCAAATGTTTGACAAGTTAATTTCGCCATAACTAAATGTGCTGATGAATTTTGACCGACTCTAATCAAGATTTTCTCAATCATATCCTCTGGTAGGTCTTCTAAAATATTCGGTTGTCTACCCTTAATGTCCATTTTGTTTTTATACTGTAAAATAGACAAGGATTAGATTCGTAAAAGATAATTAATAAACAATACAATCAATTTTTACATAGAACATAAAAGTGCAAGCACACTACAATACATATAATACACAACATGATTACAACCCTCTAATCTGAATCACTAGTTTCTTCTTCTTCGAACTTGGTTCGTTTTCCTAATTTTCTAGAAATATATGGTGTTCCTCTAATACGAGCCGTCGTTTTCCACAATGGTTTAGAAAAACCTGGTGGTTTAGAGGTTCCCGGGTCATTGTTACATTTTAGGAAATACGGATGTTGCCGATACATATAAAGTTCATCGGGGTTGGAATCGGGTTTCTCTATTTTTATACCTTTTCCCTTATTATTTTCTTTTGCTTTATTAAATTGAGTCGAGGTAATTTCTATAACATCATCGGAATCCTCATCGGGATCCGATTCATCAGAAAATTGATAATCTTCCCAATATTTTGCTTCCTCGGCGGAAACACCATTGACCATTATTAACTTTGGTCCGTTGGTTGAGGATTTTCTTTTATTTAATCGATTTACTATAGGTATCAATATTTCTTCCTCCGAAACCTCTTCTTCTTCCAGTTCCTCCTCTTCTGGTTCCTCCTCTTCCAGTTCCTCTTTTTCCGGTTCCTCCTCTTCCGGTTCCTCCTCTTCCGGTTCCTCTTCTTCCGGTTCCTCTCCGGGAATTTGTGAATCTTCCCAAAATATATTCGAATCTTCATTATTATTAGGTGAATCGATGGGATTTGTACTAGTGGTAGACATCTATCACACAATATCAAACAAATTAAGAGGTTAATATATCACATAATATTTACATGTTAATAATATATAGTTTCCAACAAAAGTGTTAAGCAATCGTTTTTAAAGAAAACACGGTCGAAGTCCAGACTCACTAATGTATCCTAACAAACTCGATAAGACACACTAATGCAAATTTCTGGTTCTCTAAGACCAATGCTCGGATACCAACTGAAATGTCCCGTTCATATTGATTATAAACGTTCCATATTAATTGATTTCGTCGCAAGGTTTTGACCTCTATATGATACGTTTTTCAAAGACTGCATTCATTTTTAAAACAACCATAACCTTTATTTTATCGATAAAGGTTTAAAAAGCATTACGTAGATTATCAAATAATGATAATCTAAAATATACCGTTTACACACGACCATTACATAATGGTTTACAATATGAATATATTACATCAAAAATAAGTTTCTTGAATGCAGTTTTACATAATATCATACAAGCATGTACTCCAAATCTTGTCCTTATTTTAGTATGCAACAGCGGAAGCTCTTAATAATCACCTGAGAATAAACATGCTTAAAACGTCAACAAAAATGTTGGTGAGTTATATGTTTAACCTATATATTATCAAATCATAATAATAGACCACAATATTTCATATTTCAATACATCCCATACATAGAGATAAAAATCATTCATACGGTGAACACCTGGTAACCGACATTAACAAAATGCATATAAGAATATCCCCATCATTCCGGGACATCCATCGGACATGATATAAAAAATCGAAGTACTAAAGCATCCGCTACAACGGATGGGGTTTGTTGGGCCCAATAGATCTATCTTTAGGATTCTCGTCAATAAGTAGACTGGTTTACTAATTCTTAGGTTACCAAGTAAAAGGGGCATATTCGGCTTCGATCGTTCAACCATAGAAAGTAGTTTCATGTACTTGTGTCTATTTTGTAAAACATTTATAAAGCTGCATGTATTCTCATCCCAAAAATATTAGATTTTAAAAGTGGGACTATAACTCACTTTCACAGATTTTTACTTCGTCGGGAAGTAAGACTTGGCCACTGGTCGATTCACGAACCTATAACAAATATGTACATATATATCAAAGTATGTTCAAAATATATTTACAACATTTCTAATACGTTTTAATGTTTTAAGTTTATTAAGTCAGCTGTCCTCATTAGTAACCTACAACTAGTTGTCCATAGTTAGATGTACAGAAATAAATTGATATATATTATCTTGACCCAATCCACGACCCAGTGTACATACGTCTCAGGCTAGATCACAACTCAAAGTATATATATTTTTGGAATCAACCTCAACCCTGTATAGCTAACTCCAACATTACTGCATATAGAGTGTCTATGGTTGTTCCAAATAATATATATAGATGGGTCGATATGATATGTCAAAACATTTGCATACGTGTCTATGGTATCCCAATATTACATAATATATTAGAATATATGTATTATACAATATAAGTTAGCTAGGATATGATTAATATAGATTTGTTACCAATTTTCACGTAGCTACAACAAGTAAAAATATCCAATCTTGTTTTACCCATAACTTCTTCGTTTTAAAACCGTTTTGAGTGAATCCAATTGCTATGGTTTCATATTGAACTTAATTTTATGAATCTATACAGAAAAAGTATAAGTTTATAGTCATAAATACAGGATACAAGTTGTTTTTGTAAAGGTAGTCATTTCAGTCGAAAGAATGATGTCTAGATGACCATTTTGAAAAACATACTTCCACTTTGAGTTTAATCATGATTTTTGGATATAGTTTCATCTTCATAAGAAAAATCATTTTCCCAGAAGAACAACTTTTAAATCAAAGTTTATCACAGTTTTTAATTAACTAACCCAAAATAGCCCGCGTTGTTACTACGACGGCGTATATCGAGTTTTATGGTGTTTTCAGGTTTAAATCATTAAGTTAGCATATCATATAGATATAGAACATGTGTCTAGTTGATTTTAAAAGTCAAGTTAGAAGGATTAACTTTTGTTTGCGAACAAGTTTAGAATTAACTAAACTATGTTCTAGTGATTTCAAGTTTAAACCTTCGAATAAGGTAGTTTTATATATATGAATCGAATGATGTTATCAACATCATTACTACCTCAGGTTTTATGGATAAACCTATTGGAAATGAGAAAAATAGATCTAGCTTCAAAGGATCCTTGGATGGCTTGAAAGTTCTTGAAGCAGAATCATGACACGAAAACAAGTTCAAGTAAGATTTCCACTCGAAATAAGATTGTTATAGTTATAGAAATTGAATCAAAGTTTGAATATGAGTATTACCTTATATTAGAAAGATATCTTACTGTAAATAAGAAATATTTCTTGAGGTTGGATGATCAATTTACAAGATTAGAAGTAAGCTAGCAAACTTGGATGTATTCTTGATTTTATGAAACTAGAACTTATAGAATTTATGAAGAACACTTAGAACTTGAAGATAGAACTTGAGAGAGATCAATTTGATGAAGAAAATTTAAGAATGAAAGTTTTTATAGGTGTTTTTGGTTGTTGGTATATGGATTAGATATAAAGGATGTGTAATTTTGTTTACATGTAAATAAGTCATGAATAATTATTAATATTTTTGTAATTTTATGAGATATTTCATGCTAGTTACCAAATGATGATTCCCACATGTGTTAGGTGACTCACATGGGCTGCTAAGAGCTGATCATTAGAGTGTATATACCAATAGTACATACATCTAAAAGTTGTGTATTGTACGAGTACGAATACAGGTGCATACGAGTAGAATTGTTGATGAAACTGAACGAGGATGTAATTATAAGCATTTTTGTTAAGTAGAATTATTTTGATAAGTGTCTTGAAGTCTTTCAAAAGTGTATGAATACATATTAAAACACTACATGTATATACATTTTAACTGAGTCGTTAAGTCATCGTTAGTCGTTACATGTAAATGTTGTTTTGAAACCTTTAGGTTAATGATCTTGTTAAATGTTGTTAACCCATTGTGTATTATATCTAAAGAGATGTTAAATTATTACATTATCATGATATTATGATATATTAATATATCTTAGTATGATATATATATGTAGTTAAATGTTGTTACAACGATAATCGTTACATATATGTCTCGTTTCGAAATCATTAAGTTAGTAGTCTTATTTTTACATATGTAGTTCATTGTTAATACACTTAATGACATGTTTACTTATCATTTATCATGATTAAACATAGTGTATCAATATCTTAATATGATTCATATGTATTTAGTAAGACATTGTTATAACGATAATCGTTATGTATATCGTTTTGAGTTTCTTAATTCAATAAACTCAATTTTATGTATATAACTCATTGTTAAAATACCTAATGAGATACTTACTTATCATAATATCATGTTAACTATATATATAATCATATATATGTCATCATATAGTTTTTACAAGTTTTAACGTTCGTGAATCACCGGTCAACTTGGGTGGTCAAATGTCGATATGAAACCTATTTAAATTAATCAAGTCTTAACAAGTTTGATTACTTAACATGTTGGAAACACTTAATCATGTAAATAACAATTTCATTTAATATATATAAACATGGAAAAGTTCGGGTCACTACACCTGTGTTGTCGCTGGTGCTGAACTTAATTTGCCTTAAAATCACACTTTCACAATTTGTAACATCACACAACATCCTTTTTAACATCGCAATACATTAACAAACTTAACGAAACAGCTTCAACATCATTAAGTGTTACGAAAATCATTTAGTCATGCACGACCCATTTACATATATCCAACATAACACTTTGACCCAAATCGACTTATATGTCAAACTTGACCCATTTCAACTCATTCCGTTATCAATCATACTCTACTTGAACATACTTAAATTTTTCATCATCCTCATTACAAAACCTTGACCACTTAATGAACATAACTCATACGTCAACACAAGCAATTATTCAAACATAGAATAATTAGGGACTTACCCGAATTAGAACCTTTCTTCAAATTTCTTGTATTCTCCTTACTCTTTAAAAACTTGTTACACACTCCTTTTAAATGGTTTGCTAATTTCATATTTCCTTCCTTTACTCCATACTATCGTACAAGTCTCCCTTTTTACATTCTCTTACCGCTTCTCAAGAACCTACAACGCGTCAACAACTAATAGAGGTAAGCTTTATGCTTAGTGAGTACATAGGATGTATAAATCAAATAATATAAGATCATGTTTAAATTATAATAATTCCATCCATGGCCCGCTTGTATGGTAACTAGTCTCTTTTACAAAGGTTACATATCCTTTCTCCTTCGTCAACGCTTCATGATACATCATACACGTCAGCGCTAAATCATCGTAACATTTCGTATCTACAACATAATACATTCACAAAAGTAACATTATAATAATCATATTTCAACATACATGTAAACTTACCTCACTCTTCCATTTCGTACTATGCATTGTGTATCCCCACTTACCTAATTTAATCCTCGTGATTCGACTTGTCCTCAAGGGGCTCCATCTTCATTGGTTCACCCTAAACTCACTTCCCTACACCTTACCCATATTCTTCAACCTTAAAAGAAATACTTCCTTGATATCTTAAAGTTTTATTATCGAATCTTATTAATTTATCATAACCAAGATAATTGTTTCGTTCAATCTTAACATTCGTGAACATAAAAGAGCAACACATCATAATATCGAATATATATACATATATATAATTAACACATTAATTAGAACATGAGTCTACCTATGAAACTCACCTTGGTCTCTTTTGCAAGTTTGGTCATTTTCCTTCCCTTGGTTAGCTCCTAATAACAATACTAATCATGGTAATTACTTGCTTAACACATAATCATTCATTTATGCTTAACTTGACTCCATTAGTTAACTTTTACGCAACATATGCAAACTTACTCGTTCTTACCCCTTAATTCAATTTCATTCTTAATAATAAGTTCTTTAACACACTTTACTGAAATCACATTCTTTCAAGTTCATTATTCTTCCCATTCATTAATTCCTCCGATTTTCATACAATACAACAATTATAGGCTATTTTTAGACCAAAACAACATTAAACTTTGTTGAGTAACAATACATATGGTATTCCTAAATCATTAACACATTTTTAACTTTAAAGATTAACTTTAAACATGAACATTTCTTAATAACATATCTTGACTTTCATTCTTAATAACAAGTACCATATAACGACTCCAACAACTCCATAACATAAATCTTTCATTCAAATTTGTCAAAATCTCACAATTACCTTCAGTGAGGCATATCATCAAACACCTAGTGTGCAGAAACTGATTTTGACTACTAGCAACATCAAATTAACCATTTTCATTACATAAGTGCTTAAAGTAAGTTTATACATAAACTTGCATCTTAACATCACATAAATTCATTTTTTTGAACATTATCATGATATACTCAACATATAGAAATAATAACTAAGCATGAATCATTCATCAATTGCATCCAATTTCAACAAGATGCATACCTTGAGTGTCTAGGTTTCTTAAGAAATCCCCAATTGCACACATTAGAGAAGATTATAATGAATTAAAGGCTAGTATACTTGAAGAAATTGTATCTAGGTCTTGAATGTGAAGTTGCATGTAAGATTCAAGCCTTAATTTGGGTTCTCCCCCTTTTCTCCTTCTCAAACACGACACACACACACACATACATACTCTGGAGTTTTAATTTTTGCAACTGATTCATTTCTTCCTTTCATTTCAATATCGTTTTATTGCACTTTCTACCCTCTCCACCATAAAGTGTATTAATGGAAGTCCTTTCATTAACTTTGCATTCATAGTCCTTGACCACATTTAACTAACAAACTCCATAATTCTTCTTTTATTATTATTTTATTAGAAACCCAAACACAAAAGCGCAATTATGATTTATATACCATTGAGACTCATCTATAGGTTTATAATTTTTAATAATGATAAAATTCGAGATGTTACAACTCTCCGTCGTTGGATTGTTCGTGTCCTCAAGAACCGATCATGTCATACCGATCATAGCTAACCGTCATTTATTACACATAAACGAAGTGAATTCACATCATTTCCTTTACATCTCTACATTGTTCATTAGCCTCTACCATAACTCCTACTATGCTAATCATGATTCTTTCTTTTATCGGTTCCTCTTAAACCAATATCTCGATCAATGACCATATTTTACAAGCTATTTCCACCGAATGCAATTCCTTGTGAAAATACACGAAAGGTGTCATAATATACATCAAGTTTCTTGGTAATGTCATACTTCTTTCAACTTACGACAATATAACTTTAGTTCAACGACTCTACATAACTTAATTATCTTTTTACTAGCGGAAGCGTACATTTATCACACTCCACTTCTTTCTAATTTACTTGCATAAAGTTGATTTACATCTGTGTGGCATATCATCTTTGAATCTGTTCTATCAAAACAGAAATGTTAAAGTGACTTCCCGTCTACTCTTACTTGTCTTCAACTAATTACAACTAACCATATTCAGTTATGGAATTATCATTTTCTTTTTAGCTTCATCATGTAACTTTTCATGACAATGTCAACATTCTTACTTATTTAGGAAAATCTAGCTAGCTATCTCCACTTTATCTACTCACTAAATGTGTAAGCATAGAATAAGGACACCTTTCATGGCATTTTGGCGTGTTAACTCACGCGTTTACTTTAAGCATAATATTAATTCTTCTTTGGTATAATCTATTACATTTCTAAGTCCATTCTACTTTAAGGCCATACTTCCTTTCTATCTCAGTATTCCATTTAGTTAAAAGTCTGCCAATCTATATCGCCTGGTGATCAGTTCTTTCATCTCTTAATTACTGTTAATCATGCTAAACTTTCTTAACGTTTGTAACCCACAACACTTGTGAGATAACATTCATCATAATTACAACCCTCGGGTTTTCCTTAATCAATATAAACATATAATCAACATTATATATAATATAAAATTCATGTATCTTATCGACACGTTGAGTATACCAAGCGTACGGATTCACATCCACTTAGTCATTGTAGGTTCCTGTCTTTGTGCTTTTATGACCATCATCTATACTTCTCAATCGTATCATCATTCATATAAATAATTAACATAACTTACAAGAAAATAAACCTTGCTTAATATGCGCATGACACGAATTTGGTAGTCCTTTATTACATATCCTTCAACATTTAAAGTAGAGCTCTTTTAAATATTGATACTCTGATCGATAGAGTTCACTCCATTGCCTTCGTCTCTTTTCATCTATCATATATGTGTTTCATAGTTCCTGTGACTTATAATCTTTACATATTACAATTCTTTGACCTAAGACTTAAATTTCATCGATTACATAAACATCATTTAACGATCACAATAACATTTACTTTCTGTATAGTCATAAGAAATCTCTTGCTCGGTGCAATCAAGAGACTTAAGTCTACCTTTCGCAATTTAACTTTTTATCAAGCATGCAAACTTTAACTGTAACGACCCTACTTTTTCCGTTATCTTTTACCGTTTATTATTTAATGACCGTTAACTGTTTTTAGTGCCACGTCATTTCTTTGACCTGTATTGTTAATTTTGTAATAATATATTAATTATTATGTGTTATGTGAGTATTTGTATTCATATTTTAAGTTTTACGTTTCTACGTGTCGCGGATTTCTATCCGGCGAATCTTTTCGGTTTTCAAACCAACGGTCAAGCTTTTGGGATTTTTAAGTCCTAATTATTTTAAATATGATATTTTAATGTCATAGGTTTATATATAGTGTTTATATATATTTTTCGCCGCGTATTTGTTATCTCTCCGAATTTTCAATAGCGTAGTCGTGTTTTCGCGATTCGGGTTTCGATCGGGCATTCGGGCCACAAGGAAGTTGCAAGATATCAAAATTGGGCTAGTGGGTTCCACCCACTCACCCCATTCGGCCGAATAAGGGAGGGGGTATACCCATTGCCTTCTCATTTTTTTCCCATTTTATTTTCATTCCACTTTTTACACTACTAAACCTAATTTAGATTTTGCTCTCATTTTTCTCCTCCCTCCTTCCCTTGGCCGTCGCCTAGCACACCACCATCATCATCATCCTTCAATAAAATATTAATTGGATCATTAAATCGTTTACACAATCGGATTCCTCTCGCTCTCCTCTACGCGTTCATACTCTTTGATTATCGATTAGGGTATAAACCCTAACCCTAGCTTTTTGGATTTTCATATATTTTACTGATTTTATATGTTATATTAATGGTATGATGATTATATGTTATTGTATTGTTCATTGTATGCGTAGAAATGCTCGTTAATTCATGTTTTCGATTTGATTGTTTTGGGACAGCGGTTTGATTGTTGTTTTCTGTAAATATAACTGATATAAAAGTGAAATTAAAGTGTTTAGATGAGTTCCTCTCATCAATACATTAATTTTAGACTCCCGATTCATGTCATTTCGATTCCCGGAGCTCTAGATATGCTTGAAATGGTGTTTTGTTGAGATTAAAATGTGTAAACGAATTGAATCAGGTATGGTCCTACTTTGTGACCACCTTTGGAGTCTTTAGGGTGTACTAGTGTGTTAGGATTGATGATGGGATGAACTATCATGTTCGGGTCATCGAAATTCGAGCCACGGATCACCCGGTATGACTAAAATATGTTTTTGAACGGATTAAAGCTACAAGTTAATTTATGGCTGTAAGTCACGACCTGGTGGCTGCTCTTGGGATGATCTTGAGCACACTAACGTGTCGGGTAGGTTGGTTAGGCGAAGATATATATAAGACTCGCCGAAAACTGATTCCCGGGGCTCAAGTTACGATGAACTTTTAATTAAAATTTATGGTTAATAATTATGACTTATGATATAAACGAGAAATATGAGGTCTTCGCAACACTGAAGAATAATATGATATCTCTATTTCAATATTTACTCACATGCATGACCATTTCTCTTTTAAATCAAATTTTAAATTACTTGTCTTTCATTTGGTACCTTATGCATGTATATCATGTATATTTAAGTGTTGATCGGTCATTGGTCACATGTAAATGTGACACCTCACCACTAAGCCTATCGATTTAATTAAAAATGGTGGTCTGATTTTCTTGCTATATCTAAATTTAACTTCATAAAAACAGATACGGAGAATAACATTCCTCCTCCTTCCCGCTCTCACGTTCGTAGTGAACAAACAATAACTAATTACACCCTATAGCTAGAAGTCAAACAAATAATTATTTAAATTATGTATATTATGCCTTAATCCAAGGATAACATTATGTTAAAAATTTTACAGTTAGATTTAATGTTGTTACTTATAATTAAAAAGTCACCAAATGAACTTATTTAATTTTAAGTTCGTGAATAATAAATAACTGAAAAATGAAAGTGTTACTAAAAAATTAGTTACTACTCCTTACTCCGTAATAATTAGAAATTAGTCTCCAGATAATAGATTATGATATACTCCTGATTTAAACACAACTCCAAAATGAAAAAATAAATGAAATTAGAGGGAGTGCAAAATTGGAAGTTTCTTCAAGACACTGTTTAACAAAATTGGAAAATAAAGTATTTTCAAGAACAAAGTGAAACTTCACCATTTATCATGTTCTTTTCCCAAAATCAGATGCAAGTTTCTTGATTGATAATGGTAGAGTTCAAAAACATAAAATCCAAAAGAGAATTCAGCTCATGCTACTAAAACTCCAACAATAAAAATGGAAGTCTTTACCAGTAAAAAAAATACACATACAAACCTGTTGAAACCTAAATTTAGTATCTCACCAAAGTCGGTGACCTAAATAAATCTGTAAGAAGCATAATGAATAAAGGAATGAAATTCAAATAAGATAAAGATAATTTTGGGTAGCAAAACTAGAAAGCTCAAGTATATCGTACCACACCATCGAGAAACACAGAGCAGAATTTTGTAAATTGTTTGTCCTGCAACATGTAGAATACAGAAGTTATTCCATAATTAATCGAGTCTCCAAAAATTATAAAATAGAATGAAACAAAATTAATTTATTGTAAATAGTGAAAAAGGAAGAAATATACATACTTTCAATTATACAGTCACAAACAAAATGGAAGCTTCAATTTTGTTTTTGTGATGTGGGTTTGGTGGAAGAAACTTTTGTAGATTAGGAGATGAGTCATGAATAGGGATGACAATGGATACCCGATCAAGTGGATATCTATCCGATCCACCGATTATTCATGTATATAGACGATTTAAATGGATATGGGTATGGATGAAAAAAATTCATCCATGGATGAACCCGTTTTCACCTGAAATAACTAAATATATAAATTTATCACTCAAATTAGTATCATTTATGTAGTGATATTTCATTAATTATATTCATATTCATCTTTCGTTATATTTTTTTCTAAAAATACAACTTTATTCTTATATTTTGTTTTGTTTAATTTAAATATATTTATCGTACTTTGGTGGTTTAAATGTGATTTCATGTAACTAAAAGTAATCAACTTACATGTCGATATCTTTACACATTTAATAGGCTATTTATTGAATATTTGTTATATAGATTTGTAAAAATGTGACTTTCGGTCATATAAACTATTAAAAATATTACTTTTGATCGTATATAATGAACCACCGCTTATAATTGTTAAAAATAAGATAAATTTAAACGGATATGGATAATTATCCCTTAACCCGCTTCACCCGACGGATATGAACATGGATGGATGAAAACTAAAAAAATAAATGGATATCGATATGGATACAGGCTCACCCGATCCATATCCGATCCATTGTCATCCCTAGTCATGAATGGTTAAGTGACACATGTACATGGAGTTGGGCTAAAGAATACACGTAAGAGCAAGGAGGGACCCATGTGATTTGTTTTCTTTACTATGAAACTTAACATAAATACTCAGATATATTAAAGAAGAAAGTATGAGTGAACAGTAATGGAGCGAATGAGAAGGGAAGTTTAAAATTTTTACCCAATAGAATGGGAGATCTCACTCTTGTTAATAGCTTTTTGTGTAATAATGAATTTCATTATTAATAAATTACTTATGATATAAAAAGTAATTATTATAATTTAAGACTTATAATATATATATATATATATATATATATATATATATATATATATATATATATATATATATATATATATATATATATATATATATATATTATATCATTATTTAATTACCTATGATTTAATTAAACTTATGATTAATAATACTTTTATTATTAATGGAAAATACTTATGATAAGTATTAAACTTATATAATGAGATATTATTATAAGACTTATAATAAGGATTAAATAATTATTTAATTATTAAAAGGCTTAGTTATTATTTATTTATAATTTAATTATTAACTACTTATGATTTAATAATTATAAATAGAAACTTATGATATGATTAATAATTCATTATTAATTAATAATACTTATGATATGATTTAAAATTTATTATTAATTAATAATACTTACATTATGACAAATATTTAATTAATTAATTAATTAATTAAATATTTATGTTATATTAATTATATCATTTAAACTTATGTTAACTATAATAATTCATTTAATTTAATTAAACTTATGTTATGACATAATTATACATATATGACTTTAAATAACATTATAACCTACATTATTAATAAAACTTATACTTTTAAAATTAATGTTGACTACGTTTGACCAAGGTTGACTTTTGAGTTGACTTTTAGTTGACTTTGACTTTCAGCTGACTTTTGTTGCCTTTCTAATTAAGGAAACTTTCCTAACTTAAAAACTTTCCAAAAATAGCAACTTTCTAAATATAGAAACTTTCTAAATATGGAAACTTTCTAAATTTGGAAACTTTCCAAAAATAAAAACTTTCCTAAAATAGAAACTTTCCTAAAATAGAAAATTTCCTAAAATAGAAACTTTCCAAAAATGGAAACCTGCTAAAAATAGAAACTTTCTAAAAATAGAAAGTGTGTGTCCGTACGCTGTTTCGATCAAACCGATGCATGTTGAGTATTGTTCTATGTCTACTTGCAACATATACAATAGCTATTATACTAAGACTTGACCTAATTTAGTTATTTATATCGACCTGCTTTATTTATAGGTCGGCGTTATGATCATTCCTGATCACTTTACTTCATTTGCTGTTTGTATATTTGTGTGGTTACTTCGTTTACTTTAAGGTGAGTTATACTCCCGTTTTTACATACTTTTCAAAGTATATTTTTGGGATGTGATTACATGTATTTTATTTTTACGTTCAGACACAAGTGGCAATTAAATTTAAATTATTCATTATGAGTTGAACAAAAATATTCCTTAGTCTGGTAACTATAATCACTGGTTTCTACTGGTGGACGCGAATCCAACAGATAGATCTATCGGGTTTGACAACCCCATTTCGAGCTAGTCGCGCTAGTAATTTATAATCGGAATGTTTAGTACTTCGTATTTTGTTGTAGATACAATTGTTCAGTGTATATGTAACAACCCAAACCAAACCACGAACAACCCGTGTAAAAATACAAAACAAAAAAAATTTTGCTCGTTCAGCAAATGGCGCGGCGCGCCATATGGGCGTGCGGCGCGCCAAACTGGTCTGTCCCAAAAAGTTTGGAATGCGAAAAAGATCGACTAGTTCCCGACATTTTTAGACAAACGCTTTTAACCACACATTCAAATATGTAAAACTACCACGATTTAAACATAAAAATGATGTTTTACAAGCGGGGCCCACACGACCCAAAATACAAGTTTAATACAATTTATGAGTTTCGACCACCAAAAAGTTTAAGTACCAAACTACACTATGAGCATGGCGTTTGGGATTAAACTACCCACGTCTCGGTCAAACTCCCAAAAGTCAACACATCCAAAAGCGTCCCCTACAATAAAGCGGGATCTCTAGTCCAAGGTAATGCCCTTACCCTTGTCCACAACCGAACCTATAACAATAGTAAACAACGAGAGGGTAAGCAAAGCTTAGTGAATGCAATAATTATACGAATAAATATATAATTATACCTACTTGCAAACACTTACATAAACTGCAAACATGCTAGCAAACACAATTAGCTTATCGTCACAATAACAAGCTATAAATCTCCAATACCACAAGCTAGCATAACAACCGCATATAAATATAACTCGAATAATATAATATGCTTATAACACAAATAACTATGGTTAACCAATAGTACAAGGGAACGGCGCTCGCGAAAATGCCATCGGTGTTCATAACATCCGTTAGGGCACTTAACACCTCGCACCACTAACCCCTAGGGTGGCACCTTAACACCTCGGCACATCACCCCGAGTGGCATCTTAACACCTCGATGCATCACTTATAAATTTACGGAGTGACGTCTTAACACCTCGACACTACACTCCTAGGTGGCATCTTAACACCTCGATGCTACACCCGATTGGCATCTTAACACCTCGATGCTACACTCTTCACGTGAAACGTGGTGTCTTAACACCTCAACACTACACATTTCACGCTACAACAAATAGATACATTATATACCTACACATATAATTATTCCACTCAACTCGAATACTTGAAGAACGGATCCCGCGATCTTAACTTCTTCCACCGACTTCACGCAAATCACCTACGCAAAGTATAAATGCAAATAAGCTACGCATAATGCTTATTCGACTCAAACAACACTTATGTTCTTCTAGAACATCCTACTTGACCAACTTTGACCAATGACCATTTTTTTGCTCGAAAACCTTCATAATCCCAAATGACTTGTGATTATGCCTCAACAACATCATTTAAACATGGTTTGGTCAACCGATCACTCATTTAAACACACGACCCGCCCATTTGGTCCTAAAGTGTGTTTTACACCATTTTATGCATAAAACGATACTCAAAAGTCCAAAACTTATGAAATCATATCCCGCGTTCCCGAAATATCTAATCTTAACTCTTATAGCCATTAAACGAAATTTATAGGGCCGTTTACTCAAAAACCTATTTTATGAACTAAACTAGTCAAACTTTCAAGTTCATGAGTTCTTTCATCAATCCTTTAATCATAAGACTCTTAGATGAATTAAACCCTTTAATTAAGTTCCTTAATCAACTAATCACCTTTATCAAACTCTAATCTCATTAAAACAACCATTTTCATCATCACTAGTTTAAACCTTCATGTTCATGACTAGTGGGGTTCTTTAAACTAACCAACAAGATCATTAACACAAATTAAACCCCAAATCATATGAGAAATCAATCAAAAACGGATCTTGAAGTTAACACTTACCGTTTGTACTTTCGTGTAGCCAAGAACGAGAGGAACGAGAAACCTTCACGCACCGAAAGTCGAATCACGAGCCTTGAACCTCAAATCTCCACTTGAATCTTGAGTGTGTTTAGAGTTTAGAGAGAAAATGGAGAAATAAATGGAAAAGAAAATGAAATAAAAAGATATGTGGAGGTGAATGAGTCCCCCAAACTGCCTTTTGTGGCCTAAAACCGTCCATATGCGAAAGGACCATAATACCGTTCATTTAAACACTTAAAATGCTGAAAAAACGCATCAGACGCTTTTGGCGCGCCGCGCCAAATGGTGGGGCGCCGCTTCAATATGCAGGTCAGATTTCAGAAACTTGTTTTGGCCATAACTTTTTGACCGTAGCTCCATTTTCGATGAATCAAATATCGTTGGAAACGTAATAAGATATTCTTTCCAATGGTAAGGCTTTGAAACATCAACTAAAACTTTATTTGGGGTCGAAAAGATACGTACACACCTTGTCACTTCAGACAACGTCCAGTTTCCTTCGACGTTCGAGCAAGCAACACGTACACTTCATACACGCATCATACACCATAAATACATTATGTACAATAAATATTTGGGTCTTACAACTCTCCCCCACTTAAACTCGATCACGTCCTCGTGATCTTCTCCACTTAACCAATCCGGAACTACTCAACAGTCCTCAATTATAAGTCCCAATCCGACTTTTTAAGCAATTCTTCCCAATGAATCGCCTTTAACAACTAAAATCATCACCCGCAATTTTACCGAAACTAAAATTTGAGCACTAAAACCTGCTCAATCCCCCATACATCGGGAAAAACTCAACCGATCTCGTACCGAGATATCAACCCTATAGCGTACCCTTTCCAAGTACAATGCCAAAAACAACCAAATATCGACCTAAGGTCAACAACCCAAATGATGAAGACCAAGTAAAGACGAATCCTTACGGATAACACTTACCATCTAACACCCTTAGTAGTGCGCAAACATAGCTAATACGCAACTACCCAATTACGTGAGCAAAATACGGCTATTACATCACTAATCACACAACATGGTCCTTACGACCGAACCATCAGAGCTTAAAACAACCAGTGGTTCTCAAGTCCAACAACGTGAAGGTTAGTTCACACGAAACCCATGGTTTACAAAAACGGCTATCGTGATATATCCGTAGTGTGCAAAAACGGCTATTGCGACACTACCAACCATATGTGAGCAAAACACGGCTATCGCATCACTATTTACCAACGTGTGAGTAAAAATCGGCTATCACTCACAACCATGTGCACAAAACGTCTATGTGCACAATTTATACGGGCAATTAGCATCATAACCCTACAAGTAACGGTTCCTTCCAAAACCCGCTCACCATCAATCACAACCACGAGTGGTTAACGAAGAGCTAATCCTTCCGGATATCCCTCGTCACCTATCATAAGTCAAACACGGTCAACATAGAGATAACCCCAAATAAACACCACGTAACCACCTTGTAGTTCACAAAATGGCTATCGTGTAACTACCACCCAAGGTATACGATAATGAGGCATCGTAACCTTTCTCAAAGTCCCATTACTCTATTCCCAAAGGTAACCACACGGCTACCACAATCGAGCCAAGAACCACCCATATTACTCATAGACACAACAATAATTCCCTAGAAGAGAATCCGGCATACACATCCCTTAACCGAGGGATCTTACTTTGCTCGTCGAACACGTAACTTATCTCCCAATGAGATTTACCACCTTACCACCTCGGTGATAATTTAAATCCAAAAACCATAAGTACAATTTATTCCAAATCGTACTTTTACCACAATCAACCAATGTAGGTCTCAACACTAGCTTCGAATCCCTACGAGCATCATCCAAATATCACTGCAATAGAACACCTTCGTGTAAGAGTACAAACTCCCCCACTTAGAACTCCGCTTCGTAACCACATCATCGAACAATAGCATCCCGTGGAATGACCACTTATCAACATACACAACCAATATCCTCATTGGTCATAGTCCTTGAATTCTCGCGAATTCGTCCTTAACAATAAATCCCGACGATAAACACATATATCTAATTTCCTCGTAGTACACAAAATGGCTATTTTGTAACTACTACCCAAAGTATACGACAATGAGGCATCGTACCCTTTCTCAAGTCCCATTACGCTTCCTCGGTAGGAATATAAATCCTAATAAAGTCGACACAATTTCTTTGATGTAACACTACCAACTTCCTAACGTGGAACCTCGTTCCTAAATTAAATCGTCAAGATTACAATGTCAAACGATTTCGCCATTTACCGTCGTACACGACCATACTTGGCGTCGGTCCCTCTTCCTGAATTCTCGAGAGCTCAATTCAATAATAATAAATACTAACGTCTACCGTCACCCAATTGCGCCACTAAAGTGATGACACAATGTAAACATAACACGTATCCTTTTAGAATGAAATTACCGCTACCCGCAAGGTAGACTTTTCCAACTATCAAATCCTTTCTACCCGTTACCACTACGAAACATCCGGTCAACGATACACACATGCTCTCAAGGGTTTCACCCCTTTCACTACAAAAGCGAACCCGCGCTCACAACCTAATATCAAAGTCCGTTCTCATGGCCTAGTAGAATCATTTACCCCATCACTAAGAAATGCTTGGTTGCACCAAGTCTTACGCCCTTGTCCATCCATACAAACGTCATCGTAGGGTGTTTCCATTAGGAATGCCACCCATACTAATACTACGTATTACCGCCATGCATTCGTCCCCAGGGCGCATTTCCACGAGTCAACGACTCAAAAGCTACCCCGGTGCACTATCATCAAAATCGCTAACAAACCGAATCTTCACCGAGTTCACTAATCCCGCACCCTTATGGGTACCTTTGAAACATACACTCACTTGAGACTAATTAGACCACGAAACAAAGTTTAAGTCTCTAATACATACATGAATCCATCGGCACACAATAAACAATAATAAGGCATATTTGTACCAAAGACGAAAATACCTGAAACATCATCGTTGGACCCTTGCGCTTCACTGACCCTAAGATAGTCACGCTCTAACCTCCTAACCCGATCGACAAACGATTCGGAGCACTCCGACTTATGGTGTCCCTTCTTTTGGCAAATAAAGCACTTGATTGTGCTTAAAGGTACACTCATACAATCCCGTTCCAAATGACCTCGTCCTCCACACCTAAAGCACGTAGGCCCATAACCTCCCTTAATCCTCTTCTTCACTTTTTCAACACCTTCGGGCGTACTTCTCGCCCTCTTACTAGGAGCACCTCTTGATTCCAACTTTCTCTTACCCAAAGAGTGATCCGCAAATTTTGGAGCATGAGATTTAATCCCCATAGTTGCTCCTTTGTCACCGACACCTTGAGGTTTAGGAAACCTCTTTTCTAACTCTCCCTTCACGACCTTAGGCACTTGGTCTCGGACCATCTCGGTCACTATTCCCTCGAACGACTCTTGGAGAACTTGTTTAACCTTGTCGGCGAAAATCAAAATATAGCGTTCGAACACTGCCTCAATCCTTAACGTTAACTCATCCTTCCCTTCATGAATAGGCTCACTCGTTCCACATCCATCTTCCGTTTTCATTCTAAGGAATGCAAACGATTAGATCACGAGCGTGTAAACCATACGCACAACACCGTTCCATCTTGTTAAACACTCGTCGTACATAACTTGTTAGACATGATTTGCACCCGTAATAAGGTTTGCAAGTCCTTATTACGCATACACGCCGTATCAACTTGTTAGTACAACGACCGCCCCGCTCGATGATATAAACAAACACAAACAAATTCTACACGACAAATCACACGCGAGAATTATTATCACAACACAATAATATATTAATAATATCCGCATTACTAATATAAACGTTTGTCCACTTACAAACGAGGCACTAACTATAACCCGTTCCGACCCATAATCCTACAAGTCCCGCAACAAATTAAGCACACACAAAAGTCTAAGTCTAGGCACCTATCTCAAGTCACCTAAATCCCTTAGACCATGTTCTGATACCAATTGTAACAACCCAAACCAAACCACGAACAACCCGTGTAAAAATACAAAACAAAAAATTTTTTGCTCGTTCAGCAAATGGCGCGGCGCGCCATATGGCCGCGCGGCGCGCCAAACTAGTCTGTCCCAAAAAGTTTGGAATGCGAAAAAGATCGACTAGTTCCCGACATTTTTAGACGAAACGCTTTTAACCACACATTCAAATATGTAAAACTACCACGATTCAAATATAAAAATGATGTTTTACAAGCGGGGCCCACACGACCCAAAATACAAGTTTAATACAATTTATGAGTTTCGACCACCAAAAAGTTTAAGTACCAAACTACACTATGAGCATGGCGTTTGGGATTAAACTACCCACGTCTCGGTCAAACTCCCAAAAGTCAACACATCCAAAAGCGTCCCCTACAATAAAGCGGGATCTCTAGTCCAAGGTAATGCCCTTACCCTTGTCCACAACCGAACCTATAAAAATAGTAAACAACGAGAGGGTAAGCAAAGTTTAGTAAATGCAATAATTATATGAATAAATATATAATTATACCTACTTGCAAACACTTACACAAACTGCAAACATGCTAGCAAACACAATTAGCTTATCGTCATAATAACAAGCTATAAATCTCCAATACCATAAGCTAGCATAACAACCACATATAAATATAACTCGAATAATATAATATGCTTACAACACAAATAACCATGGTTAACCAATAGTACAAGGGAACGGCGCTCGCGAAAATGCCATCGGTGTTCATAACATCCGTTAGGGCACTTAACACCTCGCACCACTAACCCCTAGGGTGGCACCTTAACACCTCAGCACATCACCCCGAGTGGCATCTTAACACCTCAATGCATCACTCATAAATTTACGGAGTGGCGTCTTAACACCTCGACACTACACTCCTAGGTGGCATCTTAACACCTCGATGCTACACCTGAGTGGCATCTTAACACCTCGATGCTACACTCTTCACGTGAATCGTGGTGTCTTAACACCTCGACACTACACATTTCATGCTACAACAAATAGATACATTATATACCTACACATATAATTATTTCACTCACCTCGAATACTTGAAGAACGGATCCCGCGATCTTAACTTCTTCCACCGACTTCACGCAAATCACCTACGCAAAGTATAAATGCAAATAAGCTACACACAATGCTTATTCGACTCAAACAACACTTATGTTCTTCTAGAACATCCTACTTGACCAACTTTGACCAATGACCATTTTTTTGCTCGAAAACCTTCATAATCCCAAATGACTTGTGATTATGCCTCAACAATATCATTTAAACATGGTTTGGTCAACCGATCACTCATTTAAACACACGACCCGCCCATTTGGTCCTAAAGTGTGTTTTACACCATTTTATGCATAAAACGATACTCAAAAGTCCAAAACTTATGAAATCACATCCCGCGTTCCCGAAATAGCTAATCCTAACTCTTATAGCCATTAAACGAAATTTATAGGGCCGTTTACTCAAAAACCCATTTTATGAACTAAACTAGTCAAACTTTCAAGTTCATGAGTTCTTTCATCAATCCTTTAATCATAAGACTCTTAGATGAATTAAACCCTTTAATTAAGTTCCTTAATCAACTAATCACCTTTATCAAACTCTAATCTCATTAAAACAACCATTTTCATCATCACTAGTTTAAACCTTCATGTTCAAGACTAGTGGGGTTCTTTAAACTAACCAACAAGATCATTAACACAAATTAAACCCCAAATCATATGAGAAATCAATCAAAAACGGATCTTGAAGTTAACACTTACCGTTTGTACTTTCGTGTAGCCAAGAACGAGAGGAACGAGAAACCTTCACGCACCGAAAGTCAAATCACGAGCCTTGAACCTCAAATCTCCACTTGAATCTTGAGTGTGTTTAGAGTTTAGAGAGAAAATGGAGAAACAAATGGAAAAGAAAATGAAATAAAAAGATATGTGGAGGTGAATGAGTCCCCCAAACTGCCTTTTGTGGCCTAAAACCGTCCATATGCGAAAGGACCATAATACCGTTCATTTAAACACTTAAAATGCTGAAAAAAACGCATCAGACGCTTTTGGCGCGCCGCGCCAAATGGTGGGGCGCCGCTCCAATATGCAGGTCAGATTTCAGAAACTTGTTTTGGCCATAACTTTTTGACCGTAGCTCCGTTTTCGATGAATCAAATATTGTTGGAAACGTAATAAGATATTCTTTCCAATGGTAAGGCTTTTAAACATCAACTCAAACTTTATTTGGAGTCGAAAAGATACGTACACACCTTATCACTTCAGACAACGTCCAGTTTCCTTCGACGTTCGAGCAAGCAACACGTACACTTCATACACGCATCATACACCATAAATACATTATGTACAATAAATATTTGGGTCTTACAGTATATTATTTATTGTGTTTGGCAAGGGTAAATAAAGGGTTAAGTGGTTACCAGGTGGCTCATTGATAATGGAATAATGTTTAATGTTTTCTAACATTATAAATCTTGTGGTCTAAAGTTTATTCAATTATTTAAACCTATAATTCACTCAACATTTTTATTGACAGTTTACTCGCATGTTTTCACAAGTACTTGAGTTTGTTTGATGCTTCCGCTGTGTTAGAAGAGTCTGCATGCATTTGGGCAGATTTTTATTAAACAATTATGAAACTTTGAACTTGCATTCTATTTTGGAATAATTTAAACTTGTGGGTTTTGTTGACAATGTTTTATGTCAACTTTGGTATTTAATATGTTGGGTTACTTAAACTACATATTTTTGGGTATGTTTCCTTTTTGGAAAACTTTTGAAATAAAAGAATGCAATGTCGTTTACTAAATACATTTAAGTTCGATCAAGCTATGGGACCAAGTGACGGAGCCGTTAAGTGTATTGACGGGGCCATCACAGTTGGTATCAGAGCTCTGGTTGTAGGGAACTAGGTGGTCATAATGTGGTCAACCCGTGGTTTTTAGGGTGCATTAAAGTTTAGTCTACAGCCCGACCCTTTTTGTTAAAGCATTATTATGCATTTCATTTCGTATGAGGAATAATTATAAGTTATTACTTATGTTATTTCTATGTTGTATGTGATTTGTGGTTTTACTGTTTGCAGATGTCGACTTCGAGCAACAATTCCGTTCTGGCTTCTGCTCCTTCATCTGCTGCTAGACGCCGTGCTCATCAGCCTTTGATCGATGATCCAGTTGACCACTACATGGCTACCATCACTCACATGACTAGAGCATACTCGAATGAGACGCGTATTAATGCTCTCAGCGACTGTATGCGGGTCTTGCCGCATAACGAGGTGATGGACGAGATTAGAGCTAGTATGGATTCGTTTATCAGTCTTAAGTATAATGTTGGGTTCGAGACCCGGAAGCGTAACCGTGAGGTGGATGCTAAGTTCGAGGCTCTTGAGAGCATAGCTCGTGGTCTGAAGTCAGAGTTGGAGGAGGTGAAGGGAAAGTTGAGGAAGTATGAGACTCCTGACGAGCCTCATACCGGCCCAGCTTATCACACCCGCTCTAAGCAGATGTGATATGATGATTCATGATTGATTATTTATTTCATAAAACTTAATGTGCTTTTATACAGTCATTTTTGGGTGATGTACGGCGTTTTGCCGAGGATTTTATTAAGGTTTTGTTATGGGATATTTTTCATTTATGTATGGATGGTTTTTTATTTATGACATCTGTTATCATTATCATATTTTATTTCGGATGTTGTGACTCTTGGCATGTTATATTATGCGTAATATAGTTCATGCATGTTAGGTGCTATGTATGTTGTATGATTTCTATCATAAAGTATGTATGCATGTGGTGGCTATTTCTATAACTATCATACTGTCATGTTATTACTCATAGTGTTTATTGACTATTATTTTAATGGTCAATCTTTTCGTGTTCGATCTATTCCTTTATAACACTGGTATTATTCTTAGTACTAATGGTTGTGTTATTCTGTTTTGAAGATCATGCTTCCCCGCGAGTCCAACGAAGTCCGTATGCAACGTCTTATCTCCGAAGGAATAGCAGCTGCTACGGTAGCTAATGTTAATGCTAATGCTAATAACAACAACCTGGTGGGATGTTCCCACAAGACGTTTATGACAAGTCGTCCACAAGAATTTAGTGGCACTGAAGGACAAATTGGACTTACTCGTTGGTTCAAGAAGATTGAGTCTATTTTTAGGGTTAGCCGAGTCCGAGAGGAGGATAAGGTTAGTTTCACAAGCTGCACTCTTAAAGATAGTGCATTAACTTGGTGGGACAACTTGGTTAGTAGTTTGGGTAATGATGTGGCGCATGGTTTGACTTGGAACAATTTTAAATAAAGAATGATCACCCGTTATCGACCCCGGGGTGAACTTAAGAAGTTATAGGCTGGGCTTAAGAACTTGAAAATGAAGGGCACCGAGTTAGATGCCTATGAATAAAGGTTCTTTGAGTTGACTTTGTTGTGTCCTAATACTTATGCTGATGAGAATCTTAAGATTGAAGCTTATATTGATGGGTTATCTGAGAAAATTGAGCATGGGGTTGAGTCTAGTGAGCCCCAGACTATTGGGGCTGCTATGTCTATGGCTCATAAACTTAATGATAAGATTTTGAGGAGAAGTAAGGCTGCTATGACCAATGCCAGTGAGGAAGTTGTTAAAAAGACTGATAATGGGAAAAGGAAGTGGGATAATAACCGCAACCAGAACCAAGGTCAGCAGAAGAAACAAGATACTTCTGGTTCTAATAACCGTAATCAGCTTGTTTGTCCTCGATGTTATAAGGCTCATGATGGTTATTGTACGGTTACTTGTAAGAGGTGTTCCAAGTAGTGATACATTGCTAAAGATTGTACGTTAATTATGCCGGGTTCTGCTACTCCTGCTGCAGGTGGTAGTAACAATACTGGTAATAATGGTGGTAATCAGAGAGTTTGTTATGAATGCGGTAAGCTGGGGCATTTCCGTGATGTTTGCCCTAACAAGAAGACTATTGAGAATGCACGTGGAAGAGCATTCAACATTAATGCCAGGGATGTTGAAGAAGATCCTAAACTTGTTACGAGCATGTTCTCGGTCAACGATTTATCAGTTTATGTACTATTTGATTCGGGGGCTGATTTGAGTTTTGTGTCGAATAAATTAAGTCCAAATATCAAAACTCCGTTAACTCCTCTAGATAATATTTATGTTGTAGAGATAGCTAATGGTAAAGTGCTTACTGCTAAGACTATGTGTCGTAAATGTAACATTAATTTGGCTGGTAGAGATTTTGAGATAGATTTGATACCGATTGACCTAGGCAGTTTTGACGTTGTTATTGGTATGGATTGGTTGTCTGCGAATCGTGCTGAGATTGTGTGTTATGAGAAAGCTATTCGTATTACTAATGTGGTTGGAGAGCCGCTGATGGTTTTTGGGGATAAGAAATGCAGACAGTTAAACCTTATTAGCTGTTTGAAAGTTCATAAACATCTTCGCAAAGGCTGTCATGCTATTCTAGCCCATGTTGTTGATTCTAATAAAGAAGAGAAGAGCGTTGGTGATGTTCATATTGTTAGAGATTTTCCTGAGGTATTTCCCGAAGATTTACCAGGCCTACCACCGCAACGCGCGGTAGAATTTCAAATCGATCTTGTTACCGGTGCTGCTCCTGTAGCACGTGCTCCTTACCGACTTGCGCCTTCCGAACTTCGAGAATTGTCGAGTCAACTTCGTGAGTTGTTAGACAAGGGTTTTATTCGTCCTAGTTCATCCCCTTGGGGAGCTCCCATTCTATTTGTAAAGAAGAAAGATGGTCTGTTTCGTTTGTGCATTGATTATCGTGAATTAAACAAGCTTACTATTAAAAACCATTACCCTCTTCCAAGAATTGATGATCTGTTCGATCAGCTTCAAGGTTCATCTGTTTATTCTAACATCGATCTTCATTCCGGTTACCATCAACTGCGTGTTAAAGAATCTGATGTTTCGAAAACCGCTTTTCGCACCCGTTACGGTCACTACGAATTCCTTGTTATGCCTTTCGGATTGACAAATGCACCTGCTGTGTTCATGGACCTCATGAACCGTGTGTGCAGACCCTATCTGGACAAATTCGTTATTGTATTCATCGACGACATTGATAATGCTAAAAATGAACATATATTTCATAGCATTATTCC
The DNA here is from genome assembly GCF_046630445.1 of Rutidosis leptorrhynchoides. Lineage (NCBI taxonomy): Eukaryota > Viridiplantae > Streptophyta > Magnoliopsida > Asterales > Asteraceae > Rutidosis > Rutidosis leptorrhynchoides. The sequence goes on along the minus strand of NC_092340.1, from coordinate 133,941,276 downwards.
TCAAGAAAGACAAGCTTTTAGTTGCAATTGTTCTATTTACAAGTGATATTCGTTTAAATAATAAAAGATGAAGACAAAAGACAGATTCGACGAATTGAAGACGCAAATGACCAAAAAGCTCAAAAGTACAAAGTACAATCAAAGTGGTTCAAATTATTGATGAGAAACGTCTCCAAATTACCAGAGTACAAGACGCAAAACGCAAAGTACAAGATATTAAATTGTACGCAAGGACGTTCGAAAATCCGGAACCGGGACTAAAGTCAACTCTCAACGCTCGACGCAACGGACTAAAAATTACATGTGAACTATGCACATAAATATAATATACTATTTAAATAATTCTTAAAATTATTTATATATTATATATATTTATATAAATCGTCGGCAGAATGCAAACAAAGAATTGTGACCTGGAAAAGCTGGCCATGCGATCGCATGGCCTGGAAGGCAAAAAACCATGCGATGACAGGTCTGGTCCTATAAAGTTCGCGAGTTTTGGACGAATTTTTACACCTTTATCCATCCATCTCTCTATCTCACTCACGTATATATATATATATATATATATATATATATATATATATATATATATATATATATATATATATATATATATATATATATATATATATATATATATATTATAATTTTAATTTTAAATTCTAATAATAAGGATATGTTAGCGAATGTTTAAGGGTGTAAGTCGAAATTCTGTCCGTGTAACGCTACGCTATTTTTAATCATTGTAAGTTATGGTTAATGTTATTTTTAAATTAATGTCTCGTAGCTAAGTTATTACTATGCTTATTTAATGCCGAAGTAATCGTGATGTTGGGCTAAATATTAAATTGGGTAATTGGGCTTTGTACCATAATTGGGGTTTGGATAAAAGAACGATACTTGTAGAAATTAGACTATGGGCTATTAATGGGCTTTATATTAACTAAACGACACCTCGTTAATTTAATATATAGACTTATAATTTGACGTATTTATATATAACCACATACGCTTGACTGGGCACGGTGGGCGGGATATCTGTAAATACCAATAATTGTTCATTTTACCGGACACGGAACTGGATTAATAGTTAATAGACTTGTTGAAATAGGGGTGGATTACATTCAAGGGTAATTGGTGTAATTGTTAACAAAGTAGTAAAACCTTGGACTACACGCAGTCGATAACCTGGTGTATTCATTAAACAAAGTATTAAGACCTTGTTACAATTCGAATCCCCAATTAGTTGGAATATTTGACTTCGGGAATAAGAATAATTTGACGAAGACTTTTGCACTTTATGATTATGACTGATGGACTATTATGGACAAATCCGTATGGACATATTAAATAATCCAGGACAAAGGACAATTAACCCATGGGAATAAACTAAAAACAACACGTCGAACATCATGATTATGGAAGTTTAAATAAGCATAATTCCTTTATTTCATATTTAATTTCCTTTATTTAATATTTAATTGCACTTTTAATTATCGCACTTTTATTTATTGTCATTATATTTAATTGCACTTTTAATTATCGTACTCTTTAATTGTCGTACTTTTTATTTATCGCATTTTTATTTATCACAATTTCATTATCGTTATTTACTTTACACTTTAAATTAAGTTATATTTATTTTTAATATTTTACATTAGGTTTTAACTGTGACTAAAGTTTTAAAATCAACAAACCGGTCATTAAACGGTAAAAACCCCCTTTATAATAATAATACTACTTATATATATTTTTTTATTTTTACAATTATAAGTTAAAACTAATAGAGCGTTAAGCTTGTTTAAAAGATCCCTGTAGAATGAACCGGACTTACTAAAAACTACACTACTCTACGATTAGGTACACTACCTATAAGTGTTGTAGCAAGGTTTAAGTATATCCATTCTATAAATAAATAAATCACTTGTGTAAAATTGTATCGTATTTAATAGTATTTCGTTGTAAAAAAATAATACTATTTCATATACACCTCTCATAACATCAAGTATTTTTGGCGCCGCTGCCGGGAAAATTCTTGCTTAAACGCCGGAAGCGCAACGCTATATAAAAAAAACACTTTTATTAATTTTTAGTTTACTTTTATAAAAATACGCTTTTGTAAAAATACGTTTTAAATATATGAAAATATAAAAAGAAAAACAAAATATTTATATATTTTTAATAGTTTGTTATATATATATAAAATTATAAAGTTTCTTTATCTTTATTTTTAGTTTTTAAGAATTAAGTTTTTATTTAATTTATATAAATATTCTATATTTTAAAAATAGAAAAAAAATATAAAACCATTCGGCCCGATCACTGTTGCAGTCCAGGTTCTGGCCCAAATTCGCAGACCATGCGACCGCATGGTATTTCAACGGTCAGGCCATGCGATCGCATGACCTGATTTGACTCGCCTCATAACCTCAGCCGATAGTAGGGTGTAATTATTATTATTATTATTATTTAATTATAACCCTAATTAGGGTTTAGTTATTTAATTATTTAGTTTAGTTTTTATTTAATTTGTTTTATTTAGTTTAATTAGTTTTAATAAATTATAAAATTAATAGTTTTATAAAATAAATAATATAAAAATAATATTTTTATAAAATTGTACTTTTTACAACTTTAAGTTTTATTTTTATATTTTGTATCTTTTTATTTGTTTTAGCGTAATATTTGTATTTTTCTCTCGTATTTAGTTCTAAGTCATAGTTTTTACCATAGTTATTTTTATTTCTAGATTTTTAGGCTTTGCCGTAAAATCCCTTAAGTGCTTTTTCTTTAGACTAAGATTTAGGTGCTTTAGAATTTTGCGACGCCGTTTTTAATATTTTAGTACCTTTTTAAGTTATTGCCATTTTGGGATATAGTATTTCTTTTAAGCTTTAATATTTTTAGACGCAACTTTTAATTCTTAGTTTTTAGTTCCTTTTTAAGTTTCGACGTGCTACTTTCTTATTTTTATTTTTCGACGCCTTTTATTTTTCGACATTTTTCGACGCGCTCTTTTTCTTTCTTATTTCTCGACACTCTAGTTTTTAGGACATAGAATTTTCTATTTCTTCTCCAAATTTCTTTAAATTTCAACGAAAAATTATTTTAAGTGGTTAAATTGATAGACATCCATTTTCTGGTTCGTAGTAATAGTTTGATTTGTACGTAGACCGGGTTATTGGAGCCAAACAGTACTCAATTATATTGAGACCAAACGAATCCTGCCCCTCTGCTGCATCTTTTGGCTATTCGAAACGTGGGCAAAATCAGAAAAGTCTATTAATTTGATAACTTATATAATTTTTCTTATTTTTATAACTAATAGGATATTCAGTGAATGCACCGAGCAAAACGTTCACCACCTTTTGTACGTTCACCACCTGCAACTCGATCAAGACATCTAGTAAATATTGTCGCCGTTGATTTTTCTTTAGAATCGTCATCAAGTCGACCAAGTACTCCAATTCAAATTTCCGATAATCCATTTTTTGAACCCGACCTCACAATTGAGAATCCGGAGGATATTCAGGGACAATTCAGAGATCCTGAACCATTAATCTTTCCTCTGGAACCACCAATCATTCAAACAGAGATTATTGAGGAACCAACAATTAAATCAGAATCCTATAGTGATTCAGATTCAACTAATTCAATCATGGAAAATCTGGAACCTCTAAGTATGGAAGACCGAATGAGAGCTAAATGCACTGGCCAAGGTCACGCAATTACTCAACCAGACATTAATGTGCCAGATTATGAAATCAAAGGACAAATCCTACACATGGTAACTAATCAATGCCAATTTAGTGGTGCACCGAAGGAAGATCCAAATGAACATCTTCGTACATTTAATAGGATCTGCACTCTATTTAAAATCCGAGAAGTGGAGGATGAACAGATATATCTCATGTTATTTCCCTGGACTTTAAAGGGAGAAGCCAAAGATTGGTTAGAATCGTTACCTGAAGGGGCGATTGATACATGAGATGTTTTAGTTGAAAAATTTCTTAAACAATTCTTTCCGGCATCTAAAGCCGTAAGACTTCAAGGAGAAATTGTTACGTTCACGCAAAAGCCAAATGAAACTCTATATGAGGCATGGACAAGATTTGGAAAGTTGTTAAGAGGATGTCCGCAACATGGTTTAGACACTTGTCAAATAGTACAAATATTCTACCAAGGATGCGACATCACTACAAGGAAAGACATCGATATAGCAGCTGGTGGTTCCATTATGAAGAAAACAGCAACTGATGCTTACAACATTATTGATAACACTGCTTCCCACTCACATGAGTGGCACCAAGAAAAAGATATCGTTAGATCATCTAAAGCAGCTAGAGCCGATTCTAGCCATGACTTAGATTCCATTTCCGCAAAGATAGATGCTGTCGAGAGACGAATGGAAAAGATGACTAAAGATATTCACTCAATACGAATTAGTTGTGAGCAGTGTGGAGGACCACATTTGAGAAAAGATTGTCTCAGTATTGAACTAACAATGGAACAAAGAGAGAATGTTTCATACATAAACCAAAGGCCTGAAAATAATTATCAGAATAATTATCAACCGCCAAGACCAATCTACAATCAAAACCAGAATTATAACCAAAATCTTCCATACAACAACCAACAAGGTCCAAGTAATCAACAAGTATCCAATAATACTTACAATCAGCAAAGACCTATTTTTCAAAATAAACCACCACAAACCGATGATAAAAGACCAAATTTAGAAGATATGCTGTCGAAGCTAGTTGAATCTCAAACACAGTTTTTCACATCTCAGAAACAAACCAATGAACAAAATGCTCAAGAATTTAGAATTCAACAAGCTTCTATTCAAAATTTGGAACAAGAAGTAAGTAACCTAGAAAGGTTGATAGGTGAAAGAAAACCGGGAAGTCTACCTAGTGATACAAATACTAACCCCCGGAATGAAACAGCTAAAGCCATTACCACAAGAAGTGGTATTTAAACCACCTGAAATACCTGTAATTTCTGATGAAGCTAATCCTACTCCACAAGAACCACAATCTGAACAAGATAAGGAAAAAGAACCGGTTGTTGAAAAGGTTAATTAAGATAACACAGTTAAGGCTAAACCTTATGTTAAACCATACCAACCACCACTTCCTTACCCAAGTAAAATGAGAAAAGAGAGACTTGAAGCCGAGCAATCCAAATTCTTGGATATGTTTAAATAGATAAATGTCAATCTTCCTTTCATTGATGTGATTTCAGGAATGCCTAGATATGCTAAATTTCTGAAAGATCTGATCACAAATAGAAAGAAAATGGAAGAACTCTCGGCTGTTACTATGAATGCTAATTGTTCTGCAGTACTGTTGAATAAGATACCAGAAAAATTATCAGATCCAGGAAGTTTCACAATTCTATGTTTTCTGGGTAGTCTTAGTTCAATAGAAGCATTGGCAGACTTAGGTGCTAGTATAAATTTAATGCCATATTCATTATACGCTAAACTAGACCTTGGAGAATTGAAACCAACACGAATAAGCATACAACTAGCCAATCGATCAGTAAAATATCCTAGAGGGATAATGGAGAACATGCTAGTTAAAGTTGGTACTTTAGTATTTTCAGTAGATTTTGTTATTCTGGACATGGAAGAAAGATTCTCGAGTTCCTCTCATATTAGGAAGACCATTCTTAAACACGGCCAAAGCAATAATAGACGTGTTCGGTAAGAAACTGACCTTAAGTATAGAGGACGAGAGTGTTACCTTTTCAGTTGATCGAGCAATGCAACAATCGCAATCTGCAGATGATACATGTTATTATATTCAAACTATAGATTCACATGCAGAATTGTTAGAAGAATTTCCAGAATTACAAGGAACAGGAGAATGTTCTTTAGGAGAAAGAACTGAACCAATTGATAAAACTGAAATGTTAGCTACACTTATAGCTAATGAATATGAACCAACAACAGAAGAAATTCAAATGCTAAAAGAAGAAGACAGATATCGATATAAATCATCGATAGAAGAACCACCGACATTAGAGTTAAAGCCACTTCCAAACCATTTGGAATATGCTTATTTACATGGCGAATCTGAATTACCTGTAATAATATCATCTTCTCTTACTGAAAATGAAAAATCTCAACTCATTTCTGTGCTAAAAGCTCATAAACCAGCTATTGCATAGAAGATTCATGATATTAAAGGAATAAGTCCTTCGTATTGCACACATAAAATCCTTATGGAAGAAGGTCATAAAATGTATGTGCAATGCCAACGAAGACTAAATCCAAATATGCAATATGTTGTTAAGAAAGAAATTATTAAACTGCTTGATGCAGGTTTAATTTATCCAATTTCTGATAGTCCATGGGTAAGCCCAGTTCAATGCGTACCTAAGAAGGGTGGCATGACTGTCATCACAAATGAAAAAAATGAGCTTATTCCTACTAGGACTGTAACAGGATGGCGTGTTTGTATTGATTATAGAAAATTAAATGACGCCACCAGAAAAGATCACTTTCCCTTACCTTTCATTGATCAAATGTTGGAAAGATTAGCCAGAAATAGTTACTATTGTTTTCTTGATGGTTTTTCCGGATATTTTCAAATTCCAGTAGCACCCGAGGATCAAGAGAAAACCACATTCGCATGCCCTTATGGTACTTTTGCTTATAAACGCATGCCATTTGGACTTTGCAACGGCCCTGCAACCATTCAAAGGTGCATGATGGTGATTTTTCACGACATAATAGAAGAATGCATGGAAGTTTTCAAGGATGACTTTTCAGTCTTCGGTGATACTTTTGAATCATGTCTAGTTAATCTTGAACGAATGCTAATTAGATGAGAACAATCAAATCTAGTACTTAATTGGGAGAAATACCATTTCATGGTTAAAGAAGGCATCGTTCTTGGTCATAAAATTTCAAAGGAAGGAATTGAAGTGGATAGAGCTAAAGTAGATGTAATTGCTAAACTTTCACATCCCACCAATGTTAGAGGAGTTAGGAGTTTTCTAGGGCATGCCGGTTTTTACCGACGTTTCATAAAAGATTTTTCTAAAGTTGCCACTCCTATGAATAAACTCCTAGAAAAAGATGCTCCATTTATCTTTTCAGATGAATGCATCAAATCTTTTAATATTTTTAAAGAAAAACTCACTAATGCGCCGATTATGATAACTCCAAATTGGAATCTACCATTTGAACAAATGTGCGATGCAAGTGATTTTGCAATGGGAGCCGTTTTAGGACAAAGGATTGAAAAACGATTTTAACCTATTTATTATGCTAGTAAGACGTTACAACGAGCACAAATAAACTATACAACTACTGAAAAAGAACTCCTTGCTATTGTCTTTGCTTTTGACAAATTTCGATCATATCTCGTTCTAGCTAAAACGGTGGTCTATACCGACCATTCTGCTCTTAGATACCTATTTTTGAAACAAGATGCCAAACCAAGATTAATCCGTTGGATTTTACTCTTACAAGAATTCAATATTGAAATCCGAGATAAAAAGGGAGCAGAAAATCTCGCAGCTGATCATCTTTCTCGTCTTGAAAATCCTGAATTAGAAGTTCTAAATGAATCGGCCATACAAGACAACTTTCCTGATGAATATCTATTGAAGATAGATTATAATGAAATTTCATGGTTTGCAGACTATGCAAATTACTTAGTATGTGGATTCCTTGAAAAAGGATTATCGTACCAAAAACGAAAGAAATTCTTTAGTGATATAAAACACTATTTCTGGGAAGATCCACATTTGTTTAAAAGTTGTCCCGATGGAATAATACGCCGATGTGTATTCGGAGATGAAGCTAGTAAAATCTTAAACCATTGTCACACAGGACCAACATGAGGGCATTATGGGCCTCAGTTCACAGTAAGAAAAGTTTACGATGCTGGATTCTATTGGCCTACAATTTTCAAAGACGCACTCCTTCTTTGCAAATCCTGTGATGCTTGTCAAAGGACCGGAAAAATAAGTCAATGTGATGAAATGCCACAAAATGTCATTCAAGTATGTGAAGTATTTAACATTTGGGGTATTGACTTTATGGGTCCATTTCCAAAATCTCATAATAATCTCTATATTCTCGTTGCCATTGATTATGTATCTAAATGGGCGGAAGCACAAGCTCTCCCGACTAACGATGCACGAGTTGTAGTTAACTTTTTAAAACATCTTTTTGCTAGGTTTGGAACACCGAAAGCTTTAATAAGTGATCGGGGTACACATTTTTGTAACAATCAACTTGAGAAAGTTCTCAAAAGATATGGAGTAACTCATAAAATCTCCACTGCTTATCATCCACAGACAAGTGGACAAGTTAAAAATACCAACCGAGCTTTAAAACGTATTCTAGAGAAAACCGTAGGATCAAATCCGAAGGAATGGTCCATGAAATTGGAGGATGCACTCTGGGCTTTTAGAACAGCCTACAAAACTCCAATTGGAACCACACCTTTTAAACTCGTTTACGAAAAAGCATGTCATCTTCCAGTAGAAATTGAACACAAAGCATTTTGGGCTTTGAAGATATGTAATCTTGATTTACATGAAGCCGGACGTCTACGGTTAAGTCAATTAAACGAATTAGAAGAATTAAGACATGAAGCATACGAAAATTCGTTAATCTATAAAGAAAGAACGAAGAAATGGCATGATAAAAGAATTAGAAGATCAAAATAATTTAAAGAGGGAGACAGAGTTCTTCTTTTCAATTCACGATTCAAGCTATTTCCTGGAAAATTAAAATCAAGATGGTCTGGACCATTTATTGTAACGACCCGCATTTTTTTCGATCATACTATACTTATAAGATTAATATTTACATAAATTAAACCTTGCCAACATGATAAGCAATCCAAATTGTCGAGATTTATATTTCCGAAAAGAGTTTTACGCAACGTTTGACCGTCTAGTTTGACCAATGATATCACGAACTATACAATATATAATAATTATACGTTTGTGTATATATATGTATATATACATATTTAACATGATTAATAAATGTTTTAATATCTCATTTTGTATTAATAACAACAAGTTATAAGTATATTTTGAAACTACTAACTTAAGTTTTCAAAATGATAACAATACGTAACGTTAATTGACATAAATACTTAAGACTTATAATGTTTATACATATATTGTATAAGTAATGTATTTAATCACTTTTAAAGACTTAAATACATAAAATCATATAAGTGTATTCACAAAAGATAGCCATATTTGAATCCTCATTCCATTTTTCACAAAATTTCTATACGTATACCTAGAGTATTTGTACTCGTATCATACCAAGCTTCTATACGTATTTACTAATAGTAAATACACATCAAATCACCACCTAACCCACCCTTGTTACTGCCCTTAGAGCAAGGTAATTGGATTTTGGATGCATGCATGAATTATTACACAAAAATACAACATGTGAACTTGTCCATCATCATCATCATTCACGTTTTTATGGTGTATATATACATGATCATTTTGCTTCATTTACTACTTCAATTTCCTAGCTAAAACACACACTCTTTCTTACTCTCTAAACTCCATAACAACCCAGCAAAATTCCATAAAGATCTAGCTTCAAAAACCATACTAAAACACCATAAGAAAACCATACAAAAACACTTCAAGAAAACCCTCCAAGAACACCAACTTACTTCCAATCTTTCATCCACTTCTATCACCCTTTTGATTCTAGCTTCTTACTTCTCTTTTACAGCAACTTCATCCAAGGTACTTGAGGTAGAATATATGTTCATAACCTTATTCGATTCATATATATATAGCTATCATATTTTGTGGTATACAAGTTTAACAACAAGAACATAGTTTGAATGTTTTCAAACTTGTTTGCAAACTAAATAGATCCTTCTAACTTAACTTTTAAAATACTTCAAGACCTGTAATATAACTTATGTATATGCTAATTTAACAAGGTAAAACTTGGTTTTTCAAAGTATAAGTATTTTTAGAAAAATGGTCATTAAATGATTTTGTTGTAACGAAAATGATTAACTTCATAAGTTTCACTAAAGTTTGACCTATGCCGTGTGATTTTGAATACAAACTAAGGTATTTACAGTTCATAGTCTTAAAGAGGGACTCGATCCAAGGAGATGGCAAGTTGAATCAACGAAAACGGACTTGTAACGAAGAAACTATGACCGAAACAAAATTGGTTATCCAAGGCTTAAATGACTTCGGGATTCATTGGAAAAATTTACATAAAATCACATACTTCTAAGATAACATGATATTTTATATATATGTACTTATAATTCAATTTTATATGGTTCAGGATCACCCGTAAACAACACGAGAAGATTAATCATAAGATCCCATGATTGTACGCAACACGTCATTTGACAACACCGGTACCATGGGTCAAGATTAATCTCGACCAATACATATACGTTGGGGTTTTATTTATTTCGTTGGGGGTTTTATTTATTGCGGGTATATTAAACATCTAAAAATGAACCATTAAAAATTGAATTACTAACATCGGAATGCTAACTTCGGACTAAGGAAATATTCAAAGTATTAAAAGTATAACAAGTATATATATATATGTAACGTTTGTTTAAAATGAAAACATATTGATATATTATATATGGATAGGTCCGTGATATCAACCGGAAGACCGAGTCAAATTATATATATCATCAAGACAAGTGTGAGTATATAGTCCCACTTTTAAACTCTAAATATTTCGGGATGAGAATACATGTATTTTATGTTTTACGATATGGACACAAGTAACTGAAAAATATATTCTACGTTGAGTTGTACCACTGGCATACTTCCCTGTAGCTTGGTAACTAATATTTACAGCGGTATTGTAAACGCGAATCCTGTTGATAGATCTATCGGGCCTGACAACCCCAACCGGACTGGACGACCAGTATTCAACGGTTGCACAGTACTTCGTTTTTGTGACTACACTTGGTACGGTGTAGTAAGATTTCATATTAAAGGGAATATGCGACGTGAAAATGTTAAGTATGGTTACCGAGTGCTCAACCACTTAGAATACTTTTATTAAACTGATTATATACGAAATCTTGTGGTCTATATATATATTGCAGCCGGCATTAAACCTATATCTCACCAACTTTATGTTGACCTTTTTAAACATGTCTATTCTCAGGTGATTTCTAAAGCTTCCGCTGCATCATGTTGGATCTAACCAGGATCTTGCGTACGCATGTTTGTGTCAAAAATAAAACTGCATATCCAAGATGTTGTACTGTAAAATATGCTAGAAACCGTGTTGTTGTCATCATTTGTAAAGTTTGTAAGTCGAAGATTATCGCTAAACGTTAATCTTCTTTTTATTGTCTTAAGTTTGTAACAAAAATAATGGTTATGGTTTGTAATGTATAATATATGCAGTTTTCTTTCAAAAATGTCTCATATAGAGGTCAATACCTCGCAATGAAATCATACGTTATCTAACGCGTTCTTATGGTTAAGGACGGGTTATGACATGTGGTATCAGAGCGGTGGTCTTAGCGAACCAGGTTTGCATTAGTGTGTCTAAACCGATAAGTCGTTAGGATACATTAGTAAGTCTGGACTTTGACCGGGTTTGATTTTTTAAAAAAAAAAAAAAAAAAACCATTGCTTATCACTGTTGGTTAAAAATTCATATGTAAATATTATGTAAGTACTAATGGGTTAGTTGTTGTGTGATAGATGTCGGGCTCGAAACTTATTATCACATTCAGCGACTCCGAATCAGAATCTTCAGATTGTGTTTCAGTCATTAACATATCCGATGACGAAAATGGTATTTTTGGGGAAGACTCACAATTTCCAGATGAACCAACTATAGAAATATCGGAAAGTGAACCCGAGGAGGAAAGTGAACCCGAAGAGGAAAGTGAACCCGAAGAAGAAAGTGAACCCGAGGAAGAAATACTAGAAATTACGAAAGAAAAATTCGATCAAGGAAAGAAACGAAAAGCGAATGAATTAGAAAATTCAAATCCCGAACTTAGTGAGAATGACGTAGCACCAATTCCACTCAACACTACCACCCCTATTCCCGCTATTCCTATTAGTGCTATCCCCGCATCTAGTTCTTCGGCTCCTCAGCCAAAACGTAGGCAGACAGCTAGGATAAGCGTTAGGCCATTCATTGGAACTAAACGCCCTAGAAAATAGACCGAACGATGCACTGCCGTATTAAGCCATGGAATCATATAATGTTTTGTATAATATTATTAGTGTGGTTTGCTTAAAGTTTGATGTAAGATAAGCATATGTAAAATAGCGAAGTATGAAATGCAATAATTTTCCATGGTTAAGTATTATTTAGATTGTAGTAATTGATTCTGTACTAAGCTATTAAGTATGAACATTAACGGGTAGGTACTACCCAAGATATAATTATAAAACGCTAATAAGAAGAAAAGGCTTTTATAATAATACCTGGTTCATATTATTAACAAGCTATAAATGTACTATAAATACATACTACATCTATAATAATCCATGTGAATAATTATTTTCTTTCATTAGGAAATGGCGCGATTGAACCGAATGACGGAACAAGAAGTCGAGAACTTCATCAACCAGCGAGTCAACGATAGAATGCTATGGGTCGAAGCTGCAAGAGCTACTGCAGTTAATCCAAATCCTCGTGTAGGATGCTCCTACAAGACGTTTCAAGCTTGCAAACCTTCATCATTCAGTGGAACGGAAGGACCTATCGGTTTAACCCGATGGATAGAAAAGATGGAGACGGTGTTCAAAATCAGCGGTTGTGATGAAAAAGACATGACCAAGTATGCATCGTGCACTTTACAAGATAGTGCACTCACATGGTGGAAAAATTATGTGAAGGCGGTAGGAGGAGATGTAGCTTATGATACTCCATGGGAAGAATTCAAAGCAATGATAATCACCGAGTATTGTCCAAGGAATGAGGTTATTAAGTTAGAAGATGAGTTACGAAGTTTGAAGGTGGTTGGTACTGAAATCACCAACTACAACCAGCGATTTATGGAATTAGTTTTACTATGTCCTGAATTGGTCCCAACCGAAGCACGGAAGATTGAAATGTACAAAGGTGGTTTGCCCAAAAAGGTCAAGGCAAACGTTACGGCGTCGAAACCTAAGACAATTCATGAAGCTATAACCATGGCGAACGAGCTAATGGATCAGGTCATTTTGGACAAGAAAGCATTCAATACTGAGGTGAAGGTATTGGGGAACAAGAAAAAGTGGAATGGAGGTTATGATCGAGGTAACCAACAACAACCTTATAAGAAACAAGAAACCACGAAAGGTGCGGGTAGCGGTTCAGGCTTTGGTTACAAAGGACAAAGTCCTTTATGCAACCGTTGTCACAAACATCATTTTGGTTACTGCAGTGTGTTGTGCACCAAATGCAATAGACAGGGACATCTTGCTGAAGATTGTAAGGCTCTCGTTACAAATGCAAATGGTAACAAGACTCCTGCCACCAACGCAAATAGAACTGCTTTGGCTAACATTACTTGTTTTGGGTGTGGAAAACAAGGTCACTATAAGAGTCAGTGCCCGAATCCAGAAAAGAATGGCGGACCTGCACGTGGAAGAGCGTTTGTTATTAATGCTAGAGAGGCACGAGAAGACCCGGAACTTGTTACGGGTACGTTTACCATTAATAACTTATCAGCATCTATTTTATTTGATACTGGCGCCGATAGAAGTTACGTGTGTATAAATTTTTACACTAAATTGAATTGTTCATCATTACCTCTAGATGCTAAGTACTTGATTGAGTTAGCTAATGGTAAGCTAATTAAAGCCGATAAAATTTGTCGTGATTGTGAAATAAATCTAGCCGGAGAAACGTTTAAAATCGACTTAATACCCGTAGAATTAGGAGGTTTTGATGTAATAGTCGGCATGGACTGGATGTCCAAAATAGGAGCGGAAGTTGTTTGTGCCAAGAAGGCAATTCGTATTCCTGGTAAGGATAAAATACCGGTGATGATTTATGGAGAGAAGGGTAATTCAAAGCTAAAACTCATTAGCTGTTTGAAAGCCAAGAAGTGTTTAGAAAAGGGATGTTACGCTATTTTAGCACATGTTAATAAAGTCGAAAAGAAAGAAAAGTGCATCAATGACGTGCCTGTGGCAAGAGATTTTCCTGAAGTTTTTCCGGAAGAATTGCCGGGATTACCTCCATTTAGATCGGTAGAATTTCAAATAGATTTAGTACCAGGAGCTGCACCAGTGGCTCGTGCGCCATATAGACTTGCACCGTCCGAATTAAAAGAACTTCAAAGTCAGTTAAAAGAATTATTGGACCGTGGATTCATACGACCAAGTACATCACCGTGGGGAGCTCCAATTTTGTTTGTTAAGAAGAAAGATGGATCTTTTAGGATGTGCATAGATTATCGTGAATTAAATAAGTTAACTATCAAAAATCGGTATCCACTACCGAGAATTGACGACTTATTTGATCAACTCCAGGGATCATGTGTTTATTCGAAAATCGACCTAAGATCGGGCTATCATCAACTACGTGTCAAAGAAGAGGACATTCCGAAAACTGCTTTTCGAACACGTTATGGTCATTACGAATTTTTGGTCATGCCGTTTGGGTTGACAAATGCGCCAGCTGTATTCATGGACCTCATGAATCGAGTTTGTAGTCCGTATTTAGATAAGTTTGTTATCGTTTTCATTGATGATATTCTTATCTATTCCAAGAGTGAGCAAGAGCATGAGCAGCATTTAAGGTTGATATTAGAGTTGTTGAGAAAAGAACAGCTATACGCTAAATTTTCTAAGTGTGCTTTCTGGTTGAAAGAAGTGCAATTTCTTGGTCACGTTGTTAATAGCAAAGGAATTCAGGTCGATCCAGCAAAAACTGAAGCTATTGAAAAATGGGAGACTCCTAAGACACCGACACAGATACGCCAATTTTTGGGTTTAGCCGGTTATTATAGAAGGTTTATTCAAGATTTTTCCCGAATAGCTAAGCCGTTGACAGCATTAACACAAAAAGGGAAGAAATACGAATGGACCTCGGAGCAGGAGAACGCATTTCAATTACTGAAGAAGAAGTTAACTACGGCGCCTATTTTATCGTTACCAGAAGGGAACAATGATTTTGAAATATATTGTGACGCTTCGCGACAAGGTTTTGGTTGTGTTCTTATGCAACGGAAGAAAGTTATTGCATTTGCATCCCGACAATTGAAGATTCACGAGCGAAATTATACGACGCATGATCTAGAATTGGGAGCAGTCGTGTTTGCATTGAAGATGTGGAGACACTACTTGTATGGGGTTAAATTCACTGTGTTTACTGATCATAAAAGCCTTCAACATATTTTTGATCAGAAACAATTGAACATGAGGCAACGTAGGTGGGTCGAGTTAATAAACGACTATGATTGTGAAATTCGTTATCATCCCGGGAAGGCAAACGTGGTGGCTGATGCTTTAAGCAGAAAAGAACGAGAACCAATTCGAGTTCGAGCAATGAACATAAAAATTCGTATGAATCTCAACTCACAAATCAAAGAAGTTCAACGAGAAGCACTTACTAAAGAAAATGTAGGAAATGAAATAATGAAGAAGTATGAGAAGCAACTCATTATGCGGGAAGATGGAATTCGATATTTTGCAAATCGTATTTGGGTACCGAAGTTGGGTGGATTAAGGAAGTTGATATTGAACGAGGCACATAAGACAAGATACTCGATACATCCTGGAGTTGGAAAAATGTATCAAGATCTTAAGACACGTTATTGGTGGCCTAATTTAAAAACAGACGTTGCAACATATGTTGGGGAGTGTTTAACTTGTTCCAAGGTTAAAGCAGAACACCAAAAGCCGTCAGGGTTACTTCAACAACCAGAAATCCCAGAATGGAAATGGGATGGTATTACCATGGATTTCATCACGAAGTTACCAAAGACTGCCTGGGGATACGACACCATTTGGGTGATTGTTGATCGTCTCACCAAGTCTGCACATTTCTTGCCTATAAAGGAAACGGATAGAATGGAGAAACTATTACGATTGTATATAAAGGAAGTTGTTTCAAGGCATGGAATACCTATTTCCATTATATCCGATCGTGATAGTAGATTTACCTCAAAGTTTTGGCAATCACTACAGGAGGCACTAGGAACTCGTTTGGATATGAGTACCGCATATCATCCGCAGACCGACGGGCAGAGTGAAAGAACAATTCAGACTCTTGAAGATATGCTCAGGGCATGTGTGATCGATTTTGGAAACGGATGGGATAAGTATCTACCGTTAGCAGAATTCTCGTATAATAATAGTTATCATGCGAGCATTGGAGCTGCACCATTCGAAGCATTGTATGGAAGGAAGTGTAGATCTCCTATCTGTTGGACTGAAGTAGGAGATCGGTATTTAACTGGTCCCGAGATCATACACGAAACGACCGAGAAGATAGTACAAATCAAGGAGAGATTGAAAACAGCCCGTAGTCGCCAAAAGAGCTACGCCGATGTCCGAAGGAAACCATTAGAGTTTCAGGTCGGGGACATGGTTATGCTAAAGGTGTCACCTTGGAAAGGTGTAATACGTTTCGGCAAAAGGGGTAAACTGAACCCAAGGTACGTAGGCCCGTTTAAGATCATCGAACGCATTGGACCGGTAGCTTATCGACTCGAGTTACCGCAACAACTCGCTGGAGTACATAATACCTTTCACGTCTCAAACCTTAAGAAGTGTCTTGCAAAGGAAGACCTTACCATTCCTCTCGAAGAAATCCATGTCGACGAGAAACTACAATTCGTCGAAGAACCAATCGAAATCATGGACCGTGAAGTTAAACAGCTCAAACAGAGCAATATACCGATTGTTAAGGTTCGTTGGAATGCTAGAAGAGGTCCCGAGTTTACTTGGGAACGAGAGGATCAGATGAAGCAAAAGTATCCACACTTGTTTCTTGATGACGCAAAATAGGTACAATTTTAAAATTTCGGGACGAAATTTATTTAACGGGGAGGTAATGTAACGACCCGCATTTTTTTCGATCATACTATACTTATAAGATTAATATTTACATAAATTAAACCTTGCCAACATGATAAGCAATCCAAATTGTCGAGATTTATATTTCCGAAAAGAGTTTTACGCAACGTTTGACCGTCTAGTTTGACCAATGATATCACGAACTATACAATATATAATAATTATACGTTTGTGTATATATATGTATATATACATATTTAACATGATTAATAAATGTTTTAATATCTCATTTTGTATTAATAACAACAAGTTATAAGTATATTTTGAAACTACTAACTTAAGTTTTCAAAATGATAACAATACGTAACGTTAATTGACATAAATACTTAAGACTTATAATGTTTATACATATATTGTATAAGTAATGTATTTAATCACTTTTAAAGACTTAAATACATAAAATCATATAAGTGTATTCACAAAAGATAGCCATATTTGAATCCTCATTCCATTTTTCACAAAATTTCTATACGTATACCTAGAGTATTTGTACTCGTATCATACCAAGCTTCTATACGTATTTACTAATAGTAAATACACATCAAATCACCACCTAACCCACCCTTGTTACTGCCCTTAGAGCAAGGTAATTGGATTTTGGATGCATGCATGAATTATTACACAAAAATACAACATGTGAACTTGTCCATCATCATCATCATTCACGTTTTTATGGTGTATATATACATGATCATTTTGCTTCATTTACTACTTCAATTTCCTAGCTAAAACACACACTCTTTCTTACTCTCTAAACTCCATAACAACCCAGCAAAATTCCATAAAGATCTAGCTTCAAAAACCATACTAAAACACCATAAGAAAACCATACAAAAACACTTCAAGAAAACCCTCCAAGAACACCAACTTACTTCCAATCTTTCATCCACTTCTATCACCCTTTTGATTCTAGCTTCTTACTTCTCTTTTACAGCAACTTCATCCAAGGTACTTGAGGTAGAATATATGTTCATAACCTTATTCGATTCATATATATATAGCTATCATATTTTGTGGTATACAAGTTTAACAACAAGAACATAGTTTGAATGTTTTCAAACTTGTTTGCAAACTAAATAGATCCTTCTAACTTAACTTTTAAAATACTTCAAGACCTGTAATATAACTTATGTATATGCTAATTTAACAAGGTAAAACTTGGTTTTTCAAAGTATAAGTATTTTTAGAAAAATGGTCATTAAATGATTTTGTTGTAACGAAAATGATTAACTTCATAAGTTTCACTAAAGTTTGACCTATGCCGTGTGATTTTGAATACAAACTAAGGTATTTACAGTTCATAGTCTTAAAGAGGGACTCGATCCAAGGAGATGGCAAGTTGAATCAACGAAAACGGACTTGTAACGAAGAAACTATGACCGAAACAAAATTGGTTATCCAAGGCTTAAATGACTTCGGGATTCATTGGAAAAATTTACATAAAATCACATACTTCTAAGATAACATGATATTTTATATATATGTACTTATAATTCAATTTTATATGGTTCAGGATCACCCGTAAACAACACGAGAAGATTAATCATAAGATCCCATGATTGTACGCAACACGTCATTTGACAACACCGGTACCATGGGTCAAGATTAATCTCGACCAATACATATACGTTGGGGTTTTATTTATTTCGTTGGGGGTTTTATTTATTGCGGGTATATTAAACATCTAAAAATGAACCATTAAAAATTGAATTACTAACATCGGAATGCTAACTTCGGACTAAGGAAATATTCAAAGTATTAAAAGTATAACAAGTATATATATATATGTAACGTTTGTTTAAAATGAAAACATATTGATATATTATATATGGATAGGTCCGTGATATCAACCGGAAGACCGAGTCAAATTATATATATCATCAAGACAAGTGTGAGTATATAGTCCCACTTTTAAACTCTAAATATTTCGGGATGAGAATACATGTATTTTATGTTTTACGATATGGACACAAGTAACTGAAAAATATATTCTACGTTGAGTTGTACCACTGGCATACTTCCCTGTAGCTTGGTAACTAATATTTACAGCGGTATTGTAAACGCGAATCCTGTTGATAGATCTATCGGGCCTGACAACCCCAACCGGACTGGACGACCAGTATTCAACGGTTGCACAGTACTTCGTTTTTGTGACTACACTTGGTACGGTGTAGTAAGATTTCATATTAAAGGGAATATGCGACGTGAAAATGTTAAGTATGGTTACCGAGTGCTCAACCACTTAGAATACTTTTATTAAACTGATTATATACGAAATCTTGTGGTCTATATATATATTGCAGCCGGCATTAAACCTATATCTCACCAACTTTATGTTGACCTTTTTAAACATGTCTATTCTCAGGTGATTTCTAAAGCTTCCGCTGCATCATGTTGGATCTAACCAGGATCTTGCGTACGCATGTTTGTGTCAAAAATAAAACTGCATATCCAAGATGTTGTACTGTAAAATATGCTAG